>NC_081523.1:31486245-31829833 GCF_030273125.1 Centropristis striata
ATCCACTGCAGTTTAATTGGACTCAAACATACACTGTCATTGGGATGTAGAGATAAGATAAGAAAAGATGAGGCGTCCCGGTGGCTCACACTGGTAGAGCGCTTACCATTAAGGCTGAGTCCGGGTTCGAATCCGGCCTGAGCTCCCTTTGCCGCATGTCTTCCCCTCTATCACCCCCTTTCTATCTGTCACTATCAATAAAGCAAAAAATGCCAAAAAATAATCTAAAAAAAAAAAGATAAGAAAAGATTTACCTTTATTAGTCCCACAACAGGGACATTTCCAGCATCACAGCAGCAAAGTCGGTAGCAAAATAGAGAGGAGCTTCAATAAAAATAACAATAACTAGTAAACAAGCAGTATCAAATTTAAAGTAAAAACTAATGATAAACGGCTCAAAGTATGCATTGCTTCAAAGGGGTCATGTGCCAACAGTTGGGAATATGAAAGAGAATTTCACCAGCCTTGACCTTTATGTTTCAGGGAGGATGAACTGCAGTTTTAAACAATGAATTTCCTCCAGTATCACCCTCACGACAAACTTTCAGCCGACTCCAGATACGACTCAATCAAAACATCGTTTCGTCTTATTGATTATCGTGAGACTGAGACTGAAGCCGGAAGTCTACTACCTGTTTATGTACTATTACAGTTTTTCACAACCGCTATGACCCGTTGTTCAATACTTTTACCGCTTTTTCAAAACTCTTCACACAGTTACCACAACATCAGCCTGTGTGGGCGATACAATTAACACAATTCTTCTTCTTTTGACACAAAATACACACATTTTACACGTTTAAAATTAGTTTTAACTCCTTTTACACACAAGCTCAATCAAGACCAAAACAGTAGATGTTAACTGGTGAATTTTCAATTGCTTTCACACAGTTTGTCAAAACAGAAAACCTCATGTTCAAAACTAATGGATAGAAGATTACATTGATCACAGCTTCTGCTCCTTTTTCTTTTTGTGTATTTGACAATACAGTAATGAATGACAGCTGATTTTTTTCCCCTCTTTACTCTACTGTAAGTCATTTTCATTTGCAATACAGTAAAGTGTTTACTGCAAATCCTGTCACTCACTATCTTCTTCTTTCATAAACATTCTGCAAAGCTGCTCTGATAGGCTTGTTCACTTTCTGTACTGAGTGTTGTACAAAAGAAAGGAACAAAATTCATGCCCAACAAATGAAAAATGAAGAACATCATCACAAGCATTATCTGGAATCTTGGGTTATTTTGTCTATTTTTGAATCACTTTCATGTCTTTGTAAGTCATTTTGTGTCTTTTTTTTTGTGTCATTTTGTGTCTTTTTTTAGTCCTTTAGTCCAACATAAAATGTGATTTTGAATCTTTTTTTTCCTTTCAAAACACTATCATGCTCAATAAAGAATTGTAAATGTTGCAAATGTGAACAAAGGTTGCAAATATAACATATAAGAGGGTTCCATCCAGTTCTATCATTTTATACTAAATATATTTGAGCTTGTCTCCAGTTTTACTTGGTATATCATCATCAAACTGAAACTGGCCTCATGGAGTTTACAGCCAGAACTTTAGAGGTAAATTTACAGTAGGGCTCCACACTGCTTTGTTTTCTAGTCTGGATGTCATGAAGAAGTCTGGATTTGGTGCTTTTGGAGACTCCACAGGGTTCATTTACATGTATGATCAATACAATACAGTTTTTCACAACCGCTATGACCCGTTGTTCAATACTTTTACCGCTTTTTCAAAACTCTTCACACAGTTACCACAACATCAGCCTGTGTGGGCGATACAATTAACACAATTCTTCTTCTTTTGACACAAAATACACACATTTTACACATTTAAAATTAGTTTTAACTCCTTTTACACACAAGCTCAATCAAGACCAAAACAGTACATGTTAACTGGTGAATTTTCAATTGTTTTCACACGGTTTGTCAAAACAGAAAACCTCATGTTCAAAACTAATGAATTGAAGATTACATTGATCAGCTTCTGCTCCTTTTTCTTTTTGTCTATTTGGCAATACAGTAACGAATGACAGCTGATTTTTTTTTACCTCTTTACTCTACTGTAAGTCATTTTAATTTGCAATACAGTAAAATGTTTACTGCAAATCCTGTCATTCACTATCTTCTTCTTTCATACGTAAACATTCTGCAAAGCTGCTCTGACACGGCTCGTTCACTTTCTGTACTGAGTGTTGTACAAAAAAGGACCAAAATTCATGGCCAACCAATGAAAAATGAAGAACATCATCACAAACATTGTCTCTATGGAGGCTATTTTGTCCATTTTTGAATCATTTTCATGTCTTTTCATGTCTTTGTAAGTCATTTTGTGTCTTTTTTAGTCATTCAGTCCAACATAAAATGTGATTTTGAATCTTTTTTTACTTTCAAAACACTATCATGCTCAATAAAGAATTTTACAGTAAATGTTGCAAATGTGAACAAAGGTCGCAAATACAACATATACGTAAGAGGGTTCCATCCAGTTCTATCATTTTATACTAAATATATTTGAGCTTGTCTCCAGTTTTACTTGGTATATCATCATCAAACTGAAACTGGCCTCATGGAGTTTACAGCCAGAACTTTAGAGGTAAATTTACAGTAGGGCTCCACACTGCTTTGTTTTCTAGTCTGGATGTCATGAAGAAGTCTGGATTTGGTGCTTTTGGAGACTCCACAGGGTTAATTTAAATGTGTGATCAATACAATAATCTGTTGATTGTAAAAGAAAAAGGAAAAAAAGTAGATAAGAAACATGCAAAGTGATTCGGTTTGTGTTATTCCATCAGTTGTCAGTGTTTTTTATGACACTGTGCTGTGACTGACTAAATGTTTCTGTTGGAAGACAACTTGTGTCAGTGTTTTGGTAGATTTGGTGAATTGTGTTAGTGTATTATTGTATTTTGGAAGTGTGTGTCTGTGTTTAGTTACACTGGGTGATTTTGACCATGAAATTAACTTTTTGGGGAATTGAGTGTATCAGGTGTGATGTGCGTTAACAGTTTTGAAAACGTTTTTAAGGTTCTGACAAACGGGTCATAGCGGTTGTGAAAAACTGTAGTTTCATGTTTGAGGTATGAGGCATCTCAGAACTGTGTACTATGAACACTTGCTGATACTGCATGGTTGGTAAATCATTTATATTCATTAATCAAGAGCTGACTGTTGACTGACTGGCATTTCAATGATTCAGCTACTTGGATCTATTTCCAACTACTCAGGGGAGTGTACAACACGTGCTTAAAAGCATGTCTGTTCTTTGGAAGACTGCAGTGTATCAGTTACTGGTTGTGGTGAGAAAACATTAACCAGACAATGTTAGTTGAGTAACATAGTAATTCAGTATCATTTCCTATTTGTGAGCTATATTTTGTCATGTAATGGTGAATTGCTCTGTTTGAAAGCAGGAGATATTGTGTGACTCAGCACTTTTGGAAGCTAAGAGACAGCATCAGGTCAGCAAGGTTTTTGGTGATATTTTAGTTGGAGTTTAATTGGATTTGAGTCGTTTTCAGGCTGTTAACAGCTAAGTAGCCACACCAGCAGCACTCAACCTTCAAGCTGACTCAACCTTCTACTACACACCCAGATCTGGAGGCGGCACTGGTGCACTCGTTTGTAAAAGCTGGGAATTCACAAAGTTGTCTCTTCTCAGCAACATCTCTTCCTTTGAACACCACACAATGAGGGTTACCTTTCCAGCTAAACTTATTGTTCATGAGGTCACAATTGCCCGATCGTATCAATTCACCCTATACAACATCAGGAAAATCAGACCCTACCTGACTGAGCAAACAACACAACTCCTGGTTCAAGCCCTTGTGATATCACGCTTAAACTACTCCAACTCTCTATTGGCAGGTCTCCTTGCATGCACCACCAAGCCTCTGGAGATAATCCAGAACATTTATTTACTCTTTAAACTGTCTTTTACAACACCTTAGCAGGAAGTTTTTTTTGCCCTAAACCTAGGTCAGTGGTTTTGTAACATAAATCCACAGAAATTACAGAAATTTCCTTTTTTTACGCCGCAGTCCTTACATATATGTATAATGACGTGTATTATTTTTGGAATGCACTGCGAGCCACAAAACGCGATCCGTGATATGTACATATGTGTTGTAATGGGTGGTACTGACACACAACCTATTCGGTTGTCTAGGTTGGAGAACTTGTTGCCTTTACTGCAAATACTTGAGTTTTCTTCCTTATGCTATGTCTGTTGTTTGTGTGAAGGGTGAATTTACTGTGCTTATTTTAAGTCCTGCTGGAAAATGTGGACTGTCTAACTAGTAAGAGGCTCTGAGGAATACCCACAACACACTGGAGAGATTATATATCTCGACTGTTTGAGTGGCCTGGGAACACTTCTTGGTGACCTCAAGATTTTCTTCCTTTTAAAACTGAATAGAGCACCACATGACCAAGTAGTATATTAAGGCTGTGCAGAATCAGTCAGCATGAGCAGCTAAATGTTTTGGCCGCCCACACACAAAGGTATGCACTGTGCATACCTGAAATAGTAGAGCTAATGTGAATGATCAGTGATGAATCAGTGATGTTTATGCATGGTAATGTGAAGCCTGCTCTTACTGGTTCTACTCAATCTATTGGCGTAAATGCATTGGTGCTAGCAAAACCTGTGATGTAACATTTTCAAAGAGAAATTAAAATTCAAAATTACTTCATTTAAATTGTATTTAAATGGTGGGAACTGTGGAAGTTTGTGTGCAAGGACAGCAACAAGACAGTTTAAACAAAAAAGACAAATACCATTTGTGTCCATGTTGGACCAATTGCACACTGCAAAAGCTGAAATCTAAGTAAGATGAAATATCTTATCTTATCTTCTTATTTTTTGTCTGATAAGATAGTTTTTCTTAGTAAGAAGTTTTCTTAGACTGTTTCACTTGTTTAATATAAAGATTCTGCTGCTTTTGCCTTATTTCAAGAATTTAAAGAAAAATATTCTACATACAGATAAAAATATTTGTAGCTGTATCAAGAAAAGTACACTGGTTTTTAGTCTGACTTTGCTGGTTTCAATAAATATAATGCCTATGCATATCATTATGTCAAGATGATGGCTCTAGCATTTACTTATTAATTCAAGAATATTTTTCAACATATTGAGAAAATAGGTCACATTCATTTCATAAGAATCAGAAAAATGCACCTGTTATTAGTTAGAATACACTAATTCTAAGGTATTTGTGGGTTCATTGAGATGAGATATTTTTTACTTCTTTTGGAAAGTCTTGACAAGCCAAATTTTCTTGTTCCATTGGCAGATAATTTTGCTATTTTAAGCAAAATAAACCTAATTTTTGTACTTTTTTTCTTGTTTTTAAGAGCTGACTTTTTGCAGTGCATATATCTTAATCCATCAATTCATGTTATTATCATACTTTTCCAACATTTCCAACCCTTAATAATTTCAGTCACAGCCACATTTTAGCCACTTCATTAGCTAGCAAGGTGTATAAAGTGGTGGTGTTGTCTTCTGCTGCTCAAGGTTGGACATGTTGTCCGTTCAGAGATGTTCTACTGCAGACCTTGGTTGTAACAAGTGGTTATTTGAGTTACTGTTGCCTTTCTACCATCTCCAGCCAGTCTGGCCATTCTCCTCTCACCTCTGGCTTCAACAAGGCATCAAGGCTCACTGGATATTTTCTCTTTTTCGGACCATTCTCTGTAAACCCTAGAGATGGTTGTTACATCAGCAGTTTGTGAAATACTCAACCAACCAAAGTCACTTAAATCACCTTTCTTCTCCATTCTGATGCTCACTTTGAACTTCAGCAGCTCGTCTTCACCCTGTCTACATGGCTTAGTTGCTGCCATGTGATTAGCTGATTAGATATTTGCGTTCATGATAAAGTGGCAGGTGAGTGTGCTTAGTGTCTGCTTCCTGTTTGCTCCTTCCTGTCTCTCTCCCCCTCTCAACCCTCCTCTCTATCCTCCCTCCCTCTACTCCCCCAACCACTATCTTCTCTATTCTACTCTGTTGATCTGTCCTGTACAACAACATCTATTGCATGTCTGTCTGTCCTGGGAGGGGGACTCCTCTTCTATATCTCTCTCAGGTTTCTTCTTCTTTTTCCCTTGTAAAAATGTTTTTTTAGGAGTTTTTCCCTGGCTGATGTGAGTGTCTAAGGACAGAGGGTGTCGTACCATGTATAGTCTGTAAAGCCCTTTGAGGCAAATCTGTCATCTGTGATTTTGGCCTATATAAATAAAATTGACTTGATTTGACTTGACTGCCTCTGCCTCTCTCTTTGGCAAGCAAATAGTGGGAAATGACAGATAGCTAACGCTGAATTTTTAAGACAACATTCAAGCTGGCCTGCCAACTTTTCAATTGATTTAGATAACGATTTGATAACTGTGGGTGCATTTAATGGGTATGGCTTACCAACCTCAGGGGTCAGGGTCATCACTCCTCAAACCCCAGGAATTTTGTTCAAAATTTTGAATACTGAATATTTTGTTCAGCAGGTTTCACATCCAAATAGATTTTTAAAATTAGGGGTTATGTCTGACTCTCTCAGTGACCATGCCATTGTATACTGTTTTGGAAAATTAAACTACCCAAATTAACACCCAAATTAATTAAAATAAACATTAATATCGAGCGATTTACAACTGACTTAATTTCAGTTAACTGGGACAGGTATCAATTAATACAGCTTAAAGCATCTGATCTTATCAGTATCTTTAGAGAGACAATGCACGGGCCACATATCGAAGTCCAAGGATCCTGCAGACTGGCAAAAGTACAGACAATTGAGAAATATGTATATAATGAATAGAACTATGACCAGAAATTTCAAATCAATTTAAAAAAAAAAAGTGTTGTTCAAGACTTTTAAAATCCTGAGCAAAAAACGAATACATCTCGTAAAAGCAATAAAGACTAAGTACGAGTAAGTATCAATTACTTGAAAAATATAAATGCTGTCATGTTGTGAGTCCACAAGGAATACAAATACCCTTAAAGTATAAGAATAGGATTTACATGATTCAAATTAAAATGTTTTCTGTTTATCACTACGAAACAGGTCTAAAATATTCAGGTTGATAAGTTTTACAATACAAATAGTTCCAAAAATCCAAAATGTTCTCATCTGTAAGGGGTCCCTGGCCCAAAAAGTTTGAGAACCCCATAACATGTCCAGGGATGTTGTCAGGCCCTGCAGCTTTGTGTGGGTTGTTGCTGTTGAAGGTCTTTTTCATTTCAGAAGTGGACTGCTGAAGAACCTGTTCAATGGATGATAACGACAGCATCCAGTTATATGTCACATACCACTTTCACTGTACAATATAAATCCTCTGCATATATATTTAAATATATTTATTAATTGATGTTCATACTACTACATACATACCTTTTTAACTTGCTAAAAACATTTTTTTTTATATAAACAAGCTCACAGAGATGGGAGTGGATCTTTCCTTCATCTCCTGGATCACAGATTGCCTGAAAGGAAGACCACAGTATGTCAGGTTGGGGAACTGTGTTTCTGGGACATTAATGAGCAGCACAGGGGCTCCACAAGGGACTGTTCTGGCTCCATTCCTGTTCACACTGTACACAGCGGACTTCAAATACAACTCTGAGTCCTGCCACATCCAGAAGTACTCGGACGACACTGCTATTGGCATGTATCAGGAGTGGACAGGAATCTGAATATAGGGATCTGATAAAAGCCTTCAGTGGCTGGAGTCACAAGAACTCTCTCCTACTGAACACCTCAAAGACTAAGGAAATGATCAGAGATTTCCGCAGGTTCAAGCCCCCTCTTCAGCCAGTGAATACCTGTGGGGTGGACATGGAGGTGGTGCCAAGTTATAAATATCTAGGTGTATACCTGGATAATAAGTTGGACTGGTCCCTAAGCACAGACACTCTCTCTCTCTTTCTTCTTGAAGCTCAGATCTCTGGAAATCTGTAGTAAGATGCTGCAGATGTTTTATCAGTCTGTGGTGGTAGTGTGTTGTTTTATGCTGCAGTCTGCTGGGGAGGCAGCATCAGACACAGAGATGCAAGGCGGTTGGACAGACTGGTCTAAAGAGCTGGTTCTGTGGTTGGAGCCAGGTTGGACACACTGGAGGAGGTGGTGGAGAGATGACCTGTCAAGATGTTCGAGGCCATCCTGAAATATCAGGATCATTCGCTACACAAAACCTTTATGGACCAAAAAACAGCAGTGGACGGCTCCTCTCTCTCTGTTGCAGGACGGAGAGATTCAAAAGATCCTTCGCTCCTACAGCCATCAGGCTGTCTCATTCTAACAGAGCTAACAGACTAAATAAAGTAATGTTGATTTGATTTGATTGCTTTGAAAAGATATTTTCTCAAATGTGAAATATCTGAAAAATTAAAAGTACTCTCAGGAAAACAAACAAACACAAATATATATATATATATATATATATATATATATTTTTTTTTTTTAATGTAATAATAAATGCCAAATGGCAGTGATATAAGTAATTTATGTATATAAGGTGTATGGAGTGTATGAATATGTATTATATTCTTTATTCTGTTTTTTATATCTGTGTATCTTGAGCTGCTGTCACGACTAAATTTTCCCACTGCGGGATAAGTTGTATCTTATCTTACATCAATTGGCATGTTAAACACTGACATGTTGAAAACCGTGCTACCTTTCAGAGACTGCGAATTAAGGATAGACATACTACCTGGTTTTCAAATGAATTACCTGAAATAATTACTCAAGGTATATATATATATATATATATATATATATATATATATATATACATACATACATACATACATATATATGTATGTATGTATATACATATATATATATATATATATATATATATATATATATATATGTGTATATATATATGTATATCAGGGAGATGACTGGAAAAATGTTAATAATTACAGCCCAATCTCCAAGCTTTCCTGTTTCACAAAGACTCTCAAATCTCTCGTCAATCATCAGCTTAAGTCATTCTTGAAGAGAAATTATATTCTAAATTCAATTAAATCCCTAGTTTATTGATCTGTCTAAAGCCTTTGATACAGTTGAGCATTCGATTATAGTGGATGAACTAGCCTCGGCTGGCCTGGATCAACATGCCTGCAAATGGTTTACAAGCTATCTTGCAGACAGAACACACTGAATCTACACATTCAGCAATTCTGGAGGTCACAGAAGGTGTTGTATATGTTTTATTCATGGTTGTTGTTATACTGTTTTACTGTCTTGTTGTGTTTTGTTTTGTTTCTCATGTGTTGTTTTATGACTAAAACCTATTGTATGTAACTAGGGTGCCATTGAAAATGAGACCCATGTCTCAATGGATTGTCCCTGAATAAATTAAGGTTACAGTTTTTCTCAGTCGCTTTGGTGCATTTTTCACTATTTACATTTGCACAACAGTTAATGCCTTTCTCAAGACAATTAGTACAAACTGCAAAACCTTGTTGATAACCTGCAAAAGTGTGTCACTTGCACAAAATGGATAGTTCATTCCTCAAAAGCAAGTGACATCAAGATGAAAAGTCCTGACACCATGTTTATGAATCAGATAGTCAAATGGTTCTGTCATGTTTTCATTATGACAGTTTACTCTGTAAATGTTTTCCAATGCAAAAAAGTCAGATCTTGGTGATGCTACCTGAAAATGCTCAAGACAGCACTATATACTGTTTGCACAGCCATTTGAAAACGACAGTAAAGTTACACATTACTGCATTTAGTGAGGTAACTGAGTACAACACACTGGATATTTATGTTTCATATTTTTACTGAATGGGTCCAAAAACCATGCATTAGGTTTAATTGGCCCGTAGGAGGGAATGAGAGTGAATCTATATGTCAGCCCTGCGATAGTCTGGCGACCTGTCTCGCTCAATGTCAGCTGCTCCAGCCCCCCGCGACCCGGTTAAGGAGGATGAATGAATAATGGAACTGAACATACAACATACATAGTTTGTCTCATAGCCTCATAGTTTCATCTACATCACAGCCAATATCATCTCTGGCAATGCAGCGAGGAAAGTATCTCCTCAAGTGGCAAGACTCTACTGTGATGTCATCACTTGTCATCCCCTGTGTCACAGTGTCACAGTATTGTAGAAATGGTCCACACTGTGCTTGGTTCATATATGTTGTAAAGTGTGTATGGGTTTGTGGGATTCAGCTCTGAGTGATTGTATAGAAGTGGCTTATCATTGGTTGCAACTAATGCTTCACACAGCCCTTCTCATCAGTGAAAGCTGAGGTTCACCTGAGAGAAATTGACATGACATGACATGACATAAGCAAATGATAATGTTATAAAACAGCAGAGAGTTGAATGAAAGCAATTGATGCATGTCCAAAAGCATTTGTGATTTGTTGTGAGGAATGATAAACTGCTACTATGATGTGCACAAATGACTAAATGTTGTGGAGGTTGAACTAATTGTTGTGCAAATGTTAATAGTGATGTGAGAAAAGCACCAAAGTGACTGAGAAAAACTGTAATATGCTGGACAAAACACCAGTAATAGTAAATGGTAACCAGCCAGTATTTGTTGTACATGTTGTACATATTTAGAGATTTCCCCAGCCTTCTGAATCCGAACCTGATCTATTCCTGTTTTTTAATTAGCTGTTTTGATTCATATCAAGGATGGATAAAAATGATCAAAAAACCCTCCAGAATATTACATCAACATACCAATACATGGTCATTTGGAAATTTCTGTATTTTCAGAAATTGGATGACGAGCACTTCTGTTCTTCAAACTTCTAAGAAACCTATTTGTTGCCATTATACCTAGGAAAGCTCACTGCAATTAACTACCTACTACTGATGACTCACCAATGAATCAGCCAACATGATTTTCCCATAAATGAGACAAAAAGTCTGGTCTTTGTATATAAACAGGAGACTTGTGGTTGTGGACAGTGAGCCAGTTTTCATTGAAATAGCATGACGTCAGAGGTCTAGTTTCCTATGATGGCAGTACCTCCAGTATATTCCTAGAACTGAGCCTGCTATGGCCTCCGGAAGAAAATGAAACCTGCGAAAATACGGACGGCATTGTTAAAAAAGCCCAATCAACAGCCAGAATGGGTGGAGCAAAGTAAGAAAAAACATTCCAAAAACATGAAATCTTCCCTCCTTGAACCAAGAAAGGCATTTTCAGATTGAGATAATAAACAAAGGAGAAGGAGAAAAATCAAATTCATCATCACACAAATACAGCAGGGATAATGATGTCTTTGTGATCCATCACCAGAAATACAGCAGACTTCTGGGACATCTCCTGTTGTGTTGTGTATCTGACTCGGAGCCATTACCATACTGTGGTATAGGGCTTTCACACATTTCAAAATCCGTGCAAAACTGAAGGCAGTGTGGTCGTGGCTTTGGTGTGTCTGCCAGTAATTCTGCTCTGTTTACTACTCTATAATAAGTTTGCATATCATGAAATCTGGACTGCTTATTCAGATTGTTTATTTGTTCTGCTGTGTACACACAGCAAGCAGGATGTTGTTGCAAGTATATTTCTGTTCTGGGGACCTCCCATCAGAGGTTGTGATGGAGAAGAAGATGCTGCATAAACTGCTGTGCATCATGGAAAACACATCACATATGTTTAAAGATATCTTGCTCAGACAGTGGAGCACTTTCAGTTAGAAACTGATCCAGCTCTGCAGTGACTGAGAAGTCCGTCCCGCCAGCTACCATCTACTCATATAACTCCCCACTCCCCACAGGACAAGCTTCAGTCTTCCCTCTTGTGATGGCCACAGCCTGTATTTTATTGCACTTTTTGCACTTTTATGTGAAGCACTTTGGTGCGGCTCAGCCATCTGTAAATGCCCTATATAAATAAATTTGACTTTGACTTTGACTTTGACACAGCCGTGGCCACACTACCATAATAGTCTCCAGACTATCACAGGGCTGACACATAGAGACAGACAATCATCCACGCTCTCATTCACTCCTACAGACAATTCAGAGCCACCAGTTAAACCTAAATGCATGTTTTTGGACAGTGGGAGGAAGCCAGAGTACCAGAGAGAACCCACACTGACAGTGGGAGAACATGCAAACTCCACAAAGAAGAGGCTTTTGAAGAGCCACAGGCCAGAGTCGAACAGGCGACCCTCTTGCTGTGAGGCAGGAGTGTGTTAGAGAAATGCATTGAGGAAACCTTTAAAATTAAATTATCTGGCCTCCAAAAGTAAAACCTCTCACCTATTTCTCTGCACAGATCGTTTAATGGAGAATGATGAGCAGGAGACGTCCAAGTTCTCAGTTTAACATAATTTTATTACAACATGTCAAAGAATGTGCAGTTATACAGAGATCTCCGGGTTCACACCTCACTTCCCTGATACACATGATTAAGGCGGATCAGTTCATGAGGTCTGAACCCCCTTCTGTCCCTCGAACCCTTTTTTATATATTCTAACAATGTTTTCCTAATCATTAAGGTAGATTTCTTCCAAGAAGTGCTGCCCTCTTGATCCGTTTATTCGTCAGTTTTAATCAATATAGGGACACGTCATGTCACCAGGCAGAGAAGATAGTTACCTCCTCTCCCCAGCACACTGTGTCCTTGACCTAGCCTGTTCCCCAAAACATTCATCAAAACCTCCTGCCTTGTTATGACTTACAGAGATATATTTGGAGACACAGATGTTGCAATGTGCACACAAAATATAAAACATGAAATATGAAACATACAATATATTTTTGTGTGATAATAGAATCTTACTAAGTTTAAGCAGTTGGGATACATGTATTTATAGTAATCATAGTTTCTAAACCAATATTAACACACAAACATAATCATTGTATCAAAAGCATATTTCATGATTAATCCATAATTACATAGAGAGAGATAGCACAGACAAGGTTCGTGAATTACGCATGCATAGATAGTGACCTTTGATACAGATAGTGACCCTCATGCACAGAGACAGACAACAGAGACAGAATAACATATTAGTGTTAAGTGCTAATAGATTATGTTTATTTTAATGGGTTAATTTTCCTGATTTGCTTTGTTGGTAAATTAGCTGTTGGCTTTTGTGATCAGTGTTTGTCCACCCCCTCTTGTGTTTAGTCATGAGGTCTGTTTGCCTTCTGTTGGTTTGTTCAGCTGACGGTTGTACAGTTTTGTTAATTTGACCTCTTTCATGGGCCCAATTCTTTATTACTTTTGTTTTTAAATGTTGTTGCTTTATACTTTGAGTAAATAAAGACCCCTTTTTTGAAAATACTACCTGTTGTCCTCATTGCCGTCAGACTTGGTTCCCCACACCCCTAAAGGACAAAATATCTGATCCATAACTACTTGCACTATATGTCCACCTTCACACATGTACATATGTACTGTAAAATTATCCCACTTTTAAACAAGTTGTTGTTTATCATATATGGTATATTGTTGATAAGTATTGTAATTTTTTTTTTCTTCCTTTTTTTGCATTTGTGTCTGTGTTTTCAATACATGCTGTTACAGTAAAACCTGTTGGTATTAATCAAGTACTCAATCTAAGATGCTTCCTCCTCATTATGAGGAGTAATGATCAATAGTATAATGTGTTCTGTGACTGTAGAGGAGCTTTCCAAAGTCTGCTAAAAATACAACTGATTATATCATCATTTATTTCAAGTTGGGCTAAGATATGGCAAATTTATAACAGAAAACCTGAGTTATAAACCAGGGGTGGGGAGTTTGAGGACATGTCAGGTAAGGTCAAGTGTAAGAAGCACCTGAGTTGCATTGTGGGGAATGCAGACTGCAGTGTTTTTAGAGGTTGTCCCATATAGTCCTGCAGCTAAATGGACTTGATTCCTGGAGTACCTTTCAATGTCAGCCAATCAGCAATACATATTATTGTGGTCATACTAAGCCCCTATTTCTTAAAGCTTGTCACTACAGACACACCAAAATGGCACTAAAGATGTTCCTAATATCACATGTACACCTTCTATATCCAAAATGTGAAATTCAAAAACATTGTTTTACTTTTTAAGTTCCTACAAAAAGCTTTGAAAGTGTTTCATGATTGATTTAAGCTGATCACAATACAGAATCTCCACTGAAGTATTGATTACACTAAACTCACAAAACGGCACATGGTTTTCTTACCCCATTAATGGGTAGAAATGATCATGGCCAAGTGCACATTACTCAAAATCTCAGTTAATTCAATTTATATGGACAACCCCAGTGTAGGGAACAACTGGACCAGATATTCCAGCTAAATGGTTCACTTTTACCTTATCGGGCGCATCTATCTGATAGTACAAACCTAAGAATATAATACATTTCACATTCTTTACATTCCAATAAATAATAAAATGTTCCTAAAATAAGGCATTTGATATATATATATTACATCAATATTCATTCCAGAAATTCTTTATATCAAATTCTTTAATTAATCTTCCAGGATTCATAGTATTCAGTTTAGTAATATAATGCATTGAAACAAAGAAACAGACTGACTGGAAATATATGTATATGAATATGTCCTGGGGATATGACTGTGTTTAGGACCATGGAAATATGCCAAATCAGCAGCCAGAATGGGTGGAGCACACATTCCAATACATGATTCATGTTGATGACTAAATAGTCATGGGTTTAACTACAACACATTCAGTAACTGTATTACTTACAATTATGACGCAACTATTTTCCTGATTCATGCCTCTCTTCCTCAAAAGCAATGTGGCTTTAGGAAAAACAAAAAAGCTTGCTAAATCTCATACAAGTAAGAGAATATGGGGAAACGTGTCAAGAGACAGTTCAAACATGAAACCACACATTTGTACTCCCAGCTGACAGAAGGAAACCACTTGGCATTTGAAGTTTAAACTCTGCACAACATACATAAATATATAATTAACAAATCATATGATATCTGTCAAAGTAGAAGAAAACATCAAATTGTCTGGCACCAACTCAAAATACAGTGCCCCAGTGAACTAAATACAAGGTTCATGCACTTTTTCAGTGGTCAAATTCACTTTTCAAGGACTTTCAAGGTCCATTTTCAAGCTTTTCCAGTACCTTACAACTGTTGTTAGTTGCATGTTTTAGATGAGTACTTACATGCTAAAAGGGGTAATTTCACTCAACCATACCAACAGCGATGGTATTACGCTTTTAACAACCAAAAGTACAGTTTGCTAATCTCAATATTCAATTTAGTATTTTTTTCATTGAACATGTGATTATCTATAGTCAGATTGCACAAGAAATACAGTAAGAATTTCAAGCATTTTCAAGCACTTTATCCAAAATCCAAGCACTTTTCAAACCTTGAAAATACAACATTAAAATTTAAGCATTTTAGAGGATTTCAAGCATCCGTATGAACCCTGTAAATAATACATTAGAAACACCTTTAACAGCCCTTTTTAAGCACTTTTGTAAAACCCCAGAGAAAACCCCTTCCATGAGGCCATGTTGAGAAATGGCAAATTCATCACCACACAAATACAGCAAGGATAATGATGCATTTGTGATCCATCACCACGAATACAGCAGACTTCTGGGTCATCCCTCTAGCATCTTGAGTCAGACTTGCAGCCAGATGTGTTTCTGACTCAGAGCCATCACCATACTGTGGCACAGGGCTTTCTATTATTTTTGCATCTTTCTACAACATTACTTCAAAGTGTCTGTGGTGGCACTGGAAAGGTCAAGCTTAACTTAAAACTGTGCAAAAGTGAAGGAAGTTCTGCATCTTAATCTTCATAACTTGATAATACGGAACACCTTAAGACTACAACAGAAAAGCAATCATGGCAGCAGCACTGTGTGGGTGATGGATTTGGTTTATGTGGGTCTGCCAGTAATTCTTCAATGTTTACGACTATTACAGTCATTCAACCATGTCTGGTGTACCAGTGTTACACCACAATCTGGGACCGCTAGTATTCAAACTTTTAAAACTTGGCAGGGGAAAAGAAAGACTAAAAGGCCAAATTATGAATGTTTTGCATCTACTCCTCTGTGGACTTTCTACTGCCATCCCTGCTTTAATCACCTGAATTGTCTTTATAACAATGACACTAGTACTGTCACAGTCCCTTTCATTCGCACATTCCTACAACTTCGTATCCGACCAGTCATCTCTCAATTTCATATCATCATGTGCCTGTGCTTATGAAAGACAATTTTTACCAACAGTCACAGATTTTATCTGCTGTTCCCAATTGATCTGTCATTATTTAAATTACATTAATTGACTTGTTTCTTGCTCGTTACCTTTAATATTGGTGAAAGTTTAACAGACTGACCTATTGTTTATCATCTTCAGTAACAGCGATTAAAAATGTGACCTAGTTTTAAAAAGTTGGCTGTGGACAGAGTTTACAATTTCTAGTAAGGTAAGGTAGTGAAACTGAAATTTTTATGGACTTAGATAAAACAGCTGTTGCTAAGAGCGTGTTGGTGTTGGTGTTGGTGTTGTACACACGTCAAAGGTGTGGCGTTTTATTGCCTTACTCTGGATCTGTGCCCTGGAATCCTTCCTACAATAACACAGCCATGCTTGCTACTGAACACTGGTGCAAAATCAAAAGGGTGGTGGCATTTTGTTTTCTATGAATGTATCATTCATCATGAATTCTTTTGTCAAAGAATAAAGCTTTTGACAAATGTATCATTCATCATGAATTCTTTTGTCAAAGAATAAAGCTTTTGACAAAATTCTACAGAAATACACTTGCAAAGAAAGACTAGTATCATCTTATAAGCAAATGGCCAGATCAATTCACTATATTTTTAGTAATCAATCAATTTTTTTAAGTCTGAAAGATGACAGAACACACTTAAGAAATGCTGACTACTATACAGAGCCAAAAGTGTGGTCTTCAAATTCCTTACTTTGTCTGACCAATCACCCAAATCACAGGCATTTAAGTGACAGAAATCCTCACCTATGAAATGCTTTCCTTATTGATGAACAACTTTTTGAAAAATTGCTTATTATTTGCTCACAATCAATCAATCAACTTGTTTCTAGACAATAAAAGATAATACAATGCTTAAAAAACATATCGAATAAATTATAGAATATATTTAATACAGCTGACATTGCCTATTTTGCCAGAACATATCTGCTCTTTAGATTAGTGTATCATAGCGGAATCATTGTTAAGCCATCAGTATGTCTTTGTGAGCTGATATTAATGAGTTTAACACAATGTAGCTTATAACCTCAATAAGATAAAGCAAAGCAATAGTTGGGCAGCTAGTAGCAGCTTGTCAGTGTAGCATATTCATCAGTGGGTTTAAACTCTTCATGAGAAGTAATAGTACAAGAAAACCATAAAAATACTCTGGTATACCCCCTTAATTTTCCATGGAGTTAAAGGCACAAACAACTTCAAAATCAGATTGACTGACGAGACTACTGAGGCAGAAGTTCAGCACCAAAGAACACCTGGTGTTCATTCTTAGCAATAAGGCCACGGTGGGATGATCTCACAAATAGTCTGTCTTGAGCCTCCAGGGAGAACAAGCCAGAAGTATAGAGGGATTTAGTCCACAAATTCAAACTGCAACTCACTGTGTCGACCGATGACAAGAGAAGAATTTCGTCCGGGTAATTATCCTGGATATAAAACACCCTGTTGGTGAGTTTCTCTTGCTTGTCACACTTGTGGTTATCCTTGCTCTCATAGGTGATCTGCAGGAAGACCCTGTAGATGCCCTTCCTTGGCACCACAAGATTCCCATTCGAGTAGCTGAAACCTCCATGTAAGAAAACATGTCCAATCTCACTCTCCCATTCAAGGTTTTGCCCGTCAGTGTTGTTGCCTGTAGGAGCTAAGGATGAGCACAGAAAGGTAAAAATTTAGTTGTGACTCCTTCTGTTCCTGTACTATTTCTGCATAAGATGAGATATGTCACATATTCAAAGTCAAGATGTAAACATGCTCAAACATAGGCAGGCAACTATTTGACATAAAAGCCGAAGGTGTGCACCTTTTTATTACAATCAAAATTTATAGTGCTTGCATGTTTTGTCTGATTAACATGGCATCTCTCAGACAGGCAGACAAGAGGATCTGAGAAACCTGCTGATTGAGTCTTTGGTTCAAATGAACAGTTGCACTGAGTCCAAGTATTGCTGGGTGCAACACTTGAAGTACTTCCCCTTGCCCTCCTCCAATTCTGCCATTCTAGACACTCCTTCACTATCACTAGCTGTATCCTGCCAAATATATATGGAATTATGGTAAACTACAGTTAAAACAGGAGTGTTACAGCTGTGAAAGAAATGTCATCGATTTTAACCGCTGGGGATTGTTCACTATACTAACCATCTGCTGGTGGACATTTTAATCTGTATATTTAGTTTTAGTGCTTTTAGGGCAAAGCAAAAAATGCTAGTAAGTGGAGAGACAAAATAATACATGTTCTTATTGTAAAGAGGTTGAAGTCAAGATGAGCATGTATAATATGAGCCTGGCAGCAAACATCGGTGCCTTTCTAGGAAATCACAGTAAGCTCTAACCCTGGCAGCCTTGCACTAATGTTTTACCTGTAAGCATGGCACTTGGATTCTTGTCGTCTTCCTGTTGCTGCTGTTGGCCAATGGACCCTACAGAAGAAATTCAGATTATTGTTCAACATATTGATGAAAGACTGCTTTTAGAAGCCTGTATATAGATAGATGGATAGATAGATAGATAGATAGATAGATAGATAGATAGATAGATAGATAGATAGATAGACAGTGTGCATAAAAAACACATAAAGTGCATAGCGACTGCATGTTATGGCCAGACTTATAGCTGTTATTGTACAGTGTGATGGCATGTGGAAGGAAATATTTTCTATATATGTCCCAATATATATAGGAAAAAAACAGGATAATATTTACCTGATGCATGGCTGTCAGGCTGCATCGTCGGCTGTAAGGAAACAAACAGTCTGAGCTACATTTGTTCAAATTCAACAGTCATGATGCAAGGATTAAAATTTCAGACAAAACTAATATCTAGGTCTATTTGTATACTAAAAAATAGCTAAAAGCTAAAAAGTAACTGGGTTTAACCAGCATAAGGCAATCATAACGTTACACTGTTAAAATAATCGCCTAAGTCATTTTTTGTCAAAATAGTTTTTTGCCTAAATCATCTCCTCATGACGCCGGCCACCTATGGTAAAATCACCTACATCCTCAGTTGATCAGATCATGTGATTTTACCCCTTTAATATAATGGCCTATGTCAAGTGTGTGACTTAAGCGGATTCATTATGCCTAAGTCAAAATAAAATGTGACTTAGGCAATTTTTTGAACATGCCATTGTGACTTAAGCAAGATATGGTAACACTATAATCAAATGTACATGTCATGAACATTAATAACACTTTGAAGTAACATTATTGCTCATGATACTTGTCATGTTTCTGACAGGCTTGTGTGACTGTTATGTAGACACCTTCAAAATAAAGTGTTACCATATCAAGTAATTTACTTCTCTTAAGTTACATAATTTACACACAGTGTTATTACTATGCCAATAGCCATCCTTTGTTACATCCTTTTTGAGTGGAATTATCAATAAATGTCATATGTTACACTTCTGGTGAAGTTTTTTGTGTTTCCTGCCAAACTTGATAATAAATTAGGCGATTATTTTTAACAGGGTGACGATAAGTATCCTTACAAGCTTTATCCTGACTCAATGTCAGAGGGCCTTATTGTTACTAAGCAACCTAACAAAAACTAATGACAAGATGGCATCGCCACTGCAACACCACTTGAACATTGAACTATTTCGAAAGCGTAGCCCCGTAAAACCGTGTAATATCCTACCGTTGTTATGAACATGCCATTTAGAGCAGTATATTCAAAGTCCATCAACAAGTTGCTTTAGTTTAATGGCAATAATTAAGGCACATTAGACTGTAACTCATCATTTCATTTCATTTCAATCATTTCAAAACAATTATTTGGTCAAAAGCAGCGCCTGTTGGCTGAAGGATTGCTCGGCAGGAACATTAATTACCTCTCTGTCCGCTCCTCGTCCTCCAAGCAACACCGTGATCATTAAAGCCAGAGCTGCGGAAATCATCAGTAGTAGCGCCACGGCTAAACACTGGGCCATTCGCTGTCTTCGTGGGTCTTTCTGAAGGAGAAGTTGAACCAAAGTGTTTCCCCGGTGTCCTCCTGTCTCCTCTGTGCAGCGTCCTTCCTCCATGAGCCGCCGGCTCCCATCCAACATCTCCATTTATTAGCGCGGTATCGCCCACGTTGAAAAACACTGCATTTCTTAGGAGTCCTTACAAAGTGGGGACTCAACCACGAACTTCCTCTTTCTAAGGTTAGTTTTTTGCGGAGACTAGAAACGTTTCCTCTCTGACACGAGATACTATTCACAACAATAGCGCCCGTACTCCCACTCGAATAGTTTTGATTGGTTTCACTCTCGGGGCAGATGAACCCAAAAAAACAAAAAAAACAAAGGACTGTCTGGTAGAAGTTTTTACTGTACCATATTAGGACATAACCATATTACATCACTCACTCACTGACCCTCCTTAGGCACAATGTCATTAATAACCTGCAGACTGATATTTCAGGATGTTTAGTGAGGGTGGGGTCAGGGTGAGGCAATGATAGCGCGTCAATATCGTCACACTGTTAAATAATCTAAAACCTAAGTCATTTTTTGTCAAAATTGTTTGTTTTTTTTGTTTTTTTTGCCTAAATCATCTCCTCATGACGCCGGCCACCTATGGTAAAATCGTCTACATCCTCAGTTGATCAGATCATGTGATTTTACCCCTTTAAGATCATCACTTCTTTGACAATTTGCCACATTCATAGGCATCAGATAAGAACCCAGCAAAGAAGAGCTATCTGTTTATCTGTGTTTTATTGTTGACACTAATATTGGTAACACTTTATTTTGAAGGTGTCTACATAAGAGTGACATGAGCGTGTCATAAACTTGAAGTAACATTAATGCTCATGATACTTGTCATGTCAGGCTTGTGTGATTCTTATGTAGACACCTTCAAAATAAAGTGTTACCATATCTTGCTTAAGTCACAAAGGCATGCTCAAAAAATTGCCTAAGTCATTTATTAAGCGGATTCATTATGCCTAAGTCAAAATAAAATGTGACTTAGGCAATTTTTTGAACATGCCATTGTGACTTAAGCAAGATATGGTAACACTTTAATCAAATGTACATGTCATGAACATTAATAACCCTTTGAAGTAACATTATTGCTCATGATACTTGTCATGTTTCTGACAGGCTTGTGTGACTGTTATGTAGACACCTTCAAAATAAAGTGTTACCATATCAAGTCATTTACTTCTCTTAAGTTACATAATTTACACACATTGTTATTACTACGCCAATAGCCATCCTTTGTTACATCCTTTTGAGTGAAATTATCAATAAATGTCATATGTTACACTTCTGGTGAAGTTTTTTGTGTTTCCTGCCAAATTTGAGAATAAATTAGGCGATTATTTTTAACAGGGTGACGATAAGTAATAACATACTTACAAGCTTTATCCTGACTCAATGTCAGAGGGGCGCCTTATTGTTACTAAGCAACCTAACAAAAACAATTGACAAGATGGCATCGCCACTGAAACGTGTGGCAACGAAATTTTTTGTGTTTCCTGTAAAACTTGAAAAAATGATTTAGGCGATTATTTTAACAGGGTGACGATATCATATAATATTCCTTGAAGTTATCTAACTGCCGATCTACTTCCCACACAAGAGGTGTGTCAAAGTGAAACTTACATTTCATTCATCTGAAAATACCCATTGTTGTCAATTTAACCTCAAACTAGCATAATCCAATCCACAATGATAGCCACAGGGGCAAGTCATCATATTAAATGCATTGTAGGAGCATTTTATTTATATAGTTGGGTTAAGTGGCCAGACATTTTTAGACATATTGGAACATTGGAAACAAAAAGTGATACAATAATAACAGATCCCTTCCACAAAAGATGTGTTTGTGTTAGGACTGTCTTTGACAAAGTACATTTTTAGTCCTATGGTTTTGTCGACTAATCAATTAGTTTATTTAATCTACAGATCTTTAAATAGATTTAGCATGAGAATAGCATAGAAAATACTAATGGACTAAAGAAATCAGAGGCAGCTAACACTCATGATTTTGTAGATGAATTGATGAACTGATCTGACCGACAGTTTCTCCTAAAATAATCCTGCAAAAGCAACATTTTAATCTGTATGTTTACCACAGATGTGCTCATTATTTTCTTAGAAATAAGCTATTTAGCATGGAAAAAGGATAGAAAATGACTCATCGATTACATTTTTTTTGTTCCAAGATCAAAATAATCAATTACTTGACTAATCAACTAAGAGGGGCAGCCTGTTAAGAGATAGACAGGCTTTAATGTGTGGATAAAGCAGTATGCAGTTGGGTAACAGGCAGGACATCAGAGGAAAGGAGTTTGCATCAGAATAACATGGAGAGCCTGCAGTTGCACTGTGGATGGAGATCATGGGAAGATCGATTGCAGACAGTGTTGACAAAGAAGGGAAACAGGAATTAAGGGAATTACTGGAATAACTGTTGTTACTTGGATATTTGAGCTTGTCTATGATTTTATTTTTCCATGTAAAAACCATGTCTGTGTCGTTACGTCTTCAAATATCTCTGGAGGCAATCCTTAAAAATGTGGCAGTGATTTAAAGTAAGGGTCTGAGAGAAAGACAAAGGAAACAGTTAAACCCATTTTTATTTGAGAGTTGAGCTCTGATTTGGGGGTATTATTTACACAATTCTTTTCTTTGCTTTGAGTTTTAGGTGGTGCATTTGCGTCACGCAGCTGTGTATATGGCAAAGTCCACTGAGAATAAGAAATAAAAATACAAAAAGCTGTGGGCTGACTGCAACATCACACCCTGGAGAGTGAAAGACTGGGGGCTTGTTGAGTGACAGTGTACACACACTATTCTACCTGTACAATAATAGTGCTACTATTCACATTCATCTGTACAATAATCATATTTACAGTGATCACATTAGGGAAAGAGCCAGTACCTGAGGAGTTAGTTCCATAATTAGCGTTACTCATTCACCGTGGTAAAATGAAGTGCACCCAACCAATGGTAGCCTAAACAACACAGAAAACATGGGATCCATCTACAGGATCAGGCTTGAAGCTTTAAAGTACATCAATTGTAAAGCAACTCAGTGTTTTGGTTGATGCAACTTGATTGTAGGTGATAACAATGACCAGTAGGCTGAGGATATTTTTTACCATGTGCAGCCTGGTTTCACTCCAAAACAACAGTATCAGTACTATAATACTGTTTATGGTTTTTTTTAATGGTCTTATCCTCTGAGACTGAGTCACAAAACCCAACCTCTATATAAATGTGAAACATTTTAAAAGGGTTTTGTTAAATTTTGCTGAGGAAGGCAGCAAAGAACAGATTACATTACAAGGAGATTATGTGATTTATGTGAGCACAGTGTGAGTCACTAACTACACTGCAGTAATGCCAAGTGGTGAGAGTTTATTGACAGAAGTTGTAGTTTCTTTAAAAGAAACACTCCTCGTAGATACTTCAGGTGAGCTGGCACGCTTTAACAAAAGACGGGAAGCTATAAACAAAAGATGAGGTCATTAAAATCCTTGTGCCAGCACCCTTCATCTTCCCCTATGATTCTCTTCAAAACACATAAACTTTACATGAAAACATATTGGCCAATTCAAATTACCATTGGACAGCACATAAGATAAAACAACATGAATAAACACACCATACATGTGCAGCATTTCTCCCAAGAATGAAACGTCAACCAATAAATAAGAACTGAATAAAAATTAATTAAATAACAATCATTGTCTTAGTTCAAGATAACTGTTAAAGTGATCCAGTTATAACTTAAACAGTCAAAAGTCCATTTTAAAAATATCTGAAATGCTAGTAAGTCACCTTACCAGTGTCAGGATCATTATTTCAGCCAACAGGTGTATGCTTTGCACCTGTCCTATGCCATGCCAATTACCTAACTAATCAGCACAGCAGTGTCCTCTGCAGGCAAAACTCAAACCAAATACTTTTTTCTTTGGACCCTTTTCACTGATCACCCATTCCACACAAAATCATATCAAAAAGGGAAAACCATTCAAGTGGAAACTCTGTGTCTCTTTTCCATATCTTTGATCACATCTGCTTGATCTCACTGTGCTGCAGACCAGCAGGGTAACAACAAACAGTCATACATGAAGGAGCTTTGGATTTGGTTCTTTCCAGCAGCTTTGTGTCATCTGTAAAGTTAGGTGTCCAGTTTGGGGATGGATGGATGCTAAGCCTTGTAGCAGTTGCCCTGCGTGGTTAGTGCCAGCTGGCCGTTGGGCGCCACCTCGTTGGCCTCGTCCTCCAGTAAGCCTGACACGTCAGCGTTGGGGATGCTGTCGTGGTAGCTGCTGAAGCTGATGTTGTCCTCTTTCAATTCAATGGTCCAGAAGGGGGCGTTGAGCTTGCGGTTCTGATACTCCCGGTAGGTGTACACGCCTCCAACAAAGCCCAGCAGTAGCAGCACCACCAGAATGATGACGGCCAGGATGATGATGTTGAACTGTGTCCAGGAGACTTCCGTCAGGGCCGCTGTGGTGTTGTCAGTGGGGCTGCTCAGGCTGGTCAGCAATGCCTGGGTGGTAGCGGCAGTGCTCAGAGCGGTGCTTGTGTTGCTGCTGGACACGGAAGCTGGGACGCCTCCTGCGGTGGCAGAGGTCAAAGTAGTGCTGGTGGTGGTTGTGGAAGGGGAAGACGTGCTCGATGTGGGGGCCTCTGTTGTGATGGTAAGTACTGGTGTGGGAAGGAGCCGGGATGCTGAGGAGAGAATTTGAAAACACAAGTAATGAACGGTTAAAGATTTTATTTCACAGCTTTGTTGAATTCCCAATCCTCATAGGGCAATGTGACGAAGGCCTGTAATCATTATTAGAGCCGGGACTTTAATTAAGATTACACAAAAATTGACTTATTTTTGCACCGCGGAACGTTTCTCACTGGATGAGTTTCAGGCGGACCGATTATACTGGAGCACCAACTAGCGTTCATGAGTTCAAACAACAACAAACCACAGTGAACTTGAACGAAGAAGCTGATGAGACCGCTTTGGTTGGCCCCATGGATGGGAAATTTTGTTACAAAAACGAACAGATGGAAGCGTCGATAAGAGGTTATTGAGAGAGTTGGACTGAAATTAATTAGATTTTTTTAAACCAGCTGTTGGTAAATCAACAAAGTCTGTTATGGCCTCTGAAGCAACAGAGAGATAGTTTCTAATAGTCAGGGTTTCCAAGGTTCTGAATGTACTTGAAAGTATTGTGTTTTACTTAAAAAACCAAAGTATTATAGTTTACATATAGTCTGCCTACCTATAGGCTACCTGAATTTCTGAAATGTACTATATTTCTAAATATGCTATTGCTACACTTAATGGCAAAGATTGCACTGGTCTGTTGGACTTGAACAAAAATAAACAATATTTTATTGCTTACGCTTATGTATTCAGTCATTATTCAATGGTATACTAAAAATCCATGTGAAAAAAATTACTTCTCACTGTTCTCAGGTCAAATATTTATATGTGATTAAAATGGGATTAAATTAAATTAATTAATTACAAAGCCTCTAATTAATTAGATTCATTTTTTTTAATCAAGTCCCGGCCCTAATAATTACTGAAGTAGTAACAGAATGCTGTTTTAGACTCCCGCTTTTTGATGTATAAACAAAGTAACTAGTGACACCTTGTGGCGTAAAGACACAACTACCTCTTAAAAAAAGAATGTAGCAGATAACCTGCTACATTATTTTTTCTCCTCAAATGTAAAGCTTTTAAGTAATTCAAAAAATATATATTTAAAGTCAGTAGTTTTGTCTTGAAGTTGATGTACAGTTGTGCACAGTAATATTGGAAATATTGTCCAACTGTCTCCCTCAAACTAAGAGATTATAAGCTATGTCCAAAGTAATTCATTAACTACTTCCTATGTGATAGACACTTAATAATTGGATCTACAGCAAGCGGCAAATCAAGATTGAGATGTTTGTTAATCATTGTGCATTTTCAATCATCACTAACACATCTATAAAATACAGCGCTTCACATTGTAGGATTGTTGTAGAAAGTAGTATACATGCCACGGGAACACACTTCAATAAGTCAGCTTTTGAGGGTGTTCGGTTGTGTAAAGTTGGATCATATTTTTTAATTGAAACTATCACAGCGACATTCTGAAGTAAAAAGTGTAACTGGTATCAATACATTTTAAAAGATCCTGCAAACTTAGATGATTTGAATTGTTGTGGTTGATAAGATTTCTTGTCAACACTTTGTTAGTGTGCTTGATTGATAACTCCCTGGCTCTTCTGTTGGCTTTGTACCATCTGTAAGGGTGAAGTAGCTTTGATGAGGGTGTCATGCATGTCAAGCACTTAAATGGTCATCCATTGGTCATTGGTCATTGCATTGCATGTGCTAAAATGTGTCTGTCACTTCTGTCAGTGATTATCCAGTTTCAGAGCCCCAGTATTGTGCATGCCAAGTCCCTGGAAAAGCTACTTCAATGGAACTGACCCAATGTTAAAGTTATTAGTTCCACTGGTGCATTTCTTGCTATGGCAAGTCAAAATGTCTGCTGGAGGAAAAGATCTATTACTTTTTCTAAGCCGTTGCCAGAACCAGCGCACAACAGTCCGACTGTCTGTTTTTACTGCTTTGAGCAGCTCTAACAATGACTCAGTCATTGCAGGGACTTTAGCCTGCTTGCTGGCATGTTTGAATGTGCTACTCAGTGTTGTATGCAATTGGGACATACGTGTCCAAAAATATCCTCAGGTAGTTCTACAACGAAAAGAAGTTGGGATGCTGTGTAAAATGTTAACAAAAAAGAATGCATCAAATACAGAGTTTATATTTACAGAACTAAAGTTGATTTTTTTTCCAGATTGAACATTACCTCTTAAAACACACCTGCTCTCGTGGGTTTAGAATTCGGGAAAGGGTTACGATTAGAAAAAAAAAGAAACTTGAGCCAAAGCCTATAACAGAAGAAGGTTACATCTTGTAGTTACTGCAGTTGTGCTTATTCAGCATATGACTAACCAACCAAAACTACACTAAAAAAAACAACGCTTTTGGGTCTAACACTTCCCTTAACTCTACCTAGATATATTTTCGTTGTTCGGTTTTAATTTGAATACAGAAGGGAATAGCTAATTATTCATCATCGTCATTATTATTATTATTTAGACAACGTCCAGACTTTTTGGGGATTGGTTGTATTCCCTCACAAAGGAAATTAAAATGTATGAATAATGTATATATTAAGTATTTAGTGACATCACGTCTGAATGACAGTGTATTGTGGTTGGGTCTTACTTGGACGGGTGCAGTTGTGAGCTCGGGCGTCCCCTATGAAGCCCTTAGCACAGAGCTGGCACTGGGGCCCCGTGGTGTTGTTCATGCAGCGGAGGCAGTGGCCGGTGTCGGGCTTACAGAGCTGGCTGGGCCCCTGAGGGTCTGCATTCCCACTGCAGTCACATGGAACACAAACCCCAGATGCTTTGTAGAAGCCAGAACTACACTGGTCACACTGTGGGCCACTGTACTGGAGAAGGCACTGGTCACACACTGGGGAGCCACTGGGATCTGCACAGGAATAGATAAAGACAAACATCAGTACCTGCCCATTTCTAATCATGACGCAAAACTTTCAGGCCTTGAAAAGAGTTTCCAGAACATCACCATGCAGCAGCACGTACGTAGCTTTGCCTTCTTCCTGGAGTATTAACATAATGCTAAGTTGGTTGTGCAGTTTGAATTTAGACAAATTTTCTCTGGAAAAGATTTTGTACAGTTCCTTAATAGTTCATGTCTTTTCTAGATTATTCATCAACATGTATGACAATCCCCATAAAAAATACATCACTCAGAACTCACCTTTAACCTCAGCCCCGGTTAATAAATCACGAATAGTCAGTTAAGTCATTATTTTTATTGACCATATTGCAAAAGGTAGTTTAAATATTCAATTTTAGCATCCAGTTTTGAACACGCATGCTCTTTTCTTTAATCCTCCCCCCAAAAGAAACGTTGCACCACTAGGGGGCTCAAGATGACAATCTATTGATCTGGGAGGGCCGTGTTCTGTGAGTCTCCACACAAGGCTGCCTTCTTCACTGTGTTTACCCTGTGAATCTCAGCTAACACAGTCACTGCTGTCATACCCCGGTCCATCCCAGTAATACTCTGTTGGTGAGGCTAGACCAGGGTTTGGGTTTTTATTGATATTATATTAATAATCAATCTGATTTATATAGCGCTTCATAGAACATGAACAAATACAAATACAAATACAATACAATACAAATGTGTTACTGAATGGTTTGATTATGATGAAAATGATGCTAATCGTATGCTATGACCTTCACAGTCATCAGATCTTATCTGAACAGAACGCCTTAGAGATTTTGGAGTGACTTGTCAGAAAAAGCTCCCCAGCACCACATTATCAAAACACCAAATGAGGGAATACGTTTTGGAAGAGTGCTGTTGTTTCCTCCTGTAGAATTTCAAATACTTTTAGAATCAATGACGAGGACAATAAAAGCTGTTCTGGGGCTTATGGTGGAACAACACGTTACAAAGATCTGACTTTATATTCAATTTCTATTGATATCTCATCATTCTGTATATAAAGTATACTTTTATCACCATCTATCTGTATATATATCAAGGTTACAGGAGTAACACTGAACATCACAAATAAGTAACATTTAAAAATGAAGTGGACTTTTCAAAGGGTCAGATGGAGTTTTAATTGATCCCAGTTCCTTATGAGAACCATCATGCTGTTGTATGTTGTTTAGAAGGCTCAGCTTGTCCCCTGTAAGCACCAGCCGCTGGTAATATGACGCCTCACCTCCTACATGTCAGGAAGTACAGTATAACCTGTTAGCCTCAGCAGCACAGTGTCCCCTAAGGGAGAACTGCTTCTAGCCCAATCCATGTTACGTCAGTAACATGTCTACAAAACCTAGTTATGTAGAAATGTTGCAAAGCAACATGCAAAACACAGGGCCAGTTAAGGGTTAACTAGACGGTAGGCATATGTCCACAGGCAACCCGCAGGTTATGCTGCATAAATTCTTTCATCATTTCTATTTAACTCTAAAGATCAGCATTGATTTATTATGAAGCTAAGCCTATTATAAATTCAAACATATTTACATCTGATGCATCTTGTATAATATGTTTGAGTACAATGTCAAATTAAAGGCATCCATCCTGAGTAGATAATATGCCTTTCTCCTCAGTCATGTCTTCAGCTCCTCCTGGGGGATCTCAAGGTGTTCTCAGGCCAGGTGGGACATATCATTTCCCAAGCATATTTTAGGGCTACACAAATGTCCCCTTCCCGTTGGGACAATTACCTCCACAGGGTGGCATATGGGAGCCCAAACCACCTCAACTATCTGCTTTTAATACAAATAAGCAGTACACGGATGTTGCTGAATGTTATAGCACCTGGTAGGGTCTCCAATGGGGAATTGTTTTCCAGTTAAACAGCTAGATATTTGAAGGCCCTTATGATGAGATCAAAACACAACATAGGCACATCACTTGGGTTTGGGAAACCGGGCCCCCTCCTGGAGACATGCCTGGAAGAGAAGCGTGGCTGGGATTAGCCCTTAAAAGTGGTGGGACTGCCTCAGTACAAGCTCACCAACCACTAGGAAAGGAGTAAGGATGCAGTGTATTGCCAGTAGGACAGTGGGCACAATAGGCTGAACTGTGGCTGTGGAAAGTTAAAGTGGTTTTCTAAAGATGTGTAAATAATTCTGATAGGTATATAAAAAGGTGTGACAATTACACAACACATTTCCTGTTAACTGCAGCTTTGTAGACCAACTGATGCTCTTAATTCAGACTCCAAACCTCCCCACAACAGAGCTCCCAGTGTTGAATGATTTAGACACAGATAACTGCCTTCCAATGGCCTCGATGTTGGTCTCTATCGAGTGAGGTCATGCGACTGTGCTGTATTCCAGCACTGTGCACTGTGCAGGCTGCTCCTGGTAAGCTTGATTTAACCTCTGCTGAGAGTTCAAAGGCAGTCGGCCTGCTGGGTTATATAATCAGGAGGAAACATGAGCTGCTCTGCAGTGCATTGGCCAGAGGACCTGACCTGCTTGTTTATCAGCATTCCCCACTTTGCTGACCATGTAGTCACTGTCTGACAGTTAAAAAAGGAGAAAAAACAATATAGTGAAAAACAAATTAAAAATGACACAAATATTTGATGAACCTCAGGCTAAACTGAATGAGCCCAACCATCCAATACCACTGAGTAAAGATACAATCATACATGGATGATTTAATATGTGTGACCCACATTCTGAACTGGTGCAGTGCTCTATTTCACCTCCCTGTGTGTCAATATGGAGAGTTATTCGTTTACTGCAACAGGACTCATCAGCTCATTTAGAAAGAATCTATCCTCCAGTGTGAGGCCATGATACCTCTACTGTGGCATCTTCTCATTTGTCACTGTTGCCAGGGCAACCTCCACTTGGAGGCTGCTTCTCTTTCCAGCTCAAGTGTTTAGTGTAAAACGTCCTCAACAGCAACACACACCATTAATTTAAAAGCAGCTCTCTGTGGAAACGATCCTACACATATTTCTGATGGGTTCCTCTGTAGCGCAGCTCTTCCTACGGTGTTTCTGTCGAAGCAGAGACTGTGATGCTGCCCATCCCCCCAGTCTGTTGCTGCCTGACTGGCGCTGAAATGGCCCAGCTGTGCTCATGCTGTCCCAGCTCAGCTCAGCCTGGTTTGTGTCCCTTTCCCTCCCTCACACGTTGCACAAGCTCCACTGCTCCTAGGCAGGGGCAAACATAACCTGACAACCTAAGTGCATATATACATGTTGCCATGCAGGCTGCTGCCAATAGGAAGTGGTCAGGACAAAGCAACACTGCTGATGATTGGTCCAGAAAGGGGGAAGGGCAAGGTGAAAGGACATAATGAGGAATAACTGTGTAGAGTGAACGCAGTGATGCAATGCTGAATGGAACGCTCAATTGGTAGTCTGAATAATGTTTAAGAGCTGTTTGACGTGGATAAGCTATGATCTGAGCTGCTGTGTCATGGTGTGATGCTCGAGCCAGAAGAACTCAAACCATGAAAGGTTGATGACACACAGCAAGGCTTAACATGGCTCCTGGCCACAGTGTAATTAAGGTTGTGGAATTGGAGTTAATCTCTTTTCATTGATCAACCCATTAGCAGAAATAAACCAGGTAACACAATAATTATCACACATAACAGTATGAAAATGCTTGAAACAATTAGTACATTCATTGTGAAAAATCTAATTTTATATCATCAGAAATAGAACATTGTTGTGTTTTGACCTGTTGGTTGGACAAAACAGGGAATTTGAAGACATCCTTTTAGGCTCTGGGAAACTGGGAAATTTTAAATTAAATTTTCACCTGTCCACTAAACTAATGAGAAAATTAAGAAAATAGTCATTGAATGAACAGATAAAGTTTTTGTTTATGGTTTATGGTTGTTTAGGGTTTTTGTGACAACATCATCAGTTTTGGCATCTGGAAACATTGCATGGGAATTTGTTTATAGTTTTTCATATTATATATACTTTGATATTTTATAGACATATCTATTATTCCCATCTAATAATAAAAACAGAATGAATGCTAATTAAAATAAGCAGTAGTTTTCTTGCCAGCATGGCCCATTAATAACACGAATTATCAGAATTCTTAATGAACTCAACTGGGTTATTCATTATGAACCAGGTAACTTGATAATTGGGTTATCTTTGGTAAACGTAACTGGTGTGTAGATTTTATCTGAGATATGTTCCTTAATAGAAATCAAAATGTTAACTAAGATAACCAGTTGATACCAGTTCAGTAAATTAGTTGTATGCAGAGGCGGATTTCACACATACTGGTTGGAGTTAGAAGTGGAGAGAGTGCAGTGGGAAGGCAGAGATCCGACAAATGCTGCCTGCTCTCATTATTCTGTGTCTGTACTGACAGGCCAGTGGCAGGCAATAACATGAATTCTTGAATTCATGTTACGTCACGTAGCACAGGTTGATGGTGTACTAATACTGAAAATGTTTTTTTTGACACACAATTAAGCTCCTTTGGTCCCTTTAGCAGTAAAGTTAGCCAGGTGCAACCCTTCATGGTAAGTTATGATTTTAAAATGACATTTCATTTCTGTAGTTCAACCCAGATCCCAACCCAGTAGAGACCTTTGGGTGTGTTGTGTAAGTAGGGCAGCAGCAGCCTGGAGGTGAGAGAAGTAGGGTCATACAGGAAGGTCACTGTTAGTCCCAGACTGTCTGGAAACAGATCGAAAGCACTCTAGTTTGTGCTTCTGAAACTTAGAAAGATATTTTCTGACAAAAGCCAAAACATTTGGTAAACTATTAAGACACATTGGAAGCAAATATTTAATACTTTGTGAAAAAAAATGCATGTTGCTACCCATGACGAGTACTGTAAGTGCAGAGTACCAATCAAAGCCAACCCACATGTATGTATCTGCCTTTTTGGAAACAAAGGCAACAGAACTGTATCATTTGGTGTTGTTGTGATCGGACCACAGGTGAATCTTGGGTTCATTTGTGGACTTTAACTGATATGGACTAAAATGCAACAGCATTCTCACTGAAGTCACAAAATCAGATCAGAGTCTTCTGATCTCTCTTTCTCCACTGCTTGCCGAGGCAGCAGAACCTCCATCTCCTCAGGAGGAGACCCAGAGGCCTGGATTCACCAGCCCCCCCTCCTCCTCCCTCATCTCCTGCAGAGCCCTGCTCAGGATGAGGCCTTCTGAAAATGTCCTTTTCCAATAAGCAATTCTTAAACAACTGCAACTCTGATCTATCCTGCGCATCAAGGTTGCATGAATGAATGCAAAGTTCAAGGACTTCAACAACAAGGATGAGCCAGAAACTTAATTTGCACAACGGCAAATTATTGAAACAAAACCGACGCCCTCTCTGAAAGGACTTCTCCCCTTTCTCAACTGGACTGTGAGTTAATGTAACTGGGCTTAGATAAGGAAATCAGCAAGGATTTTAAGTACAAAGGATCTGACCCGTAATCAATGAGTTGGTTTATATGTTTAAGTATAACTATTGTGATATTGGTATAGCTAAATCATTTGAAGTTGTAAGTTAACCATGTATTACAGACGTACATGCAAACGTACTCTACTACTCAACTTCTTTGATTTGCTCACACACTGATTCACATAAAATATACTTTCAATTGGCTTTAACCCATTTAGGCCTAAAACGCCTGGAAAAAATGCCTGCAAAACCTGAAACCTTTTTTTGGGTAATTCTGTGTCTTTTTTGATAATTTTATGTCTTTTTTTTTGTAATTTTGTGTCTTTTTTTGGGTTATTCTGTGTCTTTTTTAAATAATTTGTCTTTTTTTGGTAATTTTGTCTCCTTTTTGGTCCTTTTGTGTCTTTTTTGGTGATGATTTCAAAGTTCTGGAAAAGTCTCATGTTGCATTGCAACACTCCCACATGTATTCTGATGCATTTCATTGCTTATTGTTTATTTAGAATAAATACCTTTTTAAACACAAATGCTGTCAAGTCAATGTTGTACACTACACGATATGCCATCCTCTTCTATGAAAATAATTCAAAATTCCTTCAACCATTACTAAATAGAAATATGGTAATCTGATTATAATTATTAAGTTAATTATAAATCAGTGTTCCAAATTGATAATTTAGTAACTTAATGAGACTGATTTAGGTGAATTGGCTATATGTTTCTCTGATTTACATTGGTGCCCCTTTTTTCGATGTGACTTAGAGTAAATCAAGTCCTATCAATAATTATAATTAATAATTGTTTATGATAATTATTCATAATTCTGATAGCCATCTAACCACACTTTTGAACCAAGAGATCCACACAAGTGTTGCTCAGGTTCATCCTTGCATATCTGATATCCTTATGGGAGGGATAGCATTTATGATAATGCCCCCTTTTAAAAAAAATGTTTTAACATATTTGATGCCCCGTGCAAGGTATCATTTATTCATTAAAGAGGTATCCTAAATTCCCAACAGTGTGGCATGCACAATCAGTCAACACAAAATGCAGATGGTGAGGCAGATATTTCAATGCACCTCTCTCTACGACTAAACGAACAGACACTGCAACTAATGGCTTAATTTTAGAGAGTGGATTTTTCCTTCAGCGCCACACCACTCGAGATGTGTTGATTCATGAGCTATTCATACAAATGGTACTTAAAAGTAAAAAAGCCATTCGGTTCACTAATGGAACTAAATTAAAATTTTAGTTTTGTTCACTTGTCTGCATTGGGACTGGGGTGGTAATGACTCAGTGCTGGCAAGTCCTTCTGAACAAATGGATTGAACTTACCACAACTGACACAAACGCTCTGTTCTCTGACTATAAGGTTATTGACTTTTACAAACATTGAATGTTTGACATATAATTAATTTAAATACTCTTACATTGAATCTGGCAGGGTGTTTGATGAGAATATTGATACCATTTTCACATCTGACAGTTAAATGTAAAATGCAGCAGGCAGCTTAGCTCAGCACAAATACTAGAAATGGTCCAAGTTCTGTTCAATGATTACAAAGTCCACCTACCAACACCTCTTGAGCTCACTAATTAACACTTGTTTGTTTAATCCATACACAAACCAAAGGTTTGCTGTCATACAGGAGGTTATGTTCCAGGATATTTTTTGAATGGCTTGGGAGAAACTGTTGACTAACTATTCTTTTAATCTTCATTTTTTTATTCACTCTTTAAAGTCTTGTTACAGAACACTCAGATGTTTAAGAAGTTAACTGTAGCACAAAATGAGAGCTGCAAAGATGAATTGATTAGTTGTCAAACTATTACATCACTTCCCAGCTATTTTGATAATGTATTAATCGGTTTAAGGATTTTTTTAATGCCGGCTTTTTAAATGTGGATATTTCCTGGTTTCTCTGACAGTAAACTGAATATCTTTGAACTGACTGACAGTGTTAGTGCTTGTGAAACATACACTATGGACATTTCAACAAGGTTAAAAAACGAGATTTCCAACAGAAGGGGTCATTAAGACAACACCCCAACACTGACTTAATGGTGTGTATTAAACCAATGAGCCTATACTCGCTGCAACAAACCAAAGATAAGACGCTGAACTCATTGCCTGATGTGTAGTTTGAGGTAGAGGCACTGACCGGTGCGACAGGTGCCGGAGGAGGTGGAGTTGGAGCAGGGACACGGTGCACAGGCCAGGGCAGATTCAGGTTTGCGGTAAAAGCCAGGCTTACAGTCTTCACAGTTTTGTCCCTGGGTGTTGCCCTCACAGTTCAGACACACTCCTGGAGGACAGAGCAGAGGTCACAAGATTAGATTATTTCCTGGATCTGTAGACTTTAACATAAAAACTGAGATAAATTGGTTACATAACTACCACTATCTTTTTTTTTCCAATCACAGGTTGGTCACAGAAAAATCCGTCCACTAGTATGGCTTTTAAAATAGTTGGACCATTTCATGCCAGAAACATAAGTTGGACTTACTGAATTCACAGCATAGCACAAAATCACATATCAGGTCTTATCAGGTTTTGTTCTATATATCACTACATGTTGCTGTGTTTTATCAATTACATGACACAGGAAAATAATCTCAACATTAGGGTTTTCCAAGAAAGTACTGGTATAGAAGTAGAAAGAAACTTGTGACCAACCAATCCACATTATATCCACATTTTAGAGGACAATCAGTGGACTGGATCAGATTTTTAAAGGCAGCCGACTCCTGATCAAACGTTTCTGTGCACTCCCTAAATGCATTTCCTGCTCATATTATTCCAAAGGTTCTTTTACCCTTTGAATGATGTTTTTTATCAAGAAAGCATGCTCAGACTTTTACAAATGGAGTACAGCAGAAAAAATATGTAAAGAATTAAAACATAAAAAACAAACTAACACAAAGACAGACATTTCTTTCAGTCAGAGTTCACAACAAAGTCAGAGAAAAAGAGACAGAGAAAAGAAAGGGAATGCTATTGGTCGGTTAACTGATCATTGTGCTTTCCATGAGAATGGTAGCATGAATACATTAGAAGTGCTGTTTCAGTTTTAATAAAATGATTTAAAATGACATTAAGGTTCCTTGATAACGGCAATGCCCTTTATGTGTGTTTTAATTTTGGTATATTTTAAGAGAATACAAACAATAAATAAAGATCTAGATTAAGTTATTATTTCAGACATGCGGAGGAGTTGAAAGTATTTTTTAGGCCTACTCTTGTCTGCAAATCTTCTCTCTGAATAAGATCGGACAGCCTGTATATTACCTGAGAGGTGGGATTCAGGGAAAAAATGGATCTACAACTCACCCACTACAAACGCTGTTTTGAAAGTAAATGTTTGTGCGTTCAAGGACACAGAAATCTGAGACTAAAGGGTCAGACTTAGTTCTGGCTTCATATATCACACTAAATTAGCATGGTCACACAGCTTTTTCCAAATTGCCTTGCAATACTGACTTGTGATGATATTTTTATTTTTATATTCAACATTAAACAAGATCAAGACTGTTTGGTGTCCTAGTTTTATTGACAGTAAGTTGTTGTACTTATTATGTTTGCTTTTATTTCAATACTTACATAATAACACCATATTTTCCCACAATTAAGTGAATCATTGTTATTATTTGAAATATTTTGCTGTTTGTAGTTTAGCCTGCATCTGTGGTTGAGTTATTGTGCCTCCATGATCACAGACAGAGGTAGTGTGGACATGACTAAACATGTCCACAGGCTGCCTACTCTCTATATCTTTGGGTAACAGTGGTTTCAACCACCAGCCTTGGAAAAGTCTGCAGGCTCCTTCCAACCATGCATTAACCTAGTGTCAGCAGAAGACAGCTAATAAGTTAATTCAGCTGCTGAGAGGTGACTGAGTCACTGCAGCAGCCCCTACATATTACAGGTTCAGTTGTTGGTTGAAGATGGGTTTGGCCTGGAGAAAAGTGCATCCTTACACCAAATTGCAGACATGTGACGCGAAATAACAGTTTTCACAGAAGATTTGATGATAAGTTATGGGTCTACTGAGAGTAATTAGACCTAATTAAAGTTTAACGTTTTTGAAGCAATATGGATTTGCAGTCCAAGTATCCCAAAAACGTTTTAATCATGTGCACTCAAGGTTCAACGAGAAATTTTATTTCATAAAATGAGTGTTTTTGTAAAAAAATGTTCTTGATGATAAACTGTTTTTTTCTGAACTTTTAATTCAGACTTATTTAAGTGGTAAACAATGGGTCACTGTGGCAACAATCTGCCTCTGTCTTGTTGGAAATGATGAGTCTAATGTTTGTTTATCTAAGGTTTGTCTAAGGTCCAAAGTGTTTGAGATACTGTGTCAGTTGCATTTGCATAATGTGTTCTTGTGTAAGTGGGGGGAGACCAGCGTCTGTATTTAAAGAGAGCTGTATAACCTGAACTGTGTTAATCCAAAGCACTGTGAACACTGAGCCCAGGCAAGGCTTCAGCACTCCATCTGCCCCTGCTTTATAATAGCAAGACATGTGGCCTGTCTCCCCCACCTTCCCCCTTCCTGTCACTAGCTGGATGTTCGGTTTTAAACCCAGATGGCTGAAAGGTGAGCAGCAATCCTCCGACGTGTGATCACAGCTAAAGGAGGAGGATAACTCCACCTTCAATCACGTAAATTACACTGAAACTGGGTTTGTGATATCCTACATTTTTAACTTCTTACAGAGAGTAGGCTTCGGTTTTACCACCTTTCCTGGTCTCCTTAAGTTCCTTCTTACCAACTTAATTTTAAACGTCTGTTGTGGTTCCACAGTAAATATTTACTTTAGATAAACTGGAGGGTTTGTGTACTGCCAAAGTGTCCCAGCTCATTATCTTTAGGGTGTAGTACCAAGGTGTTAACTTTCACACAGCTCAAGAGTTAAATTCATGGGGAATAACCACGACCCGGACCCGGATAAGCGGAAGAAAATGGATGGATGGATGAATTAACATTTTATTGGCAAAGATTGGACTGTTAAGCTTCAGTCTTCTCATGCAGAGTCCTCTTGCAAAAGAAGTACAGCTGAATGGAGCAGATACAGCTGCCTCTTTCATTACAGACAGCAATTAATCCGTACTGCCATTGTGGTAGGGCTTTAGAGGGGAAATATAAGCTATTGAGAATCTCAACGATTTCTTGTGTTCGAATGATACAGATTTAGTTAGATGACTGTAAGAACAGGAGTCTTATGAGTCCAATTAAAACAGCAAACACTTACATTCATCTGATACATTTATATTGTAGCATTAACAAGCACACAGCATTAAACCATGTTGCTCATCAAAATGGAGCCATTTTTAACTACTTTATATACTACTGGGCAGTTTAATCTATCACAGTGTTATTTCATTTTGAAAACGGATCACATGTTTTCAGATAAAAGTAGTGTTCTCTGAAAAGTAGTGGAGTAGTATGTAGGTATAAAGTACAAGTACAAGTACAAGTAGGAGTAAATTGTACTTAAATGTTGAGTCAGCAAATATAGAGAAAGACTGTTGATATCTTAATTTGTATATTCACTTTGTGGTACAGCCCTGAGGTTTTATCTATAAATAAATAGAAATATATACACTGTGACACACAGCGAGGACACCATGATTAGTTATTTGTTGATCAGTTATTTGTTGAAATATACAAAAAGTGTATTGGATTAGAAATGCAGACTCCACCTTTAACTTGAGTAAAAGCACTAAGTTACTTTTCACCACTTGTTGTGGAGGTGGTCTCTCGGGATTTAAACCTAGACAGGCACTTTAACCAAGCCACAAAGCCTCACTGACAACTGCCGTTGACAAGCCTAAATGCTAAAAACAAAACAAAAAACAAACAACTGATTTGGGTAACTGAGTTCAAACTGAGGGACTGTATGTGTTTCTTACTGTATCTATGACTTTTTCATTTATTTACTGTTAGTAATCCTGTAAAGCATATTACAGAAAAACATTCTGAAGAGTCACTGCATCAATGGTGACTGGACCAAATATTGTTTATAATAAAAAGTAAATGAGCAGCCTGTCTGTTAGTGAAATGATGCCGTGCATCAGTCGAACAGCAACTCCTCAGCGACTCACCGGACTGTGGATGGCAGTAGTTGGTGTGGTTGTGACACTGGCAGGGCCGGCAGCCAGTGCTGCTGAAGTGGAAGAAACCTGGGTGGCATTCGTCACACTTAGGTCCATCCACTCCCTTCTTGCACACACATATCCCTGAGCTGAAAGAGGCAAAAGACAAAGTCAATAATGTACAAAATACAGTTGCAAAGCAGATTTAATATAATGCTTGATGTCTGGACTGTTGTGGTGATTACACACTGCAGGTTCTCCTATTCAACCGCCTGCTTTCTAAAACTTTGTTCCAGGTATGAATAATGTTGAAGCACCCTGCGTAACTTATATAAATATTACAGTTCTTAGTCACCTAGATTGATTATGTTGCTTTTTCCACTAATATGTTTGTCATGTTTTGTTTTAAGACTGTCAAGCAGCACGCTGCACAAAAACGGTATCCCCCTTTGTGTTTCTTTAATATGTCCTTTCGCCTGTACCTGAGGGATCAGTTTATCAAATAGGTTGCCTTTATTTGCTGAACTAGTTTAGAGATGTTTATCCCTGAGATTCCTGCTGCCACCCAGACACAACAAATGTACTATGTGCTGATCAAAGCCTTGAACAATTACATCTGAAAAAGTACTGTGTTTCCAAAAGCAACGTTGCAAAGTTACATGTATATGAAAATACACTAACCCTGCTGTGCAGTTTTCACTGGAAGTCATTTGTAAGGAGGAAATATAGCCCATAAACCAAAGTACGCATTTTGAAAAAAATCAGAGAGCTGTTTGAAGACCAAAGTGGAAATACATGAAAGAAGGAGCCAGACAGTCATGATGTTGAAAAGGTGTAAATGCATCTGCCTCTCCAAAATAAATAAAATATGTGATATTTACTTAGTAAGTAATCACAGAGTTACTCACACTACATGTTAACAATAGTCTCACAATACAGTGACACTCGATACATAGCAAGACAATCATCTACACTGCTTCACAATATCTGTGTAACTGAAGAAGAGTATATATACCCGGAAAAAGGCAAAAAAAGCACAAGTTATGTATTTCTTTTTATATACACACACACACACACACACACACACACACACGCACGCACGCTCGTTAATGTCCACGTGTCCCATCATCTCATCACAAGATTGCCAATCCATGGAGGTTCTGACCAATCGGCATACCGGCCTTTAGGTGTGTGTGACAACACAGAGAGTCAAATGTTTATTCTAAACAACAATATCAGCTGCTCCTCGAGAGGTTAGCATAGATGCTGCCCTAGCATCCGTTTTATCAGAAGTGGAGAGTATTTCTTCATTAAAAAAGAACAGAGAACAGCACTGAAAGCTTTTGCTCCTCTCTGCAGTGGTTTCAGCACAGATCGTGTGTGACAGTGACAGACAGATGGTTCCTCCAGCAGGTATTTTTTTTCTTCTGCCCTTTTCCAAACAATTTCCAATTACAGCTTCTCTGATACCATCTGGCAGTGTCAGATGAGCAGAACAGTTGTAAACAGCTGTTTACAGAAGGGATAGTTCTCATTTGATAAGTCATGAAGTAGGGACTCCAGCAATCAGATTGGCCTGCATGTTATTATAAAAAAATATTGATATTTGGCCCCAGTGTTTCGGTTGAAGGAAGAAATATGATATATACCTTTTTAAATGTTTACTTGTTTCAATTTAAACTATGTAAGTAAGCAATGTGTGGAATTGCTCCTATAGAAACGGCAGCTGAATGACACAGAGAATGCTCTGAAATCAACCATCTGTCCCCCTGTGACATTAAAGCGACAGGAAGAAGCAGCTTCAGTGATTCTCATTAGCGGCTCCAGTGATTTCAACACACATTGGTAGAGAAGCCTTTTATTGGCTTCATATATTTTAAATAACAGTGTGGTCAGCTGAGAAAATCTCAGTACATTATACTACCAAGAAATATCCAGCAAAGTTAAATCCAATTACATTTGAGCTCTTCAGCTATAGAACACTCATAAATAACTTGTGTTATGTTAATGTGTCTTTTTCAGTTTGGATCTGCAACTCACCGTCCTGTGTAGCGGACTGCTCGATACATGCTCATTTATACATGAGGAAACAGAGTGGCAGTGGGAGAAATCAGCCATGGCTCTCTGATCCCACACACACTCAAGGTAATATCCTTAGAAAGTTCAACGTTAAGTCAAGCCTGAGCAAGCCTCAAACCCAGACAATGGACTCAGAAACATAATCTGAGGACAATAACTTCAAAACAATTGAAGTAAATTAAGAGTGACCGGGAGCACTTTCCATGAGCCTGTGCGTGGGTCTTCATACAATCCAGGCTTTGTTAAAACAACTGCACTTACACAATACAAATGAAGAGGCCTACAGCGATGCTTAGTCGGCCGTGGGCACACACACACACACACACACACACACACACACACACACAACAATAACAACAAATATCCACATGCGGCATCATGACCCTAATGCAGTGAAGTCAGAGAGGATCCACGGTTGATCAGTTCAGCAATATTCACCACGTCTTTGCTTATTCTCTCTTCACAAAAACCTTATTCAAACACCTCCAATAGTATCATGCCAAATGATGCAACAACCTCAAACAATTTAAACATAATTAAAACATTAAGAAATAACTCATGTATACATATATATATATTGCATTGATGCAATGAAGAGAGCAACCTCTGGGAGTTGTCCTTGCCCTTTTTGTCTTTGCCGGTGACCGACATCAACTTATTCATGATTAATGAACTATTCTACAGTTTAAAATCCTTTAACTAGAAAATGATATTCCCATTAAAGCCAATGGAATTATATTTATGGTATAGAACATTTTCATTTCTGTTTGCCGCTTTTAGTAACATTCTAGCTGCTTGTCGCTGTTTGTTGCTCTGTGTGCACTTCAAAACCCAACAGGAACAGTACTGGTTTATGCCAAATGGGTGGAGTTTCTCCAACATTTAAATTCACTTTGCTTGTGCTGACCTGCATTGAGGGCTTGTGCGTAAAAAAAACTAAGTACCTTGTGTGCCAGACAGTATCCTAAGCACATGGCCTGGCATGGCTACAAGCAGCTACTGCTCTGCAAGAATGATAGTTGCATACAGCATTATTGACAGTGATACTGTCGATAAGGTTTAATTTTTATTAGTACCTGCTGGTACAACTGACCCATTTCAACACATTAAACCTCAATGCCAGTTATCAGTTAACAACATGGATAAAATCCCCCATCACAGAAAACATATTTTCTAATTTGTATAAAGATAAAAATATAATGATAATGTAAATTATTAATCAATCATGAAAACGTTGATTGATATAATCTAATCAGACAGGAGTGTCTAGTTTCGGCAAAAACAGCTAATCAAATGTTTGACAAATCATGGTACTTCCGTACATTTACGCAAAAATCATCCTAAATCCAATGTGACCATAAAGAAGTCCTCCTCAATGGCCTCATAAAACCATTATATTTATAAGATATTATAGAGCTAAATGGCACAGCTTAAACAGTATGCCAAAATGTGACAGGTGACTAATCTTTATATTCTGACACTATAATTTAGAAACTGTTATGATTTTTAATGTAATTCTTCAGACAAAAATTCAGAAAAACCTCTAGTTCCAGATTCCCAGTATTAAGGGTTTGCTGAAGTTCTTTCTTATGTGACGGGAAACTGAATGTCTTTGGGTTTTCAGACATCACATTGCCTTTTGGGAAATTATGAGGAATTATGTTTTGTCTCATTAATAAATGAATTGAGAAAATGATTGAGAGACTAAAGAACGAAAAATATGAAGTCACTTTTTTGTCATTGCATATCATCAGACGATAAAAATTCAATGCACAGTAAAACCTCATGTGCACAGTTTTTCCAGACTGCGATGCTAATGCTCCCTTGCCTTTGATTGATCGGTTTTCATGCAAAATGGAACTTAGATTCATTTGATTGCACATAACTATTTTATTTATAACGGCATAATTTTCAGTCCTACCTATGCAGCCACTATAAAACAAATAAGAAAATTAAGACTGGTAATGAAAGGGTTTTCCCAATAGGTTAGCTGTAATATAACAATTATTTAATATTATAATGAGAATGGAAAAAACCCAATGTGATGTGAATCACTTGGGCGATGCAAGAAATGAGCATACATGAAATAAATCATGCTTGAAGAGTTAATGCAGCACCACGCTGTTCACTGCTCTGACTGGCTGGCAGTCAGACGGTGACCTGTGGCAATGCAGCACAATCTGTCATCTGTGATTTTGCCGGAGCCTTCATCTTAGACTGAGCAGCTGAAAAATAACAATGTCACTTTTAAGAAGTTTGTCATCCAATATGTAGCCTGCAGACCCATCAGATCCACTGCTGCCCTAGCAGAGAGAGGACAGATCATTATCTTGGATGTACACAGATGAGGCTTGTGATATAAAGGAACATTCTCCCTCAGTGATGAGTAATCCTAGTGTTAATTTGTGCCGTCTTGGCCAGGAGGAGGGGGTTGTTATTGTTTTGGTGTGATTTCATTGCACTGGCCCAGCCGCTGTGCGTCAGATCTGCATGTTAAGTAGGTCAGTATTACATGGGCGACAAAGCTTAACCCCATTCTGCGGCTGCTGCAGCAGCGTAGGCCATTGGCTTTAATGTGGCGGATAAGAGCAGACTGTTGAAAACATTCTCTCTGCAACAGGGATGTGATCACCAGTTTAATTACCAAGAGGTGAATGGTTGGCAGAAATAAACAGGCAACTACACTAAGCAGGTTTGGTTGCATTGCTTGGTTTGCAGCCAAATCACAGGCCTGTCTCATGTTAGGCCGACGTCATCAACACAAGCGTGGACGTGCCCACATATTTGGGAGTGAAATCATTTCAGACGAAAGGTTACAACATTCCAAGTTGTGCAGTCAAAGGTGGAATGTCGAGTGTTTAATAGCTTGTATAGGTCGAACGTAACCATGTTTGAGAAATGTAGATGTTTAAATGGCAAACACTCGTTAGATTTTGAAACATTTAACTGGAGAAACTACAATAATGTTAGATTGGGCATTTCCCTAAATTATCCAGTCCAACAGTTTTGAAATAGGTTTGTTTAACATTTCTGTGGAAATGTACTGAAGTATTAAAAAACAAAAATATCTGTCTGTTTCATCTCTCTGCATTCAGTCCAAGCACAAAGCCTGTAGGCAATGGGGGACTGCTAACTCCAATGGAAAAAAAACCTTAAACCTGTTACACGTTGTATCTTGTCAATGTGCTAGTCACAAATCCATTGAAGAGCCAGTTGAGTTATGTCGACAGTAGAATTACAACAGAGCTGAAATCCAGCAACTCTTCTGTGTGTATAGAAAGCTAGAGATGTCACAGAGCAGTCACTGGTCAACAAACAGATCCAGTGCTAATTGCTTCTAAAACAACAATCTCTATTTATATACATGTTCAACAGATATAATGGATGGAATTTATGCCCAAAAATGGATACAATGTGCAAATATGAAATTTGGCAGCTGTTGAAAACAATTGAATATTTCACTTTCCGAAGAGCTAGGGATGAAAACTAGGAAGTCACCCTGTTTACAGCCTTCTTGCTAAGTTATCCTGAACACATACTATCAGGGTCTTAGAGCAAACAAACCAATTTCCCAAAATGTCAAACAATTCCTTTAAGGCAGATCGAAAGGCACTATGAGCCCTGTATATCTGTGGATACAGCGAACAACCAGCCACAGCTGGAGCAGTGCAATGAAGTCCTGACTGCAGGTCTCCCGAGTGTGGCCATCAGTCAGGACTCAGACACGTGGCTCTAGCCCTGCAGTCCTGCAGTCCGGTGCTGCTTTCTGATGACAGCAGGATGCTGGGAAAGAGCACACTGCCTGCACCTGATTAGGCAGCATCACATTCTCATCAAATGCATGAATGAAGATGAGTGCTGTTGTTTTAGATTTTGGTTTAAAACTGGAAACTTGTTTTTTGAGCCTGCTTAGGCCGGCTATGTTTGATGCCAAAAGGAATTTTACAGATATTTTAACAGCTGCAAAATGGTGAATTCAGGTGTTTTTTCCCAGTATACATTATAAGCAACTTGATATAAAATGTCTTTATACTTGAAGCACTGCTGCCTAAAAAAGGAGTTAAAGTAAACAATGAAATTAAACATGTTTTGCATTTTATCTTGCAATTAAGCCAGTACTGTTCAGCAAATAAAATTAAAGCAGACACTGTGATCCATGCAGAGTAAAAATATATCGATGGCAATGATGCATTCACTGCAGTGACACATGATGCAAAGGCGGAAACATCTGCACCCCCAATCAATATTTCATTGCAGACTGTGGCGCCTTACATACAGTATTGAAAAAATAAATGCTACAATGCTCACAGGAGCTGACCTAAATATGGCACTGACACAAATGTTATGACAGACAGAAGTGGCTTTAGTCAAATATTGGCATGGCCTAACCCAACAAAGTGAGTAACAGTGTGGGTCTATTTTACATCACATGCCATGTTGAGGAACTGCAGGCAGAAAGCTGCATTGTGTGAACAAACAAGAGGAGGAAATCTCATTAGGATTGCTTAGAACATTGAATAATATATGTAATTTTATTTTCTTCATTCATTCATTCATTCAGTCAGTCAGTCAGTCAAAAGGACAGCCAAATACAACACGTGTATATGTGCCAGTCATGTCTCTTGGCTTTTTGTGAATCAGAAATATCTGAACAACAGTAAATTTTCTAGCATTTCTTTCATATCCCACATCGTTCACACTCAACTTTGTAAAGGAAAAGGTTAAGCAGCACAGGTTTCAATTCACGCAAAAATCATGAGGGCTGCAAGAAATAGATTCTGAACATCACACGGCATTATGTGAATTATCGTTAAAAACAGATATAAGCACAACTACATTTAGCAACAAATGAACACATTTGGATTGAAATGCCCAAAAAACCCATTTAATATATTCTTGTAAAAAAGGTTTGTTTATTAACAACCTGAGGCCTGAAATGAGCTTGCCATCTGAGGACAAAGTAGAGTCCAAATGGAGAGAGGGGGTTTCAGTTTTAAATGAATCAAGTCTGATCCATAGTTTGTGGATATTGAGTGATGTTTACTCAAAATACAACATGTCTTGTGGCTTCTATACTGCTTCTTTCAGAACAAATTGATCTTTCACAGGGTATTTCTACTTTATTATAGTGCTGAATGACTAATCTAAATATTTGCAATAGAGAGAAGGTCTTGCTCTTTGATTCGAAGGAACTGATGCAGAATTCTGACGTTTACATTGATGTTTTATGTAGCTGAAAATAAGTATTCTATTACAGTCAGTCCTTGCTGCTGGAAATATCTCCTTGTGATGTCATGTCATCTATATTTGGCCAAGGACCCAGACAAATGCCCCACCAAACAACAACAGTGGCTAAAAAATGCAAGGAACAATCTTAATAGTGCTACGGATGTGTAGCAGAGTCGGCATCATTTCATACCCAAAGCCATGCATGAATCCAGATCTTTGGTTTTCAAATAAGAGATAGAGCCTTTTTAGAAGAGATGTCTGTCTGGCTTTGAGCTATATATTGTGCTGCAGGTAAGTAATGCTACATCAGACAAAACTGTGGGACAACTGGGTCAAAACAACACTTAATAACAGCTAAACACCTGGTTGTTAGTGTTTTGTGAATAACAAGACAAGGTTGAAACACAGTATGTGACTGGACAGTGTCTGGTAACTGTGCTTAATTGTCTGTAATGTTAATTCCTGGATATTAAATGGTCATCTGTAGTGGTCTCAGTAATATTACTCAGGAGCCCCTTTCATAGTGCGGCCCCACAAATGTCCCGCTATATTGCCGGAAAGGTCTGTGCCGGCTTTTCGCCTTAGGGCGTTCATAGTGATCCTGTGAAGGCGTGATATTCGTATCCTTTCATAGTGCAGTCTGACGTTGCAGAAGAGGTCAAGGAGATGATAGTGACGTGCGAGAGAGCAGCAGCAGTGCTGCACAGTAGCACAGTGCTAATAAGCTTAACAGTTAGCTCTGTAGCAGTACAGTGTGTATGTGCTGCAGCAGTAAGTGTTCAGTTAGCGACCTCCGTTTGCTTACAACAAGCACCGGACACTCAGTGCACAGTTAGCATGCCGGTTTGTTTACTATGGTCTGGTGGACCAATTAAAGAAAAATTGTTAGCCCTATTACTCAAACAAAAACATGGGAAAACAGGGTCGGTCAGCATGCCGGTTTGTTTACCATAAGCGGCGGACGCTGTGCACAGTTATCGACGGCGGCCGCAGTTGTTGTGCAGCTGCTAATTCAATGACTGTCGGACCAAGTGGGAGGTGTGTGTTAGACGTCACACGCAACGTCAAATATTCCGTCTTGCCGGGATAGTGGTCCCTTTTCCAACAGTTCGGTCAACAGTTCGGCCGCGTTCATAGTGGAGGCGGGACGTTACAGAGCCGTAAATGTTGACGCTTATAGTCTACTGACCACTTAACACAGCATAACAACATTCACGCACATTTACGAGACTGCCATGCAAGCTGTCAGTCTGCTCATTAAGGGGTTCAATGTCTTACTCAATGGATCGAGTATTGGGCATTGAACGTTGGACGTTGGTTATACTGCATGACTGTTCTACCTGCTAAACCATGCCGTCCGTAAGACTTTTGGAGTGAAATCATGAAAGTACATGGTAGGATTTTTGGAATAACATGACATACTTTTGGCCATGAGATCGAGACGGGAGATCCAGGCCGGAAATAAAAAGTATCCTATATTAAAGATATGTCCAACATTTTTGTTACTATCCACAGCAACCATTTGCCACTTTTTTCAACTGTAGAACTTCCATGATGCAACGCATAAGTGCCGCAGATCGGCTGTTTTGGTCCGAATCAACCAAAACCAAGTCCCACTCATGGCAGCAATAGCTCTCCGGGTCTGTAGGCATACACAGCAGCACCACCAGGTAGCTTGGGCTCTTTCTTGGGCTTCATCTTGGGTCTAGTTTCCACAGAAATTTCCCTCTCTCTTTGAGCCCGTTCAGTTCGTTCTTCCGTATTTTCCTGTCCATAAAAATATCATTTGTCTCCATACTGAACAGCATTTCATTGTCGCTGTCATAATAATTAATTTTTATTTTTGTTTTATTTGTTGCCCCTTACAAAAAGTAGCCACTGGATTCTGACAAAACAGCCGATCTGCGGTGCTTATGTGTAGGAATACGGGAGTTCTATGGCTGAGAAAAAGTAGTGCCAAATGAACCGGTTGGATAGCAACAATAATCTGTAAACATATCGTTAATATAGTGTACATATAAACAGGTACAACATTTTTAAGGTGGGCATTTGTTTAGATGGTTATTTTAAAGTTTTTTAAAAGGCACGTCTGCAGTCTGTTTCCTGCCTGGAGCGTGTGTTTGGTTCTCCAAACTGGGAACACACAGACCATCATATCCTGCAGGTAATACATCGACTGTGGGTAAGCACCTCATACAATCCTACTTCAAACAATCCGAACTATCCCTTTAAATGTTTTGTGGGCTATTAAAATAATGAAGATTTTAACCAGGTATGATGAGACGTCATGATATACTGACTGCAGGTTTTTTCATTAAGCTGCTCTGCTCAGTGTGTATCTCTCTGGCAGAATGAAGACTGTAAAACTCTGTGTGAAAATTTCTCAAGGTACCAAGATGTTTCTGCAGCTTGTTGGCTCTCCACACATCACTATATCATTGAACTCAATGCAATGTGTAATGCAATTAAAGCAGTGACTGTCTCTATCTCAGCTGGATGGCCCATTACTTAATGGGAAAGATACCTTAAGCAGCAGGCTGGGGGGTAGGAAAGCTGGCTAATCTGTATAACTCACAGTGATAAGCTCCTGAGGGAAGCTAGGCTAGGCTAGCAGGGTTAGCAGTGGCCAGGCTGGGCTCAGACTGTCTGAGAAGGACTGTATTATGTGTGTTACTGTGTGAAAGCTCAAAGCCCTGAAATAACCCTCCTGCCTGCACCTTCACCTACGTCACATTGAACTCAAGACATAGCATTTCAGGTTTCATAAACATTAAAAGGACAATCTGTGTTTCTAGCAAAGGACAACACCTATCAGGATTTAGCTTATGTAAGACTACACCGTGACGTATTTTTCAGAGCAGCATGACAACACAAATCCTCCACACATTGGACACTGACTCAAGCTTTTGAAAAGCAGCAGCATTCCTTTTCATGGTAAGAGGCAGAAAGTACAGCTGCTATTTTTACCACGTTCCTAACCCACACGCAGCTTCTTCTCTAAGTCAGGAGAGGATGCATGGAGGTCTGCCGTGTATTTTCTGGCTTGGAATTTGTGTAGGAAGCATGGTCTGAACATGTAGTATGATGATTCTGCAGGCCTACGGCATTATTATGAACATCCTAACAGAGCAAAGTTGAGCACTAGAACATCTTGTTTCCGTCTTTATAAGACAACAAATACTAATTCACAGCAGACAGTGAGTTTGGGCTTGGCAGGCCACAACACTTTTGCTGCTAAAGATAGTACAACTTTCAAAAGCTGCAGACACTTTGCAGGTACATCACATATCCAGAGACCATGTCTGTACTGCACATATAAAGCACACCGCCAGGTTACAAATGAGAAATACCTGAAAATATTCACCAATGCTCAAAATAAATCTGTCTGAAAAACAGGATTTATTTCCAAGTTTAGATCACAGTGACACAATTAACTGCCTTGTTTTCCCCACTCTCTGCAGAATGCTGTGGTGGGCTGTCAGTCATAAACCTCAGGCCTTGTGTGGCAAACTCACACCAACACTGGCTCATATTTACTAGCTCAGTAAACAATTGGGGTTGTTGTTCATCCAATCATGCACTTGCATGCAAATAAGTCCAGTCACATGCGTTTTTAAGCAAATCAAGTCCAAATTCAACCAATGCCTTGGGTCACCAGCAATATTCCAGGAGCACTCAAAACCAAATTCAGATGGAAAAATTCATGTGTATTTAGCATATTTAGCTACCGTAACCATCTTACAGGCCTAATTCAGCCATGACTATACTTAACCAGAAGCCAATACCTCAGCATAAGAATTTGGTTTCTTTATCTATGCTTGGCTGCCAGTTAGTTTTGTTATCTCCATCCATTCATAGGATTTCTCAGGACCACAGCTAATGCTAGTACGGCTGAAATTGCAGTTCCTCTAATGGCTACTAGATTCTCAAATGCTGGCTTTATTGAAATATATTCAAAGAGCATCAGCTTGCTTCTCAGAAAGTCATTTTTCTCTCGCTGACAAGAGCGTGTTTTGTGTTTAATTTGTCATCAGATTTCAATTACTTAATTATTTAACAATTCATTTTATAAGAGCTTAGACTGTAGGCCAATGATCAAGCTTTAATAGTTTTTGATGCAGCTCCAGTTTACACATTTAGCAGATATAGTGCGACATTAGCATTTATTTGGAGTCATGTTTCATACAATCAACAGAATACAAGTTCAAAATTCACTCGACTTCTAGCTTAACTTCTGAGATGACAACTTTTCAGCCAAACACAGCACACAAACAAAGCATGTCTCCTCAGTACAGTATGTTGACACAACAAATATATTCTTCCATCATGGCTACATTGTGTTAGTTCTAGTGAAAAAGCAGTCTGACCTGTCACAGAGGGGGTTCACTGCACCGTAGGAGTCACAGGCGCAGGGCAGGCAGCCGCTGGTGCCGTTGGTGAAGTATCCCTCCTCACAGTCCTCACACTGCAGACCGCTGTAGCCCGACAGACATGAACACTGACCGGTGCTCTGATCACACTCATCTGGATCCAAAATCCCCTCACCACCACTGCTGCAGTTACAAAGAGCCTCTGGGTGGATGAATGTGGTTGTCAGAGTCAAAGGGAGAAATAAGAAATGGTTAATACTGCATGAGATGTACCAGAAGTGGACAGGTCAGAACAATATATTTACATTTTATTTTACTTCATATTATCTGTGATGTTTATACATACATTCTTTTTTAAATTATATTTTAAAAAAAAAGATATATCATTTTATCTTTTGTATAAAACATGTCTCTCATGCAGACTTGTTTCATGTCTGTTTTGGTAGCATGGCTTCAGAAGCCTTAGAGCCATGACTAGTCATACAAACAATAATACCTTACTCATTTCAAGGAAATCAAAGCAGCCATACAAAATTGTGTTGCAAAATGTTTTTATCATATAGAATGTATATTACTAATATATTTACAAACCCTGTTTAGTAATTATGTACGATAGTGAGGCTGGAGTATTCTCCCAATGGCAACACTGTAACAGGTTGACAGGCAAAAGAATGAAAAAAGTGATACATTTAGCTGCCAACTGCTCCACTATTATAACACAGCTCAGCACTCTTTTCTTATTTGACTTTTGTATAGTTTGTAGTCACACTGGAATAAATACAAGCCTGTATTGAAGCCTGTACAGCTAAATGAACGCTTGACAAATTCAGACAGCATTTCCTCTTTTGTTGTGATTTCCAGGCTGGTTTACCTTTGGCCTTTAAATTTGCACAACAGAAACAATGTTGCACTGTTTGGAAATAGAGAAGTCATTATGCTTCTTCTCAGTACAATATTACACTACCAAATTGAACAAAGTGGCCTTTTGAGTCATGAACCTGCTTTTATATCTTCTACTTAACATGAACAAATTGTAATTTTTCAGTAGGGAAGATTAATGCTTTTAAAAGGACCATACTGGCATCAGATACTGTTTATAGTGTTTGATGTAATGTTGTATATGATGAATTTACTAATCAGAAATATATATTGTTTGACCAATATTATCAGGTGGTATTGGCCCGTCAATCACAGACCCATCGGTATCCTTCAGTATCAGTGTATATAGTTTCCGATATGTAGTGATATAAAAAACATTTTTTACAGAACATATCATGCAGAGAATGAGGCTTGTGGTGATTCAGAAACAGTGTAATATAGCTACAGTTTATTTTATTTCTATTTGTTCTTTATTTAAATGCTCAGCAATTCTCTGAATTAACATTGAGTATTTTTTATTTATTCTTTATTTTCTCTGTTTTCAGAATTTCCTAGAATTGGTTGACATAATAATAATAATGTTCAATAATCTTTAATAAATTATTTTCCTAAGAAAGCAGCCTACTGAGCATCTTTGCTATATTAGTGCAGAACCACATAGATTCAATTCCAATCCCATAATCTGTATATTGGCAATCAGAATTTTTCCCTCTAAAATCAGTATTTGTCTCAAATATGCCATATTGGTTGGGCTCTCTGTCAGTCTACAACCACCGAGTGGGTAAACCTGGTCGACTGAGTCTGGCTATGTTGCCACTAGAGGAGTTACAGTTGAAACTGGGGCGCTTTAAGGAACCAGAGGATATAATGACAGACATGTGCATGACCCCATAGAGTACAGAGTGGCAATCTATTATTCATCTGATCTCAGGTTGGGTGTAGCAAGTGACAACTGAATGCCTGAAAATGTCTCTATTCTGTCCTCAGCTGTTAGACAAAGAAGACAGGCGGAGAAGAGCTGTTGGAGCAAAATAAAAATAAAAATTTCATATACAATATGCACGCAGATTACACTCAATACCTCAGCTAGCAGTAAAATAAAGAGGACTTAAATGTATTCCTGTCCTAGCGTCCCACTCAGATTATGCTCCTCTTCCACAGTTTCTTGGCCTTTTATGTAACTAAGAAAGGCCTATGGTTATGCAAGTGTGGAGAATACTACCAGGCCCTTTGCTTCAGTGACATCCACTGAAGAACTGTCGGCCCAGATCACGCCTGAGAATGTGTGAGACCCAGTAGATGCGTATCACCTCACACAGTGCTTTCAGGCTCCCTCTAGGTGTGGGATAGGGGCCCTGTGGGGTGATCTGTAAAGCCACAACAGGTTGATGTATATTGGACTGGACCTGTGTGTGGTGGAGAGAGAAGGGGGGAAACTGAGGTAGAGTTCACCTCTCGCCTATTTATCTGACTGCTGTAAAGTGGTGTGACAGCATGGCTGGTATTTAGACACGGGCAGCGGCAGGCTGTTCAGAACAAGTCATGTCTCAAAGCTCTTCTCCTGCCCAATTCACTGCTCGCCTGTCTCTGCTGCTACAGAGAAAACAACAGCGGTGGGAGGAGCACCTGCATGGAAACAATTGCTTTACTTTAAATTTAGGTTTGGGCGTCAAACCACATTATCACCTTTCAATAAGTACCAAGAGAGGTTTCAAAGGAAATGAAGCAGGTGAAAACACGCCTTATATCTGTCTGTAAGGCTGCTGCCCTGCCAGAGAATGTATGTAGTTAGCTGGGTGAGGCGTTACCCCAGGTGACGCCTTTGTTGACTTGATATTATCATGCGAGTGGCCTTTCACACCAGAACAATAGAAAGTACTGAGGTTCCTGGAGATACTTTCAATAAGGTATGGTAAAGGTTTTATGTATGTTTTTATTTAGACTTTGGGTTTCAAGTGGACTGCCTAAATACACTAGCTCAATTAATCTACAATACTGACCCAAAATACATAAACATATAGAAGTATGTAGATTGATAGTAGCACTGTAACTAATGGTTATATTTATTATTAATTAACCTGCACCTATTTTCTCGTTTGGTCTACAAAATGTCAGAAAATGGTGGAAAACGGCCATCATAATTTCCTCAAACGCAACGCCTTCATATTGCGTATCACTCCAAAACCCAAGCATAGAGTTAACTGTAACATTACACAAAGAAAAGCAGCAGATATTCCCAACAGAAAAGATGGAAACATTAAATGTTCAAAATTAAATTTAAACAATTAAGCAGAACGACAATTAAATATTACATGTAACTGCTCCGAAGGATGTCTGCACAAAATGAAATACATCATTAAAATCTACTCGCCAGCATCACACGAATTTAAAAATATTCAATTGAACATCTAAATATCTTTAACCAGCCACACAAACACATTCTAAGCCACTGGGTCTAACATGGAGATCAGTCAGTACCCTTGTAATGCTTTTCCTCTTCAACATAGAACCAGAAACTAATCCCCCACCTTTCACTGAAATTGATGCTGACAGTAAGGTAGTACTGAGTGTGGAGAACAAAGGGTCAATATAAAAAACATGACTGGACTGCCCCCCTGATGAGGGGCCAATATGAGTGAGAATATGAAATAAAACAGATTTCATAGGGGTTTTTTTATCTTTAGGCTTGGGGGTATCATGAAATTACAACTAGAACATGGAATTTCCTAGGACGAAAAATAATGGGATATCGATAGAAAATATGGGAAAATAAAGACTTTGCAAACAACATATGAAGCCATTTTAATTGTATATTATGTATATTCCTAGATAGGATGAAAAACGCCACCTCTTGTATATGCTGTTCAGAAAGAATTATTAAGCTCCATCTCCTAGTAGCAACATTTTCTGTGTAAGTGCTGTAAAATCCACACATTTGGCCTCAGCAGCCTTTCCCCAACCATTACAGAACCATTTTGGAAAGGATCCCTCAGCCTGTGCTGCTGTGTTGGCTGTAAAACAACACATCCACATGGATACTGGGATGTGTGAGGTGTGAGAGGAGGGGCTTCACTGTCATTGCTCATTCATGGCTTGGCCTGCCTGGCCATTTTGGTTGAAAGGCCTTGTTCTATGTATGCCATGCAAACAACAATAGAGGGGATGAAGCCGCTATTAGAGCAGATTCTTTAATATCCTTTCAATATCAAAAATGTCTGGTTTAACATTAAAGGATCACGAGTCTGCATGGGTGCTCCGTACACTGACGGATTGGATAAATTGACTGAACAACAGGATAAACCTTGCACCCCCTCATAGCGCCCCTTTCCCAACCCACTGTATGTGCCCTACGCATCCTATAATAAAAGTCCTCTGGAATACAATATTGGCTACACAGCAAAATGTACAATGGACAAATTGTGCATGAATAGTTTTTTTTATGAGATAAAGATTAGGTAATTTCCCAATTATATTAAGGGGTACACCATGCATAAGAGGGGTCTGCCCATTGTTGCAATCTGGTTTATTCGGTCGTTCTCTGCGTCAAAACCTCCGTGCGGCCACCCTGCTTCTCCTGGCAGCCTAAATTAGACATGGACGTCTTTTTCACGGACTCATTTTCTGAACATGAATGTGCTTAAAAAACACGCAGCCCGTCGGTTTTGCAAGGCGTCTTATCAAAAGCTAAAAAGAAAGAAAAAAATCGGAATAACCTTGTTCTCGCTGTTCCTGATAGCCATTTTATTCGATGGTATACGTTACTCACCTTGACTATTCTCTACTGAGGTAACAGATGTGCCAATATTATCTGCTGCCCAGGCATCGTTTGCTGTGCGCTGGGAAACCATGGACACCATGGTCTGCAGCATTTTCTCCGGAGCGAATAGTGATGTTTGTGCATCGGTGGATCTTTTGCGGGCGCCGGCTAATCTGGAAATCGGCGCTGTTATTTGTTCTTTAGCAGCTGAAATTATTCCAGTATCAGGGGCCGTATGCGTATAAATAGTGGTGGTGGTCGGGTCTGTTGTTGGAGGCTGGAAGGTGGTTGCAGTTTTAGAAATAGAGCTAGTGGTGGTGGTGGTCGGGCCAGCAGAAACAATGGCAGGCGACGGTGTGTGTCCGGTAAGAGGCCCGAGAGCTAATCTGCTCCCCGGTAAAGTATGAGGCATGTCGGTGTGGATGGTCTCCCAGGTGTCGGAGGCTGAGCCGGGCTTCCTGGAGATAGGCGACGCATCGTAGGGACTGATGCGAGGTGCTGCTTCAGAAAATCCAATATATACATACAAAATAAATATCAGAGCCGGAGATATGTACATCATTAAGGACGTTAATCTCATATTCAGTTTCAGCTCTCCATGTAAGCCCCAGTAGTGGTCTCTCTCAGACCTTTCCCTGAATGGAAGCGTACTCCACCATTGATGTCCCCGGCGGCGTACGCTGCTGTTTGGTGCCCTATGAACCACAGTCAACACTTCACCTGCTCGACAACCTACCACGGCCGTCCGAGACAGACGGACGCATTAGCCAATAGGAGCCGTGGAGCAAAGCCCGTGGGCGGTCGTTCATTCGCTGGTTGGACAGTCGTTGTAACACCCTATGAGTTACAATTTATTGTAAATTATCAAACGTCCTCACTCCTCTGAAAATAATCTAAACATAACCGGTTTCATGAACATGTTTGGTTACGGTAGTGTGCCCATGCGATACAATTGCGTCGTGTGGTACAGTCGTATATGTAGGCTCCACCTATCAGCCCAGGTATCCTCCTCCATATCGTCACCCAGTTAAAATAATCGCCTAACTCATTTTTTCAAGTTTTGCAGGAAACTATGACTATTGGCATAGTAATAACACTGTGTGTAAATTATGTAACTTAAGAGAGCATTTTTTTAACCTTTGTCACTTAAGCAAGATATGGTAACACTTTATATTGAAGGTGTCTACATAAGTCACACAAGCCTGTCAGAAACATGACATGACAAGTATCATGAGCATTAATGTTACTTCAAAGTGTCATTAATGTTCATGACACATCCCATGTCATGTTTATGACACGCTCATGTCACTCTTGTAGACACCTTCAAAATTGCCTAAGTCACATTTTATTTTGACTTAGGCATAATAAATCCGCTTAAGTCACACACTTGACATAAGCCATTATCTTAAAGGGGTAAAATCACATGATCTGATCAACTGAGGATGTAGGCGATTTTTACCATAGGTGGCTGGTGTCATGAGGCGATGATTTAGGCAAAAAATAATAATTTTGACAAAAAATGTGACGATATGTCATGGAAATGCCCAGTGGTGGCTTGTTGTGGGATTAATGTTTCACATCTGTATCTGTATGGAAGTGTCCTGGAATCAATAATTTAAAGAAGTAGTTCAATCTGATTGTCGGCTCAGTTAAAGGAGTTTATGATTAAGTCATTGCTATATAGTATATATAACACCTTAGAGATTATTTTAACGCTAGACATGGGTGTCTGTAGACCACAACATGCACTTAGTTACTGCACTCCTGTTTGTTTGTTTTTAACTTTGTCTGTGGCGTTTGATGTCATGGTTTCTAACATTTAATTATCGTCTCTGTTTATTCTCCTGCAGTGAGCACAGTGTGTAACTACACCTCTGTTTTGTTCTGAAAGTTTTGTTTTGAAGGTGTTCACCGGAAATATGGTTTGGGCGCGTTGAACATAACGTTTTACACTTTCCTATCAGTGATCCCAATTAAGAAACTGATTAACATTCAGCTCAGAATGTTAGTGTAGCCATGTCTGATTTTATTAAACAAAGTCATTATTTCTTCTATTGTTTTCTTTTTTCTCTCTCAACCCATTGGAGACATTAGTACGGTGGCCCCGTAGTAGTTACCTGGTTACATTAATCTGATTAAATTCTGCTTTTATTCTATGTTGCTTGTGAATTCTGATCTGTATTAGGCTATTTCCCAAAGTTCAATGGCTCAGTGGTTTCAAGGTTCAAACAAACATAGAGAAAGAAAATGGGCTATCTCAGATTATTTGTCTAGTAATGACAATAACTGGTCATTAACACATTTCAGTGACTTCTTCCAATATTTCAGAAATGGTAAAGTGTTACAGTATCTGCTTTTATGCATTAAAAACAACACAGTATTGAAACAATGTCAAAGTTTCGGTTTTCAACACAAATCCTAAACTTGACTATCTTCACTGTCAAGGATGACAACTCAAAAGTACCTGAGCCAGCTTTACATATATTACTCCAAAAGACTGCAATGATTCACAACAGAAAAACACGTTCTAAAGTTTCAACTTTGTTTTCACAAAATACCGTTATTTACATCAACAATAAATCTATACCTTGAGAATTTGTTCATTTATTTTGAAATTTACTTCTTTAACCTTAGGAAAAAGTTTTCTTCTGCTTTTCCTCTTCAGCTTCAAATTCCTTGAGAACACGTTTTCTTCTTATTGGGTTTCATACATATATTTTTTAAATAAATGTTTCTAAAGTTGTTGGTACACTTATTTTCACAAAAGTCAAGTTCCTTGATCCAAAGCTGCCTCGGCCCAGTACATTGGGCTTGGTTTTTGATGATGATGTACACAGATTTATTACTGATCAATATGTATCTGTTATTCAAAAATTTAGGAAGGTCTTGCTGACGGAAAGCAGACATTTCAACTGGTAATCAGTTACAATCCAAATCACAGCATAGTTGAAAATCACATTGGGGATAATAAACCAAATAAAAAAAGAGATTGTTCCTATTAAAAGATTATCAAGACACCATTCATGATATCAAAATAGATTGCTCGGACATCTTCATAGATTTTAACAATGCCATTCCTTATGTACTGACATTTGTTTCTCCATATGAATTTAAAATGACCATTATTTATTAACTTAATAATTCTTGTTGATATGGGTGAAGAGCAGGCTGGGTAAATAAGTCTGGATAAACTATTCCTTTTGATAATAAAACTCTCCAGAAGATTGTGATATTTCTTTGTAGGCACCTGGCTAAAATAGACTCACACTTGGCTTTTCTTATTTTCTTGTCTTTTATTATTGTTCATTCTCTTCTTGTCAGAAGATGTTTTACCTTTGGAAACAACAATCCCCAGGGCAGGTGATGTGAGGGATAATCTAGATACACATATCTAAATTAATTGTAGTCTATGGGGCCTAATTATAGTATATTGTACTTTCTTTAAACAGACAAACTTTATAATATTTATTGTTGGAAGAAAATATGTAATATCGTCGTCACCCTGTTAAAATAATGGCCTAAGTCATTTTTTGTCAAAATTGTTTTTTTTTGCCTAAATCATCTCCACATGACGCCGGCCACCTATGGTAAAATCGTCTACATCCTCAGTTGATCAGATCATGTGATTGGGAGATCGTTTAGTTATCAGTTTAGTTTATCAATGTTTTATTGTTGAAACTAATATTGGTAACACTTTACTCTAAGGTGTCTACATAAAAGTGACATGAGTGTGTCATAAACATGACATGGGATGTGTCATGAACATTAATGACACTTTGAAGTAACATTAATGCTCATGATAGGCCTACTTGTCATGTCATGTTTCTGACAGGCTTGTGTGACTGTTATGTAGACACCTTCAAAATAAAGTGTTACCATATCTTGCTTAACCCTCCTGTCGTCCTTCCGGGTCAAATTGACCCAATCTGTTTTGACTATTCCTTCTTTCCTCCCTCCTCCTGCCTTCCTCTCTTCTTTCCTCCTTCCTTCCTTCTTTCCTTCCTCCTCTATCCTCCTTCCTTCTTTCCTTCCCTCGCCCTCCTTTCTTTCTTTCCTTCTTTTCCTCCCTCCTTCCCTTCTTTTCTTTCCTCCTTCCGCTATCTCCTTTACTTTCTCTCTTCTTTCCTTCCTCCTGATTTCCTCTCCTTTCCTCCTTCCTTCCTTCTTTCATCCCTCCCACCTCCATTCCTTCCTCTATCCTCCTTCCTTCTTCCCTTTCCTTCCCTCCTTCCTTCCTTTCTTTCTTTCTTTCCTCCTTCCTTTCTGCCCTCTTTCCTTCCTTCCTCCCACCTTTCTGCCCTCTTTCCTTCCTGCCTCCCTCCTTTTCTCCCTCCTTCCTTCTTTCTTTCTTTCCTTCCTCCTTCCTTCCTTCCTTTCTGCCCTCTTTCCTTCCTGCCTCCCTCCTTTTCTCCCCCCTTCTTTATTTTTTCCTTCCTTTCTTCTCCCCCTCCCCTTTCTTTCCTCCATCCTCCTTCCTTTCTCTCTCCTTTCCATTCTTTCTCCTTTTCCTCCTCTCTTCTTTCCTTCCTCTATCCTTCTTTCTTCCCTTCCTTCCTTCTTTCCTCCATCCTTTTTTACTTCCCTTTGCGTCCTCCCTCTTCTTCCTTCCTTGACCCGAGGACAACAGGAGGGTTAAGTCACAAAGGCATGTTCAAAAAATGGCATAAGTCATTTATTTCTCTTAAGTTACATAATTTACACACAGTGCTATTGTTACATTATTTTGAGTGCGATGATCAATAAATGCCATATGTTACACTTTTGGTGAAGTTTTTTGTGTTTCCTGCAAAACTTGAAAAAATGACTTTTATTTTGAAGCTGCATCTTGGTTTTCAATAGTTAATGTCATAAATTTAAAAAAAACAAAACGCTGCTAAATAATGTTGATTAACATAAAGACGGTAGGTGGCGGTAGAGGACAGGGGAGTCAGTTATTGCAGGAAGTTGCGCATGAAGACTACCTAGGCACCATGGCGCCTCTAGACTTAGATAAATATGCAGAGATTGCAAAACAGTGTAAATACCTCCCAGAAAACGACCTCAAGGTAAATGTGACTTTGTAGAAATGTTTTTAATGACGCCACGTGATGGGCTCATACTGGTTAGTTGTAACGGCGTAAGTAACTGTTAGCATGACGCTAGCTAGCTAGCTAGTAACGTAAGCCTGCTCACTTCATCTCTTCGCTAGGAAGTCAAAAACCGTAAAAAAAATAAATTGTCCAGCTTAGCTAAAATAGTTGACTACAAGCCCGACTATGTCAAATGTTATCGAAGCAGCAACCAGAGTTAAAAAACGACCAGTTATCCATAGTGACCTAAGCTAACGTTAATGATGCTGACTGTCATGATGTTGGAGTGACAGCTGGTTGTTGCCAGCCTGGACTGAAAAGGTGTCTGGTGCTTACACACACACACACACACACACACACACACACACACGACGCATCCAGCATACCTCCAGCGTTAAATAATAAAGTCGCCTGATGTTACATTGCATCGTAAAATACGTAGCTCCGTATGTTTTGGAGATATGATGACGCTACTTGACCCTACGCCGAAATAATACCTCGTTATTAAAGATGTGAATTATTATTATCATCATCATTATTATTATTATTATTATTATTATATTTAGTAAGCACTGAACCGTCACTTTATTTGGCCAGATTTTTAATAACGTTTGGGATTGCCTTTTCTCCTTATTTTATAAAAACAGGTTTCAGTCAGTGATCCCAATGTGAACCTGCAAGAAACTGATTAACATTCAGCTCAGAATGTTAGTGTAGCCATGTCTGTTTTTATTAAACAAAGTCATTATTTCTTCTACTGTTTTCTTTTTCTCTCTCAACCCATTGGAGACATTAGTACGGTGGCCCCGTAGTAGTCACCTGGTTACATTAATCTGATTAAATTCTGTTTTATTCTATGTTGCTTGTGAATTCTCATCTGTATTAGGCTATTTCCCGAAGTTCAATGGCTCAATGGTTTCAAGGATCAGGATTTTTAATAACGTTTGGGATTGCCTTTTCTCCTTATTTTATAAAAACAGGATTTTCAAAGAAGGAAAATTTTGTTTTTTTAAAAATATTTGAATAATGACCAAGCAGTCAATGTCAACAGTACTTGTTTTCCATACTTTGGAAGCCAATCACAGCTGAGCAGTTGGGCGAGAGGCGGGGTGCACCTGGACATGTCTCCCAGGGCTGACACATAGAGACAGAGAACCATTCATATTTCAGTTTAATTGAATACAATACAAAGACAGGCTATTTTATGTTCAAACTGGTAAACTTTTGATTTTTGTAAATACAATCTTTGAATGTGATACAGTCTGTTTCTGCCCATTTTTTTTAGAATATGGGTTGTATGTCCTTGACTAGAACAAATGATCTCAGAGTTGCATTGAACAGTTATAGAGGGTTACCCTGTGTTACAACCCGGTATAGGGGAAACCTCTTTCAAGCTCCCAAGAACCACCAGCAACAAAAGATTAAAGACTTATTTAAAAACTTTCATGACTTCAGTGTGGGCCACCAACAAAAGGAAACTAAAGTTGAACAACCTAATGCTTACCACAACCAAAACAAAAGAACCGAAAGAGAAATCACTAAACTAAAGTCCTAATAACAAAAACAGGAGGAAAGGGGTTAACAAAAACTGCAACCCTCCCCTACCAAACTGGGGCTTGTGCATCATACTAAACATCTGTTATACTTCACTCAAAACTTACTGGCAGTCTGGTTGGAAGTGCAGAGAGGGGAACCCACTAGAGCTGAGGCTTGAAGGCTGGAACCAATCACTTTGTCTGAACAACCTGAACACTCACACAGACAATCATTCACTTAGCCAATCAGCCATCACACACACAGACACCACAGCAGATAGGACAACAGAGACTACACACAACCAACACATGCACAAAGAATATTAGAGCAGGTACACAAATGCATAACAAAATGTTCACATAACCTTGTGGTTGTAACACATGCTATAAAGAGAATGTTACCTGAATAGATCTTATTAATTGTCACATGATGTAAATAGAAACAATGTTTCAGAGGCTTTTCCCTGACAAGAAGATTTTTGGGTAAAATGTTGATGCTTATGATTCTGTTATGAAAGTTATCACATTACATACCAGTGCTGAATAATGACTGAACTTTAACGTTCATGTCTCTGTGCTATATTTTTATCTGTGCAGAGGTTATGTGACTATGTGTGTGACCTGCTGCTGGAGGAGTCCAACGTTCAGCCTGTTTCAACTCCTGTAACAGTTTGTGGTGACATACATGGACAGGTAAAAAGCAAAGCCTGCAGTTTATAGCATGTGAGATCTCTATCTACTTGTGTTTTTCATATACATCTTTTACACAAATAAAATGTAATGTCTACACTAAATTTGTATCTCTTTGTTCCTTAGTTTTATGATCTTTGTGAACTCTTCCGAACTGGCGGCCAGGTTCCTGACACAAATTACATATTCATGGTTTGTACATTGAAATCAGTTTGAACTTGAGGGGCTTCTGTCGTAATGCATTCTGTTTAACTCTTTTTTTGGTGGATGAAGTGTTGTAATAAACCTCTGTCATCTGCAGGGTGACTTTGTTGACAGGGGATATTACAGTTTGGAGACATTCACCTACCTGCTGGTGCTGAAAGCCAAATGGCCCGACCGCATCACACTTCTACGTGGAAACCATGAGAGCAGACAGATAACCCAAGTTTATGGCTTTTATGGTGAGATTTGATTCATAGTAGATTATCTGTTTTTGACCGGCATTAAACTGCATTGTCACAAATCTCACTTCCTGGAATGATGAGCACTTTCTGTCTTACAGATGAGTGCCAGACCAAGTATGGGAATGCAAATGCTTGGCGTTATTGCACCAAAGTGTTTGACATGTTAACAGTTGCAGCTGTAAGTATTGAAATATTACTCACTGGGCTTTTTGTCTATCTGTTGTTATTTCAAAAGAAAGATTGATGATGTGACTTAATGAATGACAGCCTGGAATGAGGCTCACATTTAGTTACTCTCTTAGTAAAGACTACATATGAGCAGCGGCATTTGGTTAATGTGATGTCATAATACAGATTAAATGCTATTTCTTTCCCTGGTCTTAAAAGCTGCATTATATTATGTGATTCAGCTAACTGAAATACCATATTTTTTTCAGCTACTACTTTTTTAGAGGAACTTCAGTGTTTTTTACTCGACCCTGTTTTCCCATGTTTTTGTTTGAGTAATAGGGCTAACAATTTTTTAAAATTGGTCCACCAGACCATAGTAAACAAACCGGCATGCTAACTGTGCACAGAGTGTCCGGTGCTTGTTGTAAACAAACAGAGGTCGCTAAGTGAACACATACTGCTGCAGCACATACACACTGTACTGCTACAGAGCTAACTGTGCAGCTCTAAGCACTGCTGCTGCTCTGTAGCACGTCACTATCATCTCCTCCACGTCTTCTGCAATGTCAGACTGCACTATGAAAGGTCCTGAGTATCACGCCTTCGCTGTGGAGATGTGATATTCGCCCTTTCCAGCAATATGGCGGCACATTTGTGGGACCGCACTTTGAAAGGGGCTATTGAGAGACAGCAGAGCCAAAGCAGGCTACAATGTAAACGCATAGTGAAAATGCCGATGTCAATGTCTGTTTACTAAAGGTGCTTGTTTTTGCCACTGACAGGTTCGGACTGTTATTGAAAGTCTCTAACAGTCGTAACAAAAGAGGAAGAAGTCTCTTTCTGAAATGTAGCATGAGAAGACTTGTTGCCGGAAGAAACCAGTGGAAACATGAGTGAGAGAGTTGAAGAGAGGAGTGCCAGGAAAAGTTTGTTGTGGTGGAGCACAGAAAGTGAAGCATTGCATTATCTAAATGATTTAAATAAAAAGCAATGTTTGTGTTTTGTGCACTTCTCTGTTGTACCAACAAAATGTCTAGCAACATTTGGGCAGCTTTCATAGAATTCCTTCAATGAATATGGACAGGCTGAAGTTGTGGCTAATTGAGCGACACTGCACCGCACAGACTTCTCTGTGACTATTTTGACCAGGATGGCTTCTGCCAGCCATAGAGGAGAAGAAGTCCTGTAACAAATTGCTGTTTCAAGAGTGGAGAGACCAGCTGTAGACAGAGCTGAGAAAGGCTAAAGTTACTGTGTTGAGCTGGTATCAGTACACACAAGAGCATGGCAGGATAACGGCAACTTCTCCACAATGTTGTCACACTCATAATAACAGTCTGAGCATGCCATTGGCAAAACAACACTTACATTACATAATTCAGGTTATAAACAGGCTACAACTTCACATAAATAAGCTTTGTATAGTCTGTAACCACTGGTCACAAATTCTCAACAGTCAACCGATAAATAGTGTATTTTCTAATGGCTGAACTTTTCTATTTTATGTTATTGTTTTGTCAGCTGATGGACGAGCAGATCCTGTGTGTCCATGGAGGCCTCTCCCCAGACATAAAAACTTTGGATCAAATTCGAACCATTGAGCGGAACCAGGAGATCCCCCACAAAGGAGCATTTTGTGACCTGGTGTGGTCAGACCCTGAAGACGTGGACACTTGGGCCATTAGCCCCAGAGGAGCTGGTTGGCTCTTTGGTGCAAAAGTCACAAATGAGGTAGGCTGCTTTTACTGTCATTGAATCATGAGTGGAATCTGCTTAATTGTGTTGTTATTTTATATGCTCCAAGGTAGATTTTCTCTTTTTTTTTTCTCAGGCATTAAAATAAATTGAGCCAGATAAAACAAGTAGTGTTACTTATGACAATAGCTCTCTGGCAAGGTAACAACAATGGCAGATCACTGTGTTGTTTATTGCCGCTGCAGTTGGTGTTCTTTGATAAAGCAGTTAAATGACAGATAAATCTTGTAGATGCTGACACTCCACACAGGTGCACAGACACAAGTTTATTTTAATGATAAAAAAATCACCTGTTGTTTTTCAAGAGCCTCTCTATGTGGATACTATATAGTAAATTAATCTATGCAGTAAAAGGCTACAGAGCCTTTTGACAGCAAATCTGGGCTCGTGTCCCTCCTTTCCACAGACACAAGTAGCATTTGGCACACCTAATAAGTTATATTGTTTTTTTCACACTCCCATAAGTGCATGCTCTGTAAGCTGAAAACTCTTAACTTGTACTTTTATACAAAACTGTCTTAAAATAGCTTAGAGCAATGTCTTAAATATTCCTGCTGTCAATTAATGATGCATAAAATGTCAAAGACCTTAAATCCCATTCCTGTTGCCGCAGTGAGGCTGTGTTTTTAAATGGTTAAGATAAATTAGAGCTTATTCTGTTTTAACAGTTTCACTTCGCATGAATCATAATTCGGTAGCTCATGCTGGCAAAAAAACTAACATTAGAACTGCACAAAATATCTACTGTCAAAAGGAACAATTATCTGTGAGAAACAGTTTTATGCATGGAATTCTGGTATCTTTTTTTTTTTTTAGTTTTTCTACAGAGCTTGGCTTTGGAGATACCTTAGAAAATATTGGAGGTATTAATATTGTGCAGGGCTCATAGTAATGGTGGTTAAGACAACCATTTTGTGGTTACTTTTAGTGAAATGTGAGAATATTTCCTCAAATACATGCAGAATACAAGTGTTCATCCTTGGCCCTACAATCATAGCGGACTTCTTTGAATTGGTAGCACACATGGCTCAAGTGGTGTTTGCAGGCTAGTGTAATAAAACCTACAATATAACCAAAATAAGTAATAGTTGATTAGTATTTGTTGTTAATTTGAACTTCAAATAAAATTACATGTAATTAATTTGAGAAAATCAAATGAATGTGTCATGAACAAAGCATCTGTTTACTGATGTTGCTTTATGTAAGTTGGGGTCACCAAAGGAATAAGGTGATGTGTATTCACGATGGCTGTGTTTCTATTATTTTAACAAGTTCTCCCTGTCTATTGTTTCTCTCTTTCTTCCAAAAAATTGCAGTTTGTTCACATCAACAACCTGAAGCTGATCTGCAGGGCTCATCAACTTGTCCACGAAGGCTACAAGTTCATGTTTGATGAGAAGCTAGTCACAGTGTGGTCTGCTCCGAACTACTGCTATCGCTGTGGCAATATCGCCTCAATCATGGTCTTCAAAGACGCTAACACAAGAGAGCCAAAGCTCTTCAGAGCAGTGCCTGACTCTGAAAGGGTCATTCCACCTCGAACAACAACACCTTATTTCCTGTAAGCACATTGAAACCAAAACAACAAGCGATTTCAGTGCACAGATGCCGACTGGGACGGGCATCAGCAACCCATATGAATTTTGTATTGTACATTGAGAGTATTTACATTGCATTTCCTGGTGCCAAGTGTGTTCCCAGTCTTACATTTAATGCAATTGTTCTGCAGCTTATACCCCATTGAGATATTACAGAGCAAGTTAGCTCAGCAGTATCACTGCACTGTTGAGGAGAAGGGTGAAAATGGCACTTGTAAAATGTTCATATTTATAAATCTCAATTTTACTTTACTATGGAAATTCAGTCTGCTGTTATATACAATGTTTCATTTAATTTTGTTATGCTGGTGTATATGTACTAAAGTTGCGTGTTAGAAAATAAAGCACTGCACAGAAACAAAAAAAATCCATAAATTCTGTCAAAATTCAATGGAGTCATACGCTTAGTGTTTTCATGTGGTCATATAAGAAAACATGTAAAACTGAGATATGATGTGTAAAAATGTAACCATACTTGTTAGAGAGTTCTGTATTGTTAACTCTGTGCTACCTTAAAAGATTATCTGTGACTTACAGATTTGGAATAATTTCTTGTAATTAGTCTTTTTCTGTGTATCACCATTCTGTTTTTAAATAAAGAAATCCAAAAATTGTAAAAAAAAAAAAAGTTCCATACCGGTGTGATGGGCAAAAAACACATCCCTTTTCAGCATAATCTATATTATTGGGTAGTAAATACTATTATCTTTAAATAGCCTATTCATGACCCAAAAACAATGAAAAGACTTGCACTGTATGGAAAATAGTAAAAACTGTACTATGAGAGTTATAATTCCCCTGAAGATGATGATTTGACTGTCAAGATAATCTTTATCCTTGGTTGTTTAGAAAGAAATTAATATCTTCCTTCACCATGTGTACAATTAAAAACTAAAGTGGATTGCAGCTAACTTGCATCATTAATAAATTATTACTTTTATTAAACTGACCATACAGGAGCACCAGTTGGTGGTGTGGGGTATATTGATTTAAGCAGGGCACAAAGGGGGTCTGCACACTATTAGGCTCCAGATAAACTGTACTCCTTTTCTTCTTTTCAAGGTGGGCAGTGTTTCAATCTACAAGATCCTCCTCCTCAGGCCTCCTCTGTGCCCTGCAGTGAGGCAGTTTTGCTCCTGAACCTGAGAATTTTTTCCTTGATGTGAGCAAACTTGTCCTCTCATCTTGGTTTGAGTCACCAGCTTGAAAGTGGAGTTGTTTGGATTGCCCTAAGAGACAGGGGTGCAAGCATCCTCTCGAAGGGACTTCTACTGGGGTCCACTTAACCATAGGGGTATTTAGGACCGGAACATGAAGTACATAATTCTTCCATTAGAGCACAGACAATACCATGTTAAAATTGTTATAATAATAATTTGAAGGAAAAATTTTTTTTGATATAAACTAACAACAGGTTTGTATAAATAAATTACAGAAATAACAAGCAGCTAAAAAATGTGTAGTGTGGCCACATCATGTCTGAAACTGCTTTTACTTCCCGCGCCTTTAGGCGGCGCATTTATCCAGTTACATCCATCCCACAACTACAACCTCTCAGTGGTGCTGACCAATGAACACAACCTGTCAGCACCACTGACCAATGAAAAGAGTCTCTGCCGTGACGTTGACAGTCATCTGTGTCGGGGTTGATGACGTGTAGCTCACCAACTCACGCTAGCAGCTGCTAGCTTGCCAGGCGAGACAGTACCAGTGAGTTCCTGTCATATGCCATAACGACCGCTATTTTTTGTGTGTATATAGAAAAAAAGACGAACGTACAGTCATTGAGCACTTGAAAACGCAACGGAGTGATACTTAATCGAAGTTAATATGGTAAGAGAAAGGCGGCTTCAGTGGACGAACAAGCTAACGACAGCTAACATCGCCCGATGGTGGTAATGTTAACTCATTGTTATGGCTGGGAGAGCTAGCAGGCTAGGTGTCTGTCAAAACATAGTCTGACAGTGTAATTGTACATTTCTAATGGATTAACACTGATGAGACACAACCGACAGAGCTTTTTGCAGCAATTTGTAACTTATCCGTATATAGAGTCGGTTGAGTAGGTAGTAAGGATACACTGTGGCTCAGTCACGGAAACAAATTTAATCACAAACTCAAAATCTGCTTTTACTTTCCAATGCAATCACTCTTTATGAATTGCATTCTTCTTTCAGAATTAGATATCCAGAGCAATTGAAAATGCATATGGAACAAGTATAATGATCAAAAACATTTAGAGGTTTGGTGCAGTTTCCATCACAGAAAAAACATTCAGAGGTTTTAATCTGCTTTGAGTAACAACATTATCAACAACATACTGGACAACTGAGGAAAACATTATGTATCCTAACCCACAGTGACAAGCTGTCACACAAGTTTGACAAGCACTAATTGTTTTTCCGTCCATGCATTTCGCGGGGGCAGCAGACTAAGAAAGGTATCCCAGTCGCCCCTCTCCCCAGCAACGTATTCCAGTTAGTTCTGGGATTTTTTTTCCTGTTAAGTGTAACTTATGCACCAGTAAAGACTTCTAGATGACTAGATTTTTTTCTAAAGAGGCCTATAGAGTAGACAGACTAAACAACCATGCTTGGTTTGTCATTGATATGCATAAAATAGCATTTATTTGTTATATTATGATAATAATGGATGCCAAAAATATATTGAACTTGTTGTTTGGCTCACTACAACAATGTGACATCAGCTGTTATCAATCTTAGCAATTTGTTAACTGATTCCTTTCTTTTCCCAGCTGTAGCAGAATGGAATTACCAGCACAAACTTGTTTTGAGTGGTACTGCATAAGGACGCGGCTCTGTTTCAGCCCTCAAAACAAGGAGCCATAAACTCCATGCATTGTGTGAAGTCAATTACTTTTCAGAAAAAAACAAATTGCACTCAAAAAGAGACACTCAAAGGACAGATATGTTTGCCAAGTTGAAGAAGAAGATTGCAGAGGAGGCGGCCACAGCCCCTCGGAGTGGTGTTCGTATACCACGCACCATCAGCAAGGAATCCATCACCTCAGTTGGGGCAGACTCAGGGGATGACTTTGTAAGTACTGTGAAGTTCTTACCAGTCACTAGCCTAATGCTTGAAATGTTTGCATGTGATTTTCCAGATAGGTTTCTACAATTGTCTTGCATTATTGTTGGTGTTTTGTTTTGTTTTACCTATTTCACAGTAGAGTTGGGCAGTGTCTACCAAATTTCCATATGACAATATTCACAGTGAAACATCACAATTAATGATATTTTCTGCGCATCCAAACTAATCAAATCATATGTTATATATCAATAAGGCAGTCTGTGGCGTAGAGGTTAGAGAATCGGGCATGCAGCAGGTTCGAATCCCAGGACTGACAGGTCAAGGGCTGAGGTGCCCCTGTTCCTCAGGCACAGTAATATGCTGCCCAGTGCTCCTAGCATGGTGTGTTTACTAGCGTGTAAAGCCATGGGATAAATGTATGTTGAATGACCCTGTTGTAAAACGAATAAGGGAATATCTCTCTTAAATGACCCCCCAAACCTGCGCCCAGGTTTAGGTATGGATGGGGGCGGGGCTCGGTGGTCAAAGACTGGCCAATCCCTAGCCATTACACAGTGTAAAACTGTCACATTTTTGTGGTTAACCCTCAGTGGGATTTTTCTTTAGGAATTAGTAGCAGGCAAAAGATAGTTGAAAGAAGTTGTATAATTGATTGTTAAATGGGAAGACTTTAGAAGTCAGGTGCTTTCACACCTGTAGTTCTGTTCATTTGGCCAAGACCCAGGGAATACAATGAAATAATGTGTAGGTTTCACCCTACACATTGATATGTAGGGTGATGTTTAGGGCAGTTGTCTAGAGATCAGCTCCTGTTGATGCTGATGGTCATGGTCCAGCTGCATTAGTATTCCCATTGGTTGCACGTCCAAATGTGTAACATCACAGGCAAATGTGTAGACATCATCATAATCACAAAAAGAATAAATAGCTATATGTATGCAATGAAACAGCAGCAATATAAAACGCTACCAGAAAATCCTGTTTTCTGTTCTCAAAGTGAAAATAGAAAGACAGGAAATGTGATACATTCTTCATTAAATGTCTTTATTCACACAGTAGCCCCTTTCATAATGCGGTCCCGCTATATTGCTGGAAAGATCTGTCCCGGCGTTTGGCCTTAGGGCGTTCATAGTGATCCCGTGAAGGCGTGATATTCACAGTGCAGTCTGACTTTGCGAAACGAGGTGGAGGAGACGATAGTCAGAGCAGCAGCAGTGCTGCGCAGTAGCACAGTGCTAATAGGCTACACAGTTAGCTCTGTAGCAGTAACGCATGTATGTGCTGCAGCAGTATGTGTTCACTTAACGACCTCTGTTTGTTTACAAAAAGCACCGGGCGCTCTGTGCACAGTAAGCGATGCCGGTTTGTTTATGATCCGCAGCGGACACCACGTGTACAGTTAACATGCCGGTTTGTTTACAGTAAGCGGTGGACACTTTGCACAGTTAGCGACTGTGCCGGTGGCCGCAGTGAACAGTGATTCGATGACTGTCGGACCAAGTGGGAGGCGTGTGTTAGACGTCACGCGCAACGTCAAATAATCCCTTGCATCCCTTGCTGGGGTGTCCCCTCCATAGTGGTCCCGCTTCCAACAGTGCTTCATAGTGCCGTTGCATGCAGGGACATTTACGGCTCTGTAATGTCTCACCTCCACTATGAACACGCCAGAAGCGGGATCCCACCAATTTTCCGCCTCTGTGACTACCTCTGGAGGCGGAGAATTGGTGGGTTATCTTTTGTTGATGCTCCGATAAACAGTGTTTTGGGACAGGTTTGAGTAACAATTAATTATTTTATTTTTTAAAAAGCCACTAGGCTACTTTGGCTTTGGTGCACAAGTGGTTAACACGTCCAGGTTGCACGTGACATCATTCACTCAAAACAGCGGCTGTTGACAACAGCAAGATGTTTAGCTGAAGTTTTTCAAAATGGGTCATTCATTTGATGATCTGTGGTTATGGGATTGCATCGTTTTCACCTTTTTCACCTGTGATATGACAGGTTTGCAGTGCACCCCTGTACTTAACCAAGCATTTGTCTCTGAATGCAAGTGTTGTGTGAATTGTGTGTTCTTAGGCTATGTGGAGAATGTCTCTATGTCTAAAAAATCTGCTTAACTCTTCTGGGCTGAGCCCCTGACGTGTCAAAATCCTAGAGATGCCCCTGGTCTGGACAACACACTGGAGGACAGTGGTGGTTCCCAAACACCTTGTAGGCTATTTTTAAAGTATGGCTTACACTTCATTTAAAAGTGATTTGCTTTACAGAAAATAGTATTCATAATCACATAATTTCTTAATTCAGACTAAATTCTATGCTAAGGGTTATTGCTGATCCAGCAATTTAAGGCCAGTGCTATGATATGAACCCTTGCTGGTTTTTTAAATAATCATCTGTCATCTGACAGTTCTAGGTAACATGGCTTGGGTGTGACTGACATTGTATTGTATTGTTTGCTGTATTGTATTTTTTGCATGTAGGCAAGCTGTGTTACGCAGTCTTAAGACCAACCAGTTTGACACAAAGACATGCTGATGTGTCTCTTATGTCACAACAACGCATACTCACAGCTGACTTTATCCGTGTTTTATTTAGTTTATAGTTGATTTAGTTGATTCTGCAGTGCACACAGTGATATTTTAAGGATTTTGTTGATCTTTTTCATATAGTTTTCAAGAGAAATGTTTTTCTCATAGCTTGTAAAGGAAATCCATATCTGGGGTAAATTTCTGTTCATTGGAGCAGATCTGTGCAATCCCTCACAGGAGTATCCAGACTCCTGAGGCTCTAGTGCTGTCTCAGTTGCACTTGACTAAATTATTTAGTGAAGTTGCTGAGTAGCCATACAGCCAGCTTACATGTGACATTGTGTTTCTGGTACAATGAATACTTGGTAGTGTGGGTGACACTGAGAAGCCAACTAGTTTGCATGACAGTGACTGGTGGAGCCTTGACTTTCTGCATCAATTCCATGTATTTTTATATTTCTTCCAACTGATAACCCAAATACCAACGACCTAATAGACAGAGGTAAATGTAGCACAACATCAATGTAGCATGATGGCAGAATGACTTCCTGTGATGTAAAACATCAATGATTACCTTTAGGTTTTGGACTTGATACCTGGGGAGTTCCCTAAATATCTGACTAGTCACCACATTTGAAAGTGGCCAGCAGAGCAATCAATGCTACCTAATGTGAAAATGATCACTGAAATGCTTTCAACACACTTGATGATTGACTGAGTTTGAAGCAACATTAGATGGATATTTCCTTTTTGCAAACCAAATTAAGAAATTGTGTTTGTCTTTGTGTGTGTGTGTGTGTGTGTGCGTGTCTCCGTCTCCTCAGGCATCCGATGGCAGCAGTTCGAGGGACGACCTGCCAGCACAGCTTCTCAGAAGGAATGATCAGATACGGAAGCTTGAGGCTAAGCTATCAGGTAGGACATGTCAGACAAGGATTTAGCAGCTGGAGTTATTCAGCTGAGAAATTTCAACCCCAGTGCAACTTACACCAGTTATGCACAGGATTGTAAGCAATAGATCCTATTAAAACTCCGAATGACCAAAAATGTCATTGCAGTGTTGATACATTTTCTACATTTTATTTTTTACCTGCAAATCATAAAATCTATTATCAGTTAAAGGAGCAATGTGAAGGATTTAGGGGGCTTTTGATAGAAATTTGAGTTAATATTCACAAATACTTTTTTCATTAGTGAATAATGCCCTGAAACGAAGAATTGTTGAGTTTTCTATTAGTTTAGAATGAGCCCATATAGGAACAGCCCATTGGGTGCTGGTGCTCTTTTACAGGGTACACTATATTGCACCATCACCGACTCTAGAGAGGGCCTTTTTTTTTTGGGTTGTCTGAGGGCCACCATAGGTTCTCTTAGGGGCTTGGAAAGGGAGGGGTAAGCAGAGGAGTTCAGTCTGCCACTTAAGACGGAGTCACACCCAGAGTAAATATATGCACTTCAGTTTATACATACGGAATCATGAGAAAATTGACTGCACAGGACCAGCCATCTGAAGCACTAGTCTAAACAAAAACCCCTTTCAGACTACGTTTCCGCAAAAGTTCCACTATATTGCTGCAACGAGCTGTTCCGCCATTTCGCCTTAGGATTATTTAAATACTGATTCTGTGACAGTGTAATATTAGCATCTATTCATATGCATTCCAGAGGAGAAGGTAGTGGCGTGTAACAGAGCAGCAGCACAGTAGCACAGTAGGGTTATGCATGTACATGTGTGAAGTGCGGCACTCTGTGTACAGTGAGCGACGGCAGCAGCAGCAAATTCAAAACAATAATGGTGGAAGAATTGCATGTCGTGCTGTTTCTCATTGTAGAGATTCTACAGACTCAGCAAAGTTGTTCTGCATTTTGCATTTGATTAGTTTATTCGATTACTGTCGGACTCAAGTGAGAGGAGTGTTTCTGATGATACGTCACATATTTTACACCTTGCCGGCTCCACCGGTTCACAGTGATCCCCCCTCGATCCGTCTCACCAATTTTAAGCCTCTGTTACTACCCCCGAAGGCAGTACAGAGCTGAGATCACTTGATCCCCCCCCATCATGCCTCAGGTGCGTTTGGATTTTAGACAAAATGTTACCGAGCCGTCAATTTCGCGGCTTGAAACGGCAGTCTGAAAGGGCCTCCTGAGAAGAACGCTTAGACAAACGTGCGCAAAACAGGCTTCTGATAAAACACTAATGTGGTAGTGAAACTTGAATGCCTCTCTATGAGCCTGGCAACAGCAGCTCATATAAACTATCTTTGCCAAAGGAACATTCCTACATATGCTAATTATTTGTGTAGCATAGCTGGAAAGCACTTCATGAGCATGACTGTATCACTCAGTTTAGTCCAGTTCCTTTTCTTTAACATACTGTGTTTCGGCCAGAGATCCACATTCTAATGATGAGTAAGTCAATTTTGCAGTAAGATGGTGACAGCTTACAGAAATTCACTTAACATCAATATTAAACAATATAGCAAAGCCATGTTAATTGTGATAGTATCAAATATATAAATTATGTTTTATTTTGCCCTTCACTTCCTCAACCATCTCAATTTACGATGAATTTTCAAATCTTAAGTTCTGTCTGACTTGGTAAACAGTTTTCTCTCCCTGTTTTTAACTTCTTTCTATTGAATGGGACACAGCCATGACATATTTCAAGTTTTAGGGTGTTTTTTTATCCTCCTCTACTCAGCAGCATAGCTTCTAGATTTCCTTTGGGTAGCTTATGTGACTTTGCACCCTTGAAAAGGTTAAAGGTGGCACATTGTCATGCAGCCTTTTAACCAGTATGGTTTTCTCAGATAAGAAAATCATTAATAGTTTTACCTTCCATTATTTCTCAATCATGTTTTCCCTTTTGCTTTCTCCCTCTCCTTTTGTTCACTTTCTCCCCTGCCTCTCTCTTTACCGTCATCTGCTGGTTCCTCCTTCTTTGTGTTTCGTGTGTGTGGTTGTGTGTTTGTGTATGTGTGTGTGCATATGTACTGTTGATACCCCATCCCATCACCCTACTTCCCAACACTAGACTACGCTGAGCAGCTACGAATTATGCAGAAGACCAAGGACAAGCTTGAAATTGCATTAGAAAAGCATCAGGATTGTACGTACCTTTACTCTCCTCCCAATTAGCTTCCTTTCTCTCATCTGTCTGTCTGCTGTAATATTCACCTGGTGCATCATTACTTCCTCCCGTGAAGATGTTTTTGTTTAGCTAATATCATGGCCTTCAGGGTTTTGCTTTAGGAGCACTAAATGCTTTTTCCTTTAATCTAAAAATCCACCCTCAAATCTTTTACACTGGTATTTTTTTTAACACATCGATTCTAGAGTTTTGTATGCATTGTCTGTTACTGGTTTCCTAGATTTGCTGCAATGCGTGGCCACTTCTTCGGAAGATGTGATTTCCCTGTTTCTTTCACTGTTCAACACTGTGGAGATTATGTTGTGGCTATTTGTAGTCCTGAGGATGAATTCTAATGACCTGAAATTTGGATTAGTGCACAAGAAATATCACAAGCTAAACTCTGTCTGTCATGGCTGCTGGGAGAATATCCAATCCATTCTACTATACACACGAGCGGACTTTCTCCCTCACAGGTCTTTTGTCCTTTTCTCTCACTCAACTTTATTTTTGCCAGCTCGCATCTCTGAAGTGTTAAAAAATGTCAGTGTTATGTCATTTTTTAAATGACGTTTTTTCAATATGAGATGATGACAAATCACCTCTATTGGACTCTTTATTGGATATGTAGTTGCTAAAGAACAAAGCACTTGAAGATGCTCCGTTTATGAAACTCTTCTAGTGCACATTGGAACTTCAGAGTAGTTAGGACAATAGGAGAGTGACACAGCTGCATCCATTAGGCATGTGGGGTTACTGACCGGTTTCCCTGACATTTCCGGAGCATGCTCCCCAGAGAATGAACCATTTCCATTTTAGACACTTAACAAGGTGCTACCATCAGGCTAAAATGTCAACTAGTCTCTCAAAATGTATCACTTTTTTTTAGGCATAAACTTATTCATTCTAATGAGCCCACAGCCCTGACTGAGAACTGACTTTAAAGGTTTAGTTCATGGTAAAGAACTACTGATTTATTTATTCTCTAAGAATAGTATACCTTCAGTTTTTTTGTAAGTTCGGTCTGGTACTGACGTAATGCGAGTTGTAATTAACAGTGCAGCTACAGCCATATGTAGGCTTTTTAGGGTGGATTTTTTTTTTCAGATTTCTCAGCGTTAATGTAAGAAACAGTGTTGAGTTTTTGTCAGTTGCCATGCATTGCCTGTCTTTGCCTATCTTTGCTTTTGGGACGAACACAATCTGATTTGATTCTAACTTTTCACAGCTACTAACGGTGCAACTGTCTGTGCTATTAAATCTTTCTGTTCGCTTTGGTTGCAAACAAACCTCTCTGTATGGTTTCCATCTTTCCCTTTTGTTTTCTCTTTCGCACTTTCACTGCCCAGCATCCATAAAGAAACTTCAAGAGCAGAATGAGTCTCACCAGGTGGGCAGAGCCAAAATGGCAGAGGGGATGGCTCTGGCACTAGAAAAGAAGGATCAGGTAAATGCCATTCTGTCTTAGTTCTTGTACAGTTTTGAGGATTTGTGGATTGTCTGTTTATATCTTTCTATCCTTTACCTGCAGGAATGGATGGAGAAAATGACTAATGTGGAAAAGGTAAGTCTTTAAACAGTCTTTGGTGACTTACAAACAATGCCTTATTTATGATGACATTGTAGGTCTTGTGATGGATAAAATACATCAAGGACTTAAAAAACAGTGTAAGACTTAAATTGGTTGCTCTCATCCCTTACCTGTTTGACACGTTTCAGTTGAACTTGCAGTTGGTGCATTTGCATGTTTAGTTTTTTTTTTTTGGGAAGGTAGGAAAGTTGTCTATTAAGGTTTGGTACAGACTATATAACTCGATTGAGACCCCTGAAAAGGAGGGTCTCAGTCTGGCATGAAAGCAAAGCAGACCAGCTGCAGGGTTTCAGGGTAATAGATGTGACAGTAGTATGAATTTAAAAGCTATCTGCAGACTGTGAACAGTTTGGAAAGCTGTTGGAATCCTGATCTAGGCTATAAACAAAATCAAGTCTATATGTTATTGCATATGCGTGTCACCATATGATTGCAGGGATGTAATCCGTTATGTCAGCAAATGAAAAAAGTAAACCATAAGTACAGCAAGACAGATACATTGAGATACTGTTAAATGTGCTCTAAGGAAGTTACTTGTTTAAGAAAGCAGAGGACCTTTGTATATTGAAATCAGTGCAAAATTGGTGCACAATCCACATGATCCTTTTTCTTTCCAACTCAAAAACTTTATTATATTGGTTGCCATACCGCTAATCCTTAACACATATGTGGTGTGTTTGTTTAGGAGAAGGCTTCCCTGTCAGCCCGGTTAGAGGAGATGATGGAGCAAAGCTTGGTACTATTCCAGAAAAGGGATGACCTCGATGAACTGGAGGGCTTTCAGCAGCAGGAACTCGCTAAAGTTAAACACATGGTGTGTACATATGAAGCTGAATGGTTAAATTGACTTATGCAGCCTTTATCATCAAAAATTGGAGATGGAAAAGATCTGCTGTCATTTAAAGAACGAGCTGCGAGCTTGGTGCAGGATGGGAGAGTCTCTGTTTGAAAAGTATTTAGTTTGGTGAGGTGTGATTTGATTTTAACTGGGTTTACAGCAACACTATCTTTAGCGCATAATTTGTTCTTTGATTATGATTTATTTTCCTTTAATGCCTATCAGTTGCTGAAGAAGGAAGAGCAGCTGAACCAGCAGGATCAGGAGCTCCAGCAAAAGGACGCTGACGTTCAGTCGGCAAAGCAAGGGCTGTCTGAGGCTCGAAGGAAACTCCAGACTCTGGAACAGCAGCATGAGGAGAGCTGCAGACTCAACTCTGAGCTCGAAATAGAGCGGTAAGAACCAATGCAACAGGCAGCAGCATATGATTTTAGTCCTCTTTTCAAAACATCTATTTTAGTCAAGCCTTTTAATGAGCCTTGCTTTCACATTGCTAACCTTCCCTAGACAATTGAAAAATCTGTTAGAAATACAAACCATATTCCCAACAATTATATCGGGGAAATGCCTGTTCATTTTTAAGTTATCTCACCTAATAAAAAAGATGTTTATTTAGAATTTATTTCCTGACCGATAGCTGACCCTCATTATTTGGATTTAACAAAATGTGGACATTCTGTGAAATGCCAGACCTACGCGGACCCTCAATTTTCTTTAATTGCTTTTTAGGGAATTTAATAGACAAAAGTGCATGTAATTGATTTTGTACAGAGAGGAACTGCTTCTGCTCAGAGAGGAGGCAGACAAGAAGATCAGTGAGCTGGAGGGACGCTGCCAGGAGCTGCAGGCAGTCATCCAGCAGGTCTCTGAAGACTTCCAGAAGGTCAGTCCTGAACACAAGCATGCCCAAGCTACACTCTACTGCACTATACTACTTCATTCAAAAACATAAAAAAAGCCCAATGTATTTGAATCTTGTGATTTTGTGAAATGTTTGTTTTGCAGTCACAGAGTATGGTGTCGACTCTAGAGCAGTCCCTACAGGAATTACAGGCTGAACACGACGCGCTGAAGCTGCAACAACAAAAGGTCAGAGCATAATCAAATATTCACTCAACATCCATGTGTGTGGTCTGAAATGCATTTGATTGTATGATTCATACTGTTTGCTGGCCTAGAATGAACGGCCACATTTTGAATGACTTGTTATCAAGAGTGTCGGGGAACAGTACAAGTAAGTGATGTCACTTTAAGGCACTTCAAGTCCTCTATGAGGACTATCAGAACACAGCTTAGTCTTAAACTGTGTTGCACTTTGATATTTTGCCACTTAGCTCTACCTTTATCCATAATTTGAGGTGTAGAACCCATACTATACTTCCACACACTGCTTTTCTCATGTAATATCAGAATAGTTTTTATTGCCAAGTAGGGATGTCACGATTACCCGTTTTCACGATTAATTAATCGTAACGTTTCCTAAATACCGCCAATTTCTGGAAAAGATTATGCTGGATCCATGTTGGTACATCAGCGCAACTCGCCCGGAACGAAAATAAAGTTACACAACAACCACATGCACCACTTGTGTTGTTTTGTTGTCGGTCCGTGCAGTTGCAGACGGAGGTGACGGGAGGTAAAACATGGAAGGGGAAGAGCTATTCCCCCCCCATAAAAATGTGTAAAATCATACGTGTGAGAATGTTTTGGCTACCCAAAAAATGACCAAGGTGTCATTGTTGAAGACGGTCTGCCCAGGTGTAAAACATGCAACAAAAAAGTTGCCGTTAAAACAGACAATACATCAAACATGTTTCAACACCTGCAGGATAACCACCCAGCGTTGTACAACAACGTAAAGGTAAATAGTAACTAGGTTCAGTCATGTCAATGTTCACCTAACATAACAATGAATTGGTAGAAACTACTTACCGTGTCATTTGCCATTAATGGTGTGCGACACTAATTCGGAACACAGTGCAACGGGACAAGTTAAGCCGCATCATGTAACGTTACATAAAGCCACAAATGTCTCATAGTATTGAGTGAGTCGTCAAACTGTTTCAGTGTCACTGTGCAATGGCCTGTATCAGAAAAAGTAATGTAATCTTCTAAAGGTCCTCAGTCAGTGAACATTTATCATTACCTCCTTTTGTTTCTGCATTGAGCAAAAAGCAGTAAAAGCACTATGGGATGTCCCTTTCATTTATTACTAATGTATTTGTTGCAACGTAATTTAAAAATAAAATTAAAGGACCAAAACAATATTAAATAATAAAAACATATTTTTATCTGGCCACAAAAGATTAGACAAACAAATTATTAAAATGATTTTAATAGCTTAAACATTTAGTATATATGACATTCCCCTGAGGATTAATATTTGGTCCTATAAAACACTTAAAATACTTTCATATAATCACTGATATTTATATTTTTTCAGCTGGATGTTTTAAATTTATTTTTTCTTTTCTTATTCACTGGCACCTTCAAGTCAAACCAGGAGGTATGGCAGCTCAATAGCCGACCGTTGCAGAATCCTTAGTGTGTGTCAGATAGTAGTGAAATGAATTAATGCAAAAATAATCGTGATAATTGCAATATTGTGATTATTTCTCTGACAATAATCGCACCAAGAAAATCTGTAATCGTGTCATCCCTATTGCCAAGTAGGTTTTCAAATGCATATTTGATTGTAAATGTGTGCTGTTTTACTGTAAACAACCAACATCTTGTCAGGTTTCTGTGGAACTTCTCAGCGTCAAATAATTTAAAAGGTGAACGTATTTAAAGGCAGGGAATGTTTAATTTTTTTCTGAAGCAGACCAAAAGTCCTAGAGGTATAACATAATATCTTGATTATCTTGAATATCTTGACATTATACTAATTATTATTATTACAAATAATAATATTAAAATTTTAAGTTTAAGAGGCTGTACGGGGCATTCAAAACATTAATATAGCAGTAAACAACTAGTTACTATGTCAACATATAGTGAAGTAATGGTGACCTGACCAGACAATGAAGTCAGTTCTTTGTACACAACAAACATAAAGAAATTGCTATGGTAGCTGGTCCGGCTTTGAGGTTGAAATCATAACAGCCATTAGCCGGTTCCTAATCAGGTTACACTGTTAGCCCTGTCCCCCCTGTTTCCCATTTCCCTATTTTGGACTGTTCACAGTGGCATCATCACGGTTAGCTGATAGCCTCCAGCTTAGCTGCCAGCATGTGAGAGCTACATTCAACGTGCAGCCACACAAACAGTTTTCTTTTGACATTGTCAGGCTGCTGTAACAGAGGAGGACAAGGAGCGCTTGTTAGTGGATCTTCAGAAGAAAGTGACGTCTCTGGATAGAAGGCTGCAGGGGAACCTGAGCCAGGACGAGCATCTACAGGAGCTTCTCCAGGAGGTGAAGAATATCTAAAGCAAGGGCTTAGTTTGGAACATCTGTCTCATTTTATATAGTGGACATTGAAAGATTCCTTCCACTCTGTAATTTATATAAGGATGTTCTGGACAGCATAGCATTCCCCTATTCCTCAATAACTTTCCTTCATTCACTTATTAAAGAAATTGAAACAAATGATCCATTTATTAACTATCATTCATTGAAATTAAATGGATTAAATGCAGGATAATTTCAAAGGCCCCATATGGAAAAAATTTAACCTCACCTCAATGTTTGTTCATTCTGATTGTGCCCTGTCTAGGGTCGTGAACAATTAACCGATGGGACCGGATATTCGGTTTAACAAGAGAGAGATACGGCTGCGTCGGTAGCAGCCTTCTCAATCGATACAAATCAGCCATGAACTCCTAGATTAATCGGTTGTAGAGTCATGGATCGCGTATCGCGAGACTTGGAATCGGTTGGCGGCTTCACGCACTTCGAGTTTGCGTCTCTAAAACAACGGAAGAAAGAAAGATCAGCCTCACATGGGACTGATGGAAATGACAAACGATGGATAAGTGTTTCTTGCTGACAGACAGACTTTCTACTGTTTTTTTTTTTTTACTTTAATAGTATCCATAATACATCTCAATGGTGGAAATAACAGATCATGAAAGGAAAAAAGCTTCTCGAACAATTTTTCTTTTAATTTATTATAAATGTAGAAAGATGTTTGTGGTCTTTTTGTTGTTCGGATCCACAATAAAACAAAATTTTAACTCCATGGCAAATCAGAAGATGAATAAAATATTGTGAGTGACGCACTATAAAATATCTACAACAAATATTAACTGTAGAATCAAATCAAATCGTATTGTTCTTACACTGTATCGTTTGGTATTGAATCGGTCTGTAATAAAAGTATATCGTTTTTGAATCGTATCGTAACCTGTGTATCTAGATGCGTATCGAATCGTTTATCACAGAGAGATGTGCAACCCTAGCCCTGTCCCTGTTCTTCAAAATGATATAGCCACTTATTTATCAGTCCGGTTTTTGCCTTTTCAGAAGTCCAGCCTTGAACAATGTGTGGAAGAGAGCAGAACAGAGCTGCTGGTGTTACGGACAAACCATGCTGATACTGTCAGCTCTCTGGAGACACAGGTAAACCACTGCATCTCTTCACTAACTCCAGACCTACAGTAAAGGCCCTGAAACTATTTTCATTTGCCAAGTCATGATTATAAATATATATATTTTTTAGTATTAAGTTGAATGTCACTGCTATAATATCATTGTGCTAAATTAGCAGTTACCAAATAATATTTGATGCTTTTGCAGCTTTCATTTGACATGACTTTAGTCATTTCAGATCATTTTGATATCAGTCCAGTCTCAAATCTTAAGGAAATTTTGTTTATGATGAAGCTTCTACAGGAACAAAATGTGTGGCTTTCCCAACTTTCATACTTGGTACAGTCATTGTCCAGGTGTCAAAATATAAACTTATAAACTCTTAATGAAGGTCATACGTAAATGTGTTTCCTGTCTGATCTAGATATCCAAAATGAGCTGCACCATCACTGAGCTGCAGACCCTTCTCCGACACAAAGACGACTCCTCCAGAGCCTACAAAGAGAGAACAGACACACAAGTAAGCAATCAAACGCAGTCCTTAAGGAATAAGGGAAAATTAAATGATTATTTTATTCTAATAAAACCCCTTGTTCCTTTGTTCATTACCAAAATCTCATGGTCTCGTGATCTCATGAGCACCAATGAAGCAGTGAAACAGTAGTCTTCTGTTAGGGGATGATGATGCTCACAGTGTGGAAGTGTGGTCACAATTAATCATTGTACTACTTTATGTTTCAGATAGCTAATTTGGAGCAGAAATTCGAAGAGAGTAGTGAGAGACTGAAGAGTGCAGAGCATCAAATCACAGAGAAACAGCAGCTCATGGATAAACTGGTAAGTACCACAATAGTCAAAAGCACAAAATCACAACTATGGATGCAAAGTTTAAGCACTTTCCTCCATCAATTGTTGGACAGTGGTCAATAAATGGTTAATAATTAAAAGTGTGTTGCTAAATACAAACTGCATGTTTTCTTTTTAAGATTTACCCAATTAAGTTATTTTAAATTAAAATAAGAAATTGCAGCACCAACTCCACATGTCATTACTCAACAAATGGCAAAACAAAATTTAAAATAATTACAATAACAGTGTAGGATTTGAAAATTCTTTATTTTGCTGTCATCTGGTGGTTTTTATCAAGAATGACACTTTTGCAGACAGCAACGTACACTCCTAATATTCTTAATTAACACACTGCTATTCAGAGAGTGAAGTCAGTTATTTTAAAGTTGTTTCTTTTTCTTTTTTTTAACTCCATAAAAGACTAATCAGTAAAAACAGTAAGTGGTGGTTATGAAGAATTTTGGTTAATATTCTTGAAGCAAAATGTTAAAAGCAAACCTTAACTTGTGGCTGTTATTTCCATGATATCTAATATTGTATCTCCATGACTAAGTGATTAGGAAAAGGACCATATTCATATTTGGAGTAGGGATGCATTGATCTATGAGTCGCATATCTGTATCGGCCAATATCCGCCTTGTTAACTGCCATCGGCCTATCAGCAAATAAGATGACACTCGCCGACTGAAGTAGCCAATGTTTTTATCTGTTCGTTAGCATCATTTTTGAGCCCAGCACAGGATGAAGACTGTAAAACATAAGGTGCAAGAAGTACACAAGCCCTCTGAACTACCTTGTAAAAATACTTTTTAAAGTGTACTTTACATAAGCCATTGTCTCAGATTCCATTCTCTTTGCAACTGAATACTTAAGGCTACAGCCCACGGTACACATAGCATATCCCTTGTTCATGACAATCTTGATATTGATTTTGATATTTACATGCTGTCAAATTACGGTATATTTAATGTTTGTCAGCTGCATGCAATGTCACTGACTTAGAATCTTGCTATCATAACGTTGGCTTACTGGCCAACAGCTGACCAAAGAGTTCCAAGGGCTAAGCACACTAGAAAATCTCTCATTAACAAGTCATATCTAAGGTTCGTCCTATTTACTGGAGTAATGAACATCATTACATAAGAACCTTATGGGATTTTAATGGTTGTTCCAGGGATTAGTCTAACGAATAAAATGCAAGAAAATATAAATGAATGAATGAATGAATGAATAGGCTTCATTTACCTTTGCACATCAGGCAGGCCTCCTCACTGTTCATTTTTAAAAGTAATCTTAAAACCCACTTTTATTTACTGGTTTTTACCCAACATGAGACTCGCTCTGTTTTAGTTGTTTTGACTTGTTCTCCGTTTTTATTGTTGGTTTGTCCTGCCATGTACAGCACTTTGTATCAGCTGTGGCTGTTTTAAAGGGCTCTATAAATAAAGTGGATTTGATTTTGATTTCATTTATTTTTCTCTTGCCATGATATAAGCGGGTTAATACCCTTTAAAGTGTCCATAATCTTCAGTCATATATAAAAAAGTGGAACATTGTAAAGTATGTACAGTATGTGCATGTACGGATGAGTACAAAGCAGCTGGAAATGCATTCAAATTATGAAAATGTGTCTTATTTGAACATTCTGTCCAATTACTTTGAATAGGAAAAAAATAATCAGAAATCACTGAATACTTTTTGAAAGTTTGCAATTTATGAATTATAAAAGTAATGGCAATAATGTCACAAATTGGGTCTTTGTATGCATTTGCATTTTTCTTTAGCAAGGAGAGTGGAGTGCAGAGAAAGCCTTTCTGGATCAGCAGGTGTGTTTGTTAGAGCAGCAGAGTCAGGAGAAGGCCAGCCGCCTGGAGGAAACCATTACATCTCTACAGACAGAAACACAGATGCTGCATGACAACATGGTATGTTTTGTCTCTTCTAAATGTTAAAAAAAATATATATATTTGTAATCTAATACACTTATATTAATCATACTATTACACAGAGACATGGATTAATCATCATTATAAATGTATGGGTTAGAGTGAAGAGAGGGCACCGTCTGCTCTGTAATAACGGATACTTTCCCTCTATGTTTGTGTACTAGGCTGATCTGGACAAGCAGAGGAGCGAGGCAAGCTCCACTCTCAGCCAGCAGATGGAAGAACTGGAACAGTGCAGGGTAAGATCAACTTAACACACTAGGTTGTTTTTTTAAATGCGCAAATTCAGCTCAAAGCTCAGTGTGTAAACGCATAACCTTACACATTTTATTCAATTGTAGGCTTGACGTAACCCAATACAGATTCACTGAGAACCATAGCTAAAATCTATATACTGAACATTCACCAAAATTGTTGGGTCTACTAGAAATATGGAGGTTTTAAGATTAACAAAGGGGTCATTGTCATAAAGGAAAGCAAAGTGTATTTGTAGTTCTCTTGTTTTGATCTTGGTGTGTTCCGTCAGGCGGAGCTGAGCAGCCGGCAGACGGTGAGCACGGAAATTGCAAAAGCTCTAGAAGAAACAAGACGACAGAAGGAGGAGCTGCAAACACAGGTCTGTAGGCAAACGCGCATCATGCTGTATTTACAAAAAAAGAAAGCAAACATGTGACTTTTATCCGTGCCAAGCCAAACCATGACGCACGTATTAGCATTTCCATAACCAGTTTTAGTGCACCAAGCTGTGCCGAGTCACGCCGGATGGACCTTCTCCAGAGTAGGGCCTTAGCATTCTCGCTAACTGGTGACAACCCCCCTTCTCCCCTCACAGCTATGTTGCGAGCCTCAACATGTGCAGAAGACCAGAGAGAAAGGTTCTTGTTCGAAAGGCTCTTGTGTTTTCAGCTCTCTGTACTTTACAGTTTAATTGTAACTTAACTCTAACTAACCTTAACTCTCTAACTGTTAGTGGCTGTTCTTCAATAAAAACAAGTCTGCTGTTACTGCCAGGCGGATGAGTACAAGCCGAAACAGCCTCAGTGAGAAGTTAGATGAAGAGCTGAAGAGGACAGGGGCCGGATTCACAAAGCATTCTTCAGGAAAAAATGCTTCTAAACTGCCACTTTTTTCTTAACTTTGCTCTTAAGACAAAATTTAAGAAGATTTAGTATTCATGAAGAGATTCTTATCTTTTCTTTTTTTCTCAAGATAGAACTTGAGAACAAATGAGATTCTTGAAAACAAAGTTCTTAGATTTCTTCTCAAATTTCTTTACAACTTTAAGAGAAGCCCTCACCAGTCTGAAAACGGCTACAGTGAAAAGGTTAGTCTTGATGTGCATTTACTTGAATACATTTGTATGGTATTTATTCATTTACTTTAATATGTAGTTCAGCCCTAGACTAATTTGTTGAAACATTTATTATTTTGGCAGTTGACCTATAATTGAAAGGTCCTTTCAGTCTGTGTGACATGTAGGCCTATTCCTAGATTACACTACAATGTACTCTCAGTAAATCACGGAGGCAGTTGTTGTATTTGATACTACTTAACTAATCACTATGAACATATTATTTAAGTAGGCCAAGTTACTGAAACCATGTCCTTATTATTACTTTTAGATGGAAGTTCTTTGGGTGGCAGCTAGGGAGCAAAATCCACCAAGACCTCTGAGAGACAGAATGGATCCTCTTACTCCCTGATCGTGTCTTAATTAGACAATAAAGGCTCCCTAGGCCTACAATTGTTTTTCTGGGAAGTGATCTTAAGTTAAAAATCTGAGAACCTAAGTCCTAAATGAGAAAACTAAGAAGTTCCTAAGACATACGGCAATTCTTAAGAAAAAAAATGGTGAATAGCATTTAAGAACATTCTCGTTAAAAAAAAAATGTTCCTTAGTGTTATCTTAAGAACGCTTTTGTGAATTTGGCCCTAGGTATCTACTGCAACTTTGCAAACACCTCACAGGTTAACAACTTCACTGTGTCCACTGTGTGATAGAAAAAACACTTGCAGCTAACATTGTCAGCTCAAGAGGCAAGCTTGAAATGTAAATGTATGTCCCTGCTGTGCTGTGGTTTAGTTCAATTCAATTTTATTTATATAGCCCAGAATCACAAATCCCTGATTAGCCTCAAAGTGTTTTACAGATTGCACAGGGTACGACACCTTCTGTCCTTTGACTGTCACAGTGGACAGGGAAAAACTTGTTATACAGAACAGATCAACATAGTAGAGAGAGTGGAAGAGGTGAGATGGAGGGATGAGAGAGATGGAGAATAACAAGATGAACAATGATAACAATATTAGCACTAACCCTACAATGAAGTCTGTGACTAGTGATGGTAGATGTGCTGGAAAATGGGATCAATAAAATCAGTGGAGCTGGTACGAGTGTATGGAGAAGGCTATGTCATCCCCCTCAAATGATGCAGCAGACTCCCTCTGAACCTTTTTGTGGAAAAAGAAGAACAAAAGGGTTATTACTCAGTGGACTGTTCCCTTATTTGATCACACACAGATTCAAAGACAGTGTAAAGAGAGTGTAAGGCATGTAACTCAAAGTATTTTATTTGTCGTCAGGTTGGAGAGCTGACCACATCACTACAGACCTCACAGCAGGAACTGTCCAGTGTCACTGAGAAGCTAGCACTGAGAGAGGAAGACATCAAAACACTCAAGAACGGTAAACACACACATGCACACTTAAAATTCTTTTCAAAATATTGCCACCTGAGGCTCCCACATGCTTTCTTTTTGTAATCATGGGTTAAAGTTCTTATTTGTGTGACAGTGGTTGTTAATGGTGGACAAGGCTAAATATTAGCTTACCGTTTTATCCCAAACCAGATGTGGTCTGTTAAGTTCCAGACTGTTCCACAGTCGATGTACTACCTGCAGTAGATGATGGTCAGAAGTGCTCCAGACAGGAAATTAATTAATGTATCACTGCAGACAGGGACTGCAACAACATATTTTAACACATAAATGAAGGCCCACCCTAAGAAATTTATACCCATTTATGTGTATGCTATATTTAAAAACTGTCCACTGGTTTTTGTTGCTATCCACTGCCGTTTCATTTGGCACTACTTTTTCTCATCTGTAGAACCCAACCATATTCTCACCAAAACAGCTGATCTGCAGAAGTGCGGGAAGCATATACAGCGGTGTAAAAAAGTGTTGGTGCCCTTCCTTTTTTCCTATGTTTTTGCATGTTTTTCACACTTAAATGTTTCAGATCCAACATGTTCTAGATTTTGTTTTCCCTTAATAATAAAAACCTTCATTTAAAAACTGCATCTTGTGTAAACTTGTGTTATCTTGACTAATATTTAAATTTGTTAGATGATCTGAAACATTTAAGTGTGACAAACATGCAAAAACATAAATCAGGAAGGGGGTCAACACTTTTCCACACCACTGTAGCTTTGCTTATGCATAGGAACATGGAAGTTCTATGGTTGATACCAGAGTTCTAAACTCTGCTTGTAGCACGGCAGCGGATGTCCAGATTGTAAATATTCAAGTTATAAGTTCATTTTAAGTTCATTTTATGTTTGAAAACAAATATGCAGTGTGTGTATGCATGTGTTGCAGAGGTGCAGTGTCGGCAGGCATCACTGGTCCAACTACAGGAGGAGGTGGAGCAGCAGAGAGTCCAGATGGAGCAGATGGAGCTGGACAAAGACTCCCAGCTGATCAGCCTAAAGGAGGAGCTGGTCAGCCAGACACAGCAGCTAGATGCCTGCCAGGCACGGGTAAGCACCGACACACAAAGCCAGAATTACCTAGAAACACACATGCTCTTGTATTACAATGAATACGTTGATTTGTGATTTAAAGTTCAACCACAATTAACACATAAAAACCATCTAGGGAACACCAGTGTTCCAAATTTGTAGATAAACTTTCATGGGATAAAGGGTGTTTCCAGTACAGCCCAATACCTGGAATGAGGCGGGTCTCACTCGCCGAAACACCCCTAATTTGAATTTGAATATGAGCCGTCCTGAGTAGTCTTTTGACGGAACCTTTTTAGTCCCTGTTGAAGAGCAGGGCCGTTTTTCTCCCCTGAAAAAAGCCTGGTTGCTGATTGGATAGAACGATAAGCAGGATGTGACGTAGTACTCGACGCCACAACAACACGCACCATTTGTAACAGCCAGTGAAGCAGTGTTGCCAACTTAGCAACTTTATTGCTATAATTAGGTTTTTCAGACCCCCTTAGGGACTATTTTTCAAAAAAGGGAATCCAGCAACTTTTTCTGGTGTTATTGGAGACTGCTTCTTTATCTAGAGTAAGAAGGAGTAAGAACTAGTCGAAGCAGCACAGTCCTCCTGCAGCAGTCTATCCCAGCTGGAGCCAGAGGGGATGTTAACCCCTTAGCGTCCAGTCTGCAAATTGCTAATAGGCTAACAGTTAGCTCTGTAGCAGTACAGTGTGTATGTGCTGCTGCTGCAAGAGGTGTTCACTTAGCGATCTCTGTTTGTTTAAAGGAAACACGGCTATAGTTGAAATTTTTTGAAGAGGGGTTGTATGAGTCACTTATCCATCATCAGCATATTAAATACAGAAGATACCAGTTGGCATGGACCCAGTTTGAAGCAGGGAGGACTACTAGCATGGAAGTAGTAGAAAGGAAGCTATTCATTGCACTGCTGTGGATAGGGCAGCAGCAAAACTTATTTGAGCCACCTAAGAAAATGCAACTTCACCTATTTAACTTCACCGCTGACTCTGGCTCGGATGGCCACTGACTTTGTTGCATGTGTGTTAGTGTGTGTGTGTATGTGGAGGAACTGTGCACTAACGCAGTGAGCTGCGGAGATTCTACAGCGTGATAACTACTCCAAAACATTAAAGTACTAATAAAAGAACCGGTAGCATTGGAGTTGCTTTATACTACGGTCATTAATAAAAACTCCCTGTTTTTATTTATCTTATTCTTTTGAGATCTGGTCTGTTGAATAGGCCTGGTATGAACTGAGGCCGTTAGGAATCAGTCAGGAATTTGCCCTGATCTTGTTTATTTTCAGATTTTCACATACTGTATAATCTAATCTAATCAAACATGAATTGATGGCTTGTGTGGTTTGGTATGTGTTGTTCAGATCTCATACCTGGAGGTCGAAGTGGAGACCTTAACGGAACAACTTCACAGCCCTGAAGTGTGTGAGGAGGATCAGAACGGTAGCGTGACGGTGGATGATCTGGATCACATTCAGAAGGTCAACCGAGAGCTAGAGCAGCAGCTCACAGACAAAAGCAGGGTCAGTTACCTTTATACTCCCACTGTTGTTTCTCTAGCTTTTTATAAAATATCAATATGCAGATACACCCATCACCACACATAAATCACATAATATTTTGCAGACCATCAAGCAGCTGCAGCAGAGACTGGCAGAACTGAAGAGGACACTGCAGAAGGAACTGGTGAGACACAGTCAATCTCATGGGCTAAATGTTTTCTTTTGTTCTGACAATATGCCTGCAAACTGAACATTTCTTGGTAATGGAGCTAGTCCGCCTTGTTCTTTATAACTGGGCAACAAATGGAAGCCATGTGATTTGAAGGAGAGCTGAGCGATTTTATTCAAATCTTACATACATGTTAATGCCCAATAATGTGTCCATTATAAGGACTTAATGTGCGTGGGATGGTGTCCTGCAGAAGCCATTAATTCTTGATTATGGACTCCTTCAAAGATTGAACCCAGTTGATCTAAAAACTTTTAGCATAAGGCTGCACCATAACAAAATGTAAAAAAAAAAAAGGTAAAGGGGTCTGAATACTTTTTGAAAGCACCATATAAGTGTTCCCTTCTTTATGCTCTGTAGAAACTAAAGGCTGAGCCAGAAGCTGAAGGGAAAGAGAAGGTTCCAGAAAGCCGAGCAGAAAAACAAGAGAAGTTTTGTGCAGACCTGCTACCAACCTGCACACTAAGCCCCCCGACCTCCAAAACCACAGTGACAAACACCTCAGACCTCAACGACTCAAGAGAAATCAACTTTGAGTATCTCAAACACGTTGTACTTAAATTTATGTCATCCAGAGAGGCTGAGGTAGGTCCTCTCCATTAATTACTGAGGCTAAAATAAGTAAATAAAAGAGCTCAAAATCCAGTCTAATTGTGAGTGTGTGTTTCTCTGTCAGGCGTTCCAGCTAATACGAGCTGTATCTGTGCTGCTGAACTTCACTCGTGAGGAAGAGGACATGTTGAAACAAACTCTGGAGTACAAGGTTGGTGCTCAGTCTTTAGCTTCAAACACTGGATTTCAAAGACCACTGCATGAAATAATGGCCACTAAAGCTATGTTTTTTGAATATTTGTTTAAAATACAATTTGCAAGTGAATGTGTTCAAGGTGAAAAACTGAAACATTTGCGCCATGATGGGATACTTACTAAGACCTGGGATTTGGGTGTGATTTGTAGACTGTATATAAATAATTGATGTAGTGACAGTGACGTCACCCATTGGTTTGTGGACTACCCGTTGGAAGCATCGAGTTCAGCGTTGCACTCGTCGCCATCTTGCGTCGCCATCTTGTTTCCGTTACGCGGAGCAGACCATATTTGGACTGTGGAGGAGCGAGAGGGATCTGATCACTGACTACACGCCTCACGAAAATGTACGTTACTTACCTGAAAAAATGAGCAGCGACTCCTTGGAGTGTCTGTTAGTCCAACCTAACGCTGAATAAGACATTTTTAATTGACAAAATGTTCAAATAAACTGTCGTTAAGTGGAAATACAGTGAAAGGGTCAAAGTTATGAGACCAAACCGGTAAACGTCCTTTTTTATATCTATATAACGTTATATAAAACTTTATTGACATGTTGCCGTGGATACGCATTGCTCTGCTTCTCTCCTGATGACGGCTCGCCGTGTCAGTGACCTGTCAATCGAAGGTAGCCACGCCCCAAATCATACGATTCTTTAAATTCTATTTTCTTCTAAATGGGGCCATTATTTACACAATTAAGATTTTTTACTAGGGATTGAGACCATAGTGTTGTCCTAAAAAAAATTCTGAGGTAATAAATCAAGTGAGAAGTTTTCTCATTTTGCATTGAAATGGATGGACAGAAATGCTTCTGCAGCCTCCGTCAGCCCCCCCTCCCTGCTGGAATTTTCAGTAGATTGCAGTTTAAGGCACTTCCTGGTTTGCCTCACTGCTCAGACCCAGAGGTTGCCACCTGGTGTGAGTGTAGACAAAGAATTGTAGAAAAAGATTGTGTTGGTTATGATCAACATATTTTCAACTTAATTTCACACTATTGCTCATAATGGGCCTCAGGCAAGAACCAGTTATACAAAAAGATTAATCCGTAAGGCCTTTTTACATCAGGGATGAAATGAAAAGACAAAATATGAAATATTTGTTGATTTGTTTGCAGTCACGCCTTTCACACCAAAGTGGAGAGGAATCTACATTCTGTGCATTCCACCAAAAATATAATGATCCCACTGTCAAATAATCATTGGTTCATCTTTGTTACGAAAATAAACCCACAAGAGATGGGCTCCAGCTACAGTATAGGAAATGTGCACCAACAATCCTCCAATGTGGCGGGAAAAGTATGCATTGTTAAATGCTTAGGTTCATTGCACTGGTAGTTTATTATAATACAAAGCATTGTGGTCAATTATGGTGACATTATAATATCCCAAGCGCTTTCTAGATTCCTCAAGGAAAGACCTTGAGCTCCATTGCTTCCATTGCTGGTAATAAAAAATGAATTCTTGGAAAAGATTTGTTCTCTGCGTGTTACCTTGACCTTCTTAAAATGAAGTCATTTTTTGTCAAAATTGTTTTTTTTGCCCAAATCATCTCCTCATGACGCGGGCCACCTATGGTACAATTGTCTACATCCTCAGTTGATCAGATCATGTGATTTTACCCCTTTAAGATCATCACTTCTTTGACAATTTGCCACATTCATAGGCATCAGATAAGAACGCAGCAAAGAAGAGCTAGAGGGAGATTGATTAGTTATCAGTTTAGTTTATCAGTGTTTTATTGTTGACACTAATATTGGTAACACTTTATTTTGAAGGTGTATACATAAGAGTGACATGAGCGTGTCATAAACATGACATGGGATGTGTCATGAACATTAATGACACTTTGAAGTAACATTAATGCTCATGATACTTGTCATGTCATGTTTCTGACAGGCTTGTGTGACTCTTATGTAGACACCTTCAAAATAAAGTGTTACCATATCTTGCCTAAGTCACAAAGGCATGCTCAAAAAATTGCCTAAGTCATTTATTTCTCTTAAGTCACATAATTTACACACAGTGTTATTACTATGCCAATAGCCATCCTTTGTTACATCCTTTTTGAGTGAAATGATCAATAAATGTCATATGTTACACTTTTGGTGAAGTTTTTTGTGTTTCCTGCAAAACTTGAAAAAAATGACTTGGACAATTATTTTAACAGGGTAACTATGTGAGGGGTTTAAGAGAAATAAAGTCCGGAGTGGTCGAGGCCTGTTGTACGAGTTATACAACGTAACCCTTCTCTTCAAAGGGGAGAAACCCTTGTTTAATATAAAAAACTCTAATGCCTAAATCTAAAATAATTCTGTAAAATGGTATGGTTGCCACTTTGGCGTTTCGACAACAGATTTTTTTCCTTTTAATTAAATATTTTAACAATGAACATGTATAAAATTAAGCTTATTCATTGTAACAGCTGGCCCAAGGTCTTCTGGTTGCTGTTGAGGTGAAGATTCTGTTATATTACATACAATAGAATATATTTGTGATGACCCAGTAGCCTGTCTGGTGACTGCTATGTTCTGTGTTCTAGATGTCCTGGTTTGGATCGAAGCCTTCTCCAAAGGGTACCATCCGGCCTTCCGTCTCAGGCACTTGGACTCACTGGAGCTGATGAGCAGCAGAAAGAGCTGAATCGATGGAGAGAAGGAACCAAAGGACCCCCTCTAGGAGGAAGAAGTCCTGTGGCTCCCATCACAGAGCAGGACTCTAGCTTTAACCTTTGAACAGCCTCTCACAGTTTTCTCTGTCTCTGTGTGAAAAGGACTGTTTTCTGCTCTTTGGGGACAGAGAAGGGCTGCACGGTATGTTAATAATCAGTTGTTGATTATTAAATTACATTATTTCCTTGTCAGTGGTGAAGGCAGATGGACTTTTGACCATATGTTATAGAGGGTAAACTTATACACATAATTCCCACTGGAGTTTTAAGTGTCTTGAGTCTCACTTTTCTTCCCTGACATGTGACACAGATCTGATGCTTTCTACCCTGTGAAAACAGGAAAAAGTGATTTAGCATGTGAGAAAATGAGACACGGCATCAGAAACAAAACAGATTGACTTGACTGTTAGCTTTGGAGCTGCCTCATTTCTACCCAGATGCGAACTACACAGGTCGCATATTTTTGGTTTCAACAAAAAAACGACGTGACAGTCTTCATGGGACTAATGGTGAAGCATTGATTGCTAAAGGACCTTTCACCCTTCACTTGGTTATCTTTCACAGAGGGCTTCATAATGAAAATGTGTATTTTAATTTAATTGGTACAGGTTACCGAAGCTGATCTGGTTTCAGTATAAGTGAGAGCTTATTTAATAGTACCAGCCAAATGGACATAAATAGTTCACATTTGTGTCAAAGGATCTTTATTTGTCTACATGTAGAGTTTGAGGCCCCTTTCCCAAATTTATCTTAAAAATGTCCTCCATCTTTTTATTTTTACTGGAAATTAGCTTTTTTTATTATCTTTAGAAATATTCATGATGGCATTGAAAGGAATATGTGTGTATACTATGCTCTGATGGCAAAGGAATGTTATTAGTTTAAGACTACTTTACAAAGCTCTTTGCACAATCAAGGGAATCCACAATAGGATTCCTGTCCAATAGCACCTCCAATTTCCAGAATTGTCATGAGAAATGAGAACACTGACATATTACCATTTGTGGTTGAAGATTATTAGTCACGATTACCTGTGCTGAATTTTAAATGAGCAAACGTAAGTTAGGTTTGACTCATTTCTCTTTAGTATTACATTTCCATCATATTTCTTCAAGTTATGTCACTGAAATCCCCTTTACAATATGTTGTTATAGGACAGCATATAGACAGTGTAAACATTTTTTTTTTAACGATTCCTTAAATTTGCATAATAAAGATTTGGGACCATGGGACGTATTACAGTGTAAAAAATAAACTTGTCAGTGCTCTCTAGTTGACAAGACAATATATAATGGGGTCTATTGGCCAACATTTAAACTGACATGGCCTTGCTGTAGTTCCACAGCTTATTTAAATTGCAATCAAAACCTAGCTTGGCCATTGGACTGTTACTCTGTTGAGCCTACCAGCAGACCTTGTTTTCAAATCCTTACTCCCTCACCTAGATTGGGGGACCCTAATCTCACCATGGCACTAATTTAAACGACCTACTGGCTAAACATTTGACTAGTTCAGCTTGTTGTGGGATTATATATACGTATCTTTGAAGGGCTGCCTTGGAGGCTCAGGTCAGGCTAAAAGGTGTCTTTTCTCAATTGCTGCTACTGGAGAAACGCGTGTCTGCCACAGCTGATGCAATTGAATGTACAGACCGTCCTTTAACACCGATACAAATGATTTGGACTATAGCTGTCCATTTGGCTAATATAAAAATGTGATAAAATAAGTGAATTCCATGTAAATGATGACTGGAAGACCTGCTCTACCTTTACCTGCCTTTGCTAATGTAAATAGAAGTACATTCCACATGTCTATTTATATATAGAAATGTGTACATAAAGTATGCATTGAGAACTTTATAAAGCAGTGGATGTAAATGGTTTGTTGTGACCAGTTTGCAGTATTTATCATCATCATCATCAGAATCATCATCAGAATCATCATCAGACCTGAACCGATATGTTTCTGCCTCAGCTTGTAACTCAGTCCCACTGCCCATCACTATCCTCCTCCTCCTCCTCCTTCAATGTGATGTAAGTCACAACACAATGAGGTTTATTTTTTACATCAGTGGGAAGCCCGGGAAACCTGCATGTTTGCTGTTTAATTGCATTGTTGAATCCCTCAGGCAGTCCGCTCTGTCTTTTACAGTTCTCATAATTTCTAAAAGGCCCTGGACTCAGCATTTGTATTAATTCCAGGGATATGCATACAACCAAAAGCAGAAATACATCAGGGTGCTGTCGGCAAGATTATCAGTCACAAAAAAGAAAATTTGAGATCAGATTAATGTTTGAAGTTGTATCTTCTGAATACATATATCTGTATATTGGGATACAGGGGTCCATCTTTGAATGCAGAACTGTTATCTTGTGTTACTGATGTAGTCACCCAAGCTGCTGGGTAGTATACTATCTCCATGAGAATCAAAACAAACAATGAATGCACTTTTTAACCTGATCCTACTGTGTTAAACCCTGAAACACAACTGTACAATCACTACAGCTTTTCTGTCTTCTGCTTTTTATGATTTAACAAAGATGTAATTTTCCCACATTTATTAATAATAAATCTGAAATGGTAAAATCATGTCTGCTGGCTCTAAATCCTGCATATTTAGTAGGAATGTTTACAGATGACAATGGGAGAGAGGCGTTGTACTCTGTTGCACCTTGGGATTGCTTTTAACAATGAAAAGAGCTTTACAGATAAAATGTATTATTATTATTATTATTAGAGGCGGATTACACCCTCCACAGGTGCCACCCGTCAATCACAGGGCTGACACACCATTCACACCTATGGGAAATTAAACTACTGCATGTTTTGGACTGTGGGAGCACCAAGTAGAAATATATTGAGGCACAGGGAGAAAATGCAAACTCCACACAGAAAAGGCCCCAAGCCACAAATCGGCTCAAACAACAAAGTTCTTGCTACGAGGCAACCGTGTTGACTGCGCTGCCATGAAAATGGCACACAGTCTATCCAAAACAACCCACTTTCTAAACAGACGTTTTTTTTATTTTTATATCCGCTTTGCACTGCATCTCTCCCAATTCTGTCATGACCTGGCTCAAAGGAGATGACAAAAATAGGAGAGAGACACAGTACAATGTGGATATAAAAATATATTTATTTAAATGAAGTAATACAAGCATGAGATTTGTACGTCAGTGGTTTCAGTCATGTAAGGTAGGGTGTTGTTAAGTGGAAATGAATGGAACCCCAAAGGAACCAAAAAAGGGTGCGGACACTGGCGAGGGAAGTGAGACAGAGCGAGCTGACAGCCAGCAGCCCTTTTTATCCAGCTGGAACACTGGCCAGGTGCTCCGGATCAGGTTGATGGCACCAGCTGATCACCTCGGCAAAAGACAAACAATTAGGTCATCAGAGTGAAATAGACGGGGCCATCACAATAAGTATTCAGGCTCTATGCTATGACCCTTGACATTTAGCTTGTACTTCACTACCCTTAATCATCTGAGATGTTTCTACACATTGACTGAGGCCTACATTTGGTATATTTTGTTGTTTGGACATTAGTAGTAAAGGCACACACCTGTCTATATAAGGTCTCACAGTTGTCAGAGCAAAGATCAAGCGATGCGAGAGCCCAGAGGCAGGATTGGTGTCTAGACACAGGTCTGGGGAAGGCAACAAATACATTTTGCTGCATTGAAGGTTCCTAGGAGCAAAGTGACATTCATAATTCCTAAATTGAGATGTTTGGAACAAGCAGTGGCATCATACAGCCCAGCTGAATGATGATCACTGGCTGAGCTCCAGAGATCCTGTATGGAGATGGGAGAAACGTCCAGAAGGGCAACTATCAATGCAACACTCCACCGATCTGGACTTTATGGCAGAGTGGCCAGACGACAGCATCTCCTCAGTGAAAGACACATGAAAGTACTTAAAAGAATCACAGACTATGGTGAACAAGATTTAACTGTTTTGCCTCAATTCTAAAAATCATATGTGGAGGAAACCAGGCACCCCTCATCACCGTGGAGCATCATTCTGTGGGGCTATTCAGCGGCAGGGACTGGGGGATTGGTCAGCGTTGAGGGAAAGCTTACAAAGAGAAGAGTACAGAGAGATCCATTAAAGACTGAGCGGAAGGTTAGCTTCCAACAGGACAATGACCCAGAGAACACACCCAACATAATGCACGAGTGGCTTTAAATGCTCAAGAACATTGATATAGATAGTATGATATAGTATTGATAAGAAGATTGATCTCACTCATTCTCAATACTACAGTAAACGTTACAGGGAATAGAGGATATTAGTTATCTTGCTTTCATGGCCACTTTAAAAAATTAAATTGGATATTGTACTGAAAAACACAATTCAACTTCAAATGTTATTCTTGTAGCAAATTTAATTTTATGATGAAGAGCACTCATTTCAGGCATTCTTTTGTTGGGAGGGTGATTAAGATAGAAGCCAAGAGCCCATGTTTTGCAACAAATATAATCTACACTCACTGGCCACTACATTAGGTACACTTTGCTAGTACGGGGTTTAGATTCAAGGTGCTGGAAACATTACTCAGAGTTGCTGCAGATGTGTCGGCTGCACATCCATGATGCCAATCTCAATATATATATATATATATATATATATATATATATATATATATATAAAATCCAAGGTTGTGACAAATAATTTTCTGAGATATACATAGAATTTGTTATTGCCCCTCTCTCCCTTGTCTTCTGGTCTTCTTGTCTTTAAAAAATGTTGCTCAATCCAACCAGTCTAATTTATTACATTTAGTCTATATATGTAGTCTTGTCTATTTAAACTACAAGTATCTCTGGTTACATGACTTTGATTATTTTTTGATATATATATATTTATTTATTAGCCACAGGAGGAACAATTTTTACTGACATACACCTGAGTAAATGTGATGCCTTTGTACCTTTAAAAAGGCCCAACCTGTGCTCTCAATGTTGTACTCAGGCTAAATCAATTAAAGAAGGGGAACACTATTCAGTGTTCCAAGTTGTTGTGAAACAGATACTATCTACTTTTTGGACTTTTGCTGTTTTTGTTAACTGTTTGCAACCATTTGAAAAAACTGCAGGTGGACTCCAATGAAGGTTTACGAACATCTCAAAGCTAATCAAGAGAAATGGGAGGCACCTGAACTAAATTTCAAGTGCCAGAGTGTGGATCGATGACGCAAGTAATGGATCTTTAATGCTTTGTCATTATGGATAATGAGTACAGATTGGTGAGAGACTTTCACTTTTGGCTCAAGCCTGCAATATAACAACATTTGAAAAGGTGAAGGAGTGCGAATACTTTCTGACTCCACTGTTTATTCTGTCTTCCTTCAATTTGCCATTAAAACTGACTTAATAAATTATTCGGGGGAAAAAGGGTAACTCTTTTGAGTTTTATTTTTATTTTTTCTGTTTCTCCACGCCGCCCGTCGGGGGCGCTGTTTGCATGCTGTTTTGAAGAGGCGAAGAAGAAATTCTCCGGAAGCCACTTCTTCTGAGCACGCGGTGCGTCCGGCCTTTCCAACAGGGCAGCGAGAAGGAACATGGTGAGGCTCTCCACACTCCTCCGTTAACTGGGATTTTATCACACTTATCTCAACAGAATATCATTCATTGTGGGTGATACTTGCACATAAGCTTCTCATTTAGGGTTCCTTGCTTGTGTTGATGAGTAGGCTGCGGTCAGAATGTAATAAAATGTGATATTATGCCGCGCTGGTACTGATCGACGGCTGAGCTCGGTTAGCTGCTAGCCGTAAGCTAATGGGACCTGGTGCAAATGGTGGCCTGCTGGCTTACACTGCTGTATGGTATTAATTGATAACGTATAATCAGCGTGTCCCTGTAAACACTGGTAACAGTTTAAATGAGATATTCTGGGGCGAACTGATCGAAAGTGGAGACCATGTTAACGGTTTGTTAACCACAACAAGCTGCGCTAAATTAACCTGGCTGACTCGTGTCGGTAAGAGGAGATCTGAAGTGGCGTAACACCAAGCTGTTTCTCTGGTCGAAGATGATATTTGTTGAGCTGATGTTTTGCTGAAGCATTCAACACTGCTTACCAAAAGACTGAGACAAGAGTAAACCATAACAAGCTGCGTTAAGTTAGACTCGTGTCGGGTGGAAGAAATCTGAGGCGGCATTAAGGCCAGTGTAATGCTGTCACTTATACATGTTTTTTAATGTCATTGTCCAGGCCAAGATCAAGGCAAGAGATCTGCGGGGCAAGAAAAAGGAGGAGCTGCTGAAGCAGCTGGACGACCTAAAAAATGAACTGTCCCAGCTCCGTGTGGCCAAGGTGACCGGTGGAGCCGCTTCCAAGCTCTCCAAGATGTAAGTAACATGCTGTATGAACATGATTGAACAGCACCAGGGCACTTTTCTATCGGTGTACCTCGTTGGCCCGTATTAGACAGGATTGTCCCTGGAAATGTAGATGGCTGGCTTTTTTATACGGAATACTGTGAGTCAGGTGGCTAGGGGCATCATTCATTTAGCGTCTGCCTGCCCATGGTATGAACATACAATGACAAAAAATTAGATCTATATTGGTTAAAGGAATCCGTAACCATAAATGACCAATTGTATATCAATTACTGTTTAGTGTCTGACATTTTTATCCCACAGTCTCACAAGTGCACATGGAATCAAATGAAGTAAATTCTTAATTGATTAACTGAAAGATGTGAAATTGTCAAAACTCCAGTTTGTAAACTCGCAGCTTCTGCCGTGTAAACCAGATGGCATGTTGTTTACTTGCTAATCTCCAAACAAAGGAAGGGATGTTCCTAAGAATGATCTTAAATGCTATTCACAATTTCCTTAATTGTCGTATGTCTTAGGAATTTAGTTTTCTCATAGGAAGTTCTTAGATTTATAACTTAAGATCACTCGCCGGAAAAATGATTGTGGGCCTAGGGAGCCTTTATTGTCTAATTAAGACATGATCAGGGAGTAAGAGGATCCATTCTGTCTCTCAGGTCTTGGTGGATTTTTCTCCCTAGCTGCCACCCAAAGAACTTCCATCTAAAAGTAATAATAAGGGCATGGTTTCAGTAACTTGGCCTACTTAAATAATATGTTCATAGTGATTTAGTAGTATCAAATCCAACAACTGCCTGTGATTTACTAAGAGTACATTGTAGTGTAATCTAGGAATGGGACCTACATGTCAAACAGACTGAAAGGACATTTCAATTTTAGGTCAACTGCCAAAATAAGCTTTATGTGATGCATTCACAAAAAACTACTCTGACCAACTTCAATAAACAAAATTAACCTCATTGTCTAGGGCTAAACTAAATATTAAAGAAATCGAATAAATGTCATACGAGTGTGTTGTGTTCAACTTAATACTTATCAATACTAACCATTTCCACTGTAGCGGTTTTAAGACTGCTGAAGGCTTCTGTTAATGTTGTGAAGAAATCTAAGAACTGTTTTCAACAATCTCATTTGTTCTCAAGTTCTCTTAGGAAAAAACTTAAGAAGAAAGTTAAGAAAAAACTAAAGATAAGAATTTCTTCATGAATATTAAATCTTAAATTTTGTGTTAAGAGCAAAGTTTAGTAAAAAGTGGCACTTAAGAAGCATTTTCTTCTTGAAAGCTTTGTGAATCTGGTCCCTGTTCGTAGTCTTGATGAATTTTCAGTGGATTTGGGTCCAAAAGACAAAGTCTTCTAGTTTCCCACCTTTAGTTGGGAGCTTGAACTATGTGAAATTTGTTTTTTAGAACCGGTTAAACTGAAAAAGAAGTTCACCTTATTTATTTGTTAAGCTCACTTTATGGAAGAGGCCCAGGATCTTCACACTGCCACCACAGAATAGTTTGTTTACCGTTTTATTAAAATATGCTGTGCAAAAACAGTGTCTGACTTTGCTTTTTGGTAATTACAGCCGAGTTGTCCGAAAATCCATCGCCAGAGTCCTGACTGTTATCAACCAGACACAGAAGGAGAACCTGAGGAAGTTCTACAAGGTGAGAGCAACCAGCGACCTTGTATACAGCCGCTCACTGAGCATGCACGAAACACGTCTGGGGTGTAAGCTTTGTCTTTTGGTTCTCTGGTCGAAGATGATACTTGTTGAGCTGATGTTTTGCTGAAGCATTTCAACACTGCTTACCAAAAGACTGAGACCGGAGGTGACCATAGTGGTGTTCAAAACAATTACTGTTTTCTTGAACTGAAATAACTCTTAGCGGTATTATTTTGGTTAAGCTGCTTTGATTAGACCTATGATGTCTCCTGGAAATTATGTAACATCGTTTCCCTGCAGCATCAAGCACACAGAACATGTAGACTTCTGTTTTTGTCTTCATTTACATACAAAAAAAATATTTTCCAGATGCATTAGTAGATAAATGACTTTCCTGGGAATGGGTAGGGGTCAATTTCCCTAAATATCTGTTATTTGTTTATTTGATAAATGCCAAAAGCCTGCCTATTTAGCTTTCCAGCAAGTAATTGTAAACTTGACATTATGATGATCTGATGGTTTAAGTGTCATGTGGCCTGTTATAAAAGTTTATTTGACCTCTTTCAGGGTAAGAAGTACAAGCCCCTGGATCTGAGACCCAAGAAGACCAGAGCTCTGCGCCGCCGTCTCAACAAGCACGAGGAGAGTCTGCGGACCAAAAAACAGCAGAGGAAAGACCTCCTCTACTCCATCCGCAAATTTGCAGTCAAAGCTTAGAGGCTTTTTCTATTGACAAAATAAAATCTGTGTAAAAGACAGTAGTTTGGTGTGTAATATTTTCCCCGCACAAACATGATTAGGTTGACACATTAGTCACATTGGATCTACGTAGCTGGGCAGTGGAATTTCAGTCTGGATATGTGGCGCCACTGAAGATATTGAGCCTCTTCATGTTATTCAAGTTATTTTTCAAACTAGAGAGAGAAGGAAGCTGTTAAGGTGTTGAGTAGTACTATTTCCAGCAGCTCAACCAGGACGACTGAAGTCTTAGTTGCTGGTGCTGAACCTGAGAGACGAGCTTAAAGCAAAATTGCAGCATTAGCATTAAACCAATGTCAGGTAAAAAAACCTTTTAAACAAGAAAAAATGCACCTGAGACTTGAGGGCAGCAGAGAAGGTAGATATTTTTAAAAGCAAACTCAACGACATGTTAAGTAACGTTTAACTGAGTTTGATCCATTGTATTTTGTTTGTGTTTTTTAAGTTAAGCTTTATTAGCTATTTATTTTTAGTACAATCTTTAATTGTTTATTGTGTGAAGCACTTAGTGTTACATGTTTTTGTATGAAAAGTGATGTACAGATAAAGTTTGATATTTCTCTGCTTACGTTGACCAAGTCTTGAAATCAGGTAGTTTGTTTTTACAGATGAGTAGGTGAAGCTTTGGGAGTTTCAAATGCAGTGACATCTAGTGGCTGGCAAAATGTATAAGCACTTTAATACAGTTGGCCTGTATTGAGGCACTACACCTGTTTATAATTGTGTGCAATAAAATAAAAATTGCAGCCCTATTACATATGTACCACGTAAGTTTAGAAGTAGCACATTTCAGTTATGATGCAGCATATTATCAGTAAAATTATGCACTACTCATCCTATACAAAAATATTTTTGACACAAAACCTCAGTCAACCATACTGTTAGTGTTGGCCCGTTGTCTACTGCAGGCTAATGTTATAACTTTATGGTTGATGTTAATGCTTCAGGTTTACAATATATTTACATGGTGAGCTCATGAGTGAAACAAGAAAAATAGTTGCAACTTGCAGAGGCAAAGTATTTTTACATTTATGATCACTTGGAATGGCTGTCACTAGTTTATTTAGTGATGTCATGTATGGATGATCTGTTGATTTGCTTTCTTTTCATGGTTTTGGTTTGGGTAGATTGGTTACTTTAAACTAGAAAATTTCTAAAGAAATTTTGATTGTGTGCTTGCCTCTGGACCGTGAATCTTGTGGCATAAATCACCAGTCAAACAGGGACTCTGTCCTGAGTTCAGACACCTCATACAAGTCTTTAAGACAAACCATAGACATACATAGACGCAGCATCGAAAGCTAACTGCTCACTGGGCTGACGAGACGCGGGCCCGCCATCTTGGAGTGGTGATCCGCTCCACTCAGTTGTATGCTCCTGTCAAACTAATTACACTGTCAGCGCATTTAATTAATCTTACCTCAAGGACACATGTTTTGGCGTGTTTTATTATTTATTATTATTATCATTAATTATCATTATCATTATTATCAAAACTGGGAACATAATCCCAGAGAAGGGGAAAAAAACCGTAAGCTATGTTTAAATTGAAGAAACAATATGATTAGGTTATATATGCATATAGGCTACGTATATCCTACATAAACAATGTATGAATACATTAGATATCTATATCTTAGGGACCTATAGACTGTATCTCTTGACTGTTGCAGCAGCAAAAGAGTTTATTCTGTCTTGACACTTTGTATTGATATTTTGTATGGTGAGGGCCGCTGAAAACCAGTGTCCATCCTCACGGGAAGGTGGGGGGTCAATACCTGTGTCGGATTAAAACCCTTGAAAGGAGAGTTTGGCAATGTGGTGCAGCCTTATCTTATGAAACACAGACACAACCAATGATAACAGGTCAGAATGGTGGTTGTCGATGCCAAACTGTGTCTCCTCAATGTGGTCCCCAAGCAGAAATACATCTGTACCAATCTCCCCTCGGACCATGTGTAAGACTGTTGACACCTTAGGAGCTTGAGCTTGCATTCTCGAAGATTGGCGGATCACCCTCTCTGCAGCTCTCAGCACCTTATAATAATAATAATAATAATAATAACAATAATAATACATTAGATTTATATAGTGCTTTACACAGTGCTCAAATACACTTTACAGAACAGAGAAAGTAAGAAAAAACAAGATAAAATCAAACCTTCACTGTGCCGAGTGATGGGATCACTAGGCCGCCGTTGTTTTTCAGCATCAGAAGGTGGAAGTTCTTGTCAAATTAAGATGCCGCAGCTTCTCTGACCAAGCTCCAACGCCACACAACGCAGGACAGCTTTCGTAGAATCTGCCTGACTACAAAACCTGCGATGTAGACCAGAGCCTTTTCCACCAGTCCACCAAACCGAGTGGGGAGATAACTATGGTCAGACACAAGGGCCGAAATGTTGGCGAATGGAGATGGGTGCTCTTCAGCAGTTTCAGCAGAGGACATCTCCACAGCAGACAGGGACACAGTGTTATCTTGGGCTGCCACATTGCCTGTGTGACCGGGTGAGCCATTTCCCTCCTGGTCACTGCATGACGCTGTGCCAGCTGTGTGCAGGTTAATTGGGGCGTGGCGCGGTGTGTGTGTGTGTGTGTGTGTGTGTGATTAAAACAGGTGTGTTGGTCACCACTCTCCCCTTTCTGCATCTACACTGCGGCGCGTCTGGTGTGTTGGTCGCCGTGCAGGTCCGTGTCTCCTCGTCGCAACATTAAGGTAGGCATCCCGTCCTAACTGCCGTCTTGTTACTTTACTGGCAAGCAGTTCGGTCGGAGCGTGTGCTTGGGTGCAGTAGAGCTCAGAAGTAGGCTGCTCTTAATTGTCTGCTGTTGCAGTTTGCCTCTCAGTGCGCTAGTTGTGACACTCTCTCTCTTTGTCGCTGTACAGCCGGGCGCTGTAGCCAGCGTCTCCCACTCTCCTAGTTCTGCACTTATCCGTTTGGCGTCCTGGTGTGTATCCGGTCATCGGCCACCACGACGAGGTCTGCTGCTGTCCTGGCTCTGCTAAGTGTGGACCGAGAAGCTCCACTGTCTCGGGTCACTCCACGTGTCCACAATTTCGGTCCTTTGTGGACGAGAATCAGACAAATTAAAGCCAAGTTTGGCTCGCCTGTCGCCTGTCCTTTTAATTGGTTTTTATAAGTCAATATTAATATAGAGTAAATATTTGTTTTTCTCATTGTGTTGGGTTGATGATTATATTCTTTTGTTTAATGTTTGATTTGTTTCTGTCAAGTCTAGGTTGGGTTATATTGGGATTGGGTTTCTTTTGTTAATTTGTTTAGAGTTTGATATTTCTATTCTGTTAAGTGTGTTTCCTTATTTTACTATTTTTGTTAAATAAAAATGATTTACTGTGAAACCACGACCTCTGGCCCGTGCGTGTGATTCCGGACCTGTGTTGGCCTTTATAGGGCAATTTCCTGGGTTAGAATCCCAGGTGGCGTTGTTGGCAACTCACATTACACATATACACGCATACACAGACACACTCACACCCGCTCCCGCCACACCTGTCTCACAAGGTGAGACACCACACTGAACCATCAGACGACGGAAGATGGCCTGGAACTGGCGCGCCGTGGGATTATTATTACAGCTGCCTTGTATGAAAACAGGCACACAATACATACATTATTCACATAGACATAACAAAGATATTCATTAGTTATGTTTTAAGAATGTATTGCAATTAAAAGATCAACCTTACCTGACGCTCTGAGTTAAATAGGAGCTCCAAGTGATCCTGGCTGAATCTGTAGGTGAGCACATACCGCTGAACCTGGAGCAGTTCAGGAATCATCAGCATGAACGTGTCGATATTGATGATAAATCTGATCACCGACAAGTACCTGCAAAAGACAAAAGTTGTATTACTCTGATCATGGCAAACAAGACACCCCAACAAAGCACCATGTGATTTTGTTCATTCAAAGCAGTAATTGAATTTTCCATCACATCCATTGATAATGTGTAATAACCCATTTAGTAGACAATGGAACAATAACTTGGAACAATGGAACACATGCAAAAATGTAACACATGCACAACACTAAAATACCTACCATTTTGACACCTACATGTACTTGGTGTTCTGTAATACATACCATTTAGAAACATGTAGGACCTGAAAAACACTGAATACAAGATAATTCTAACAGAAACAAAACTGAAGCAGCTAGGAGCATCTTAGGAACTCGATGCATAAGGGAACAATGGAGCATCTTAGGAACTCGATGCATAAGGGAATAGAGTATCGGAGAACTCATGTCATGAACTTAACACTATTTTAATTGACCTCTTAGACCGGTGAAGGGGGGTTCCATCTTTTGTGACCAAACTGAGCAAGTACTCCCTGGCTCTAGAGAAAAATGCTTTCCTCTCCGTCCAATTGAAAGCACCCAAGGGAGCTTTGTATCGGCATACATACATACATCGGCATGTAAATCATAAGGTATCAGGTACATATTTCTAAACTGTATGCTGAAAATGTAAGTAAACACGTTTTGTACTACAGCAAATTTCACAGAGCTTTACCAATTTGATGGATGGACGGGCATGCACTAGTTTAAAAAACTGATTGTATTACCTCAATGAATTCTGCTGTTGCCTCACAGTCCTTAAACTGAGAGTACCTAAGATCCCTCATTGTGCGAAGAGCCACTGACACAGAGCGACTCAGTTTCTGTGCAGCCAGGTTCACCCTCATCTTGTGGTTCTCAAAGTAGACATGCTTTTCTGTAATTTTATTGGCAGCATGCAGTCCATCCTCTTTTTGCAGATCATGGAAACGATTGATGTACCTCCAATGGATCTGTCCGGTGGTCGTCACAATTGGACTGTATACCTGCAGAGTAAGAATCAGTCACTGCTCAAACAAGTACAAACAGCAAAATGATGATCATCACGTCCAGCCATAACTGTGCAAATGGACGGACCACAACATTTAGATAACATTTAGCAGCAGAGGCATAAATTGTAGAAATAGATCTACAAACGATCTTCATTTACCTGCAACATATTAGGTGCCAACTTGTATTTGGCAAGCATCCATCATTACAAAAACTTTCTCGCCAGTCACCGGATGTGGGAAGCTGGTTTGAAGCGGCTCTCGTGGGTCCCCCTTCAGCTCACATCCAAGTTGGTTGCACATGCTGACATTGGAGGCATGCCCATCCATTGTTAAACAAACCACCCGAATGCCCCGTGCATGTAGCTCCTCCAAAGCCTGACTGAGAAGGGCCCTCTGTGGTTCTGGAGATAGAGACTCGGTCAAGAAGTATGCAATGGGAGCCTTCCAATGTCCTTGTAGGCCAACCACCATGAACACAAGAGCCTCAGAAGCAACATCAGTCTCGTTGTTTCCATCTCCCATGTCTACAAAACCAGACATTGACTCGGTATGTGGATTGTATTGCAGATGTTTTTTGATGGACTTCGCATCCAACATGAGAGAAACAGATCCATATTTAGACGGGTCTCCCTGGCATCTTCTCTCCAGCATATCCAGCATCAACCTGACGTCAGTCAGTCAGTCAGTCAGTCAGTCAATCAGACTTTATTTGTATAGCACTTTTCATACAAGCGAGATGCAACACAAATCGCTTTACATAAAAAAGAAAGGAGAAAATAAAATAATGATAATAAAAAGATAACAAAACATAGAAACAAACACCCTCCGCCCATCCCCCACCCTCCCCCCCACCCACCTTCCTCCCCCCCATCCTATCTCTTTATTAAACAAGGAGGTTAATAAAGAGAGTAACAATATCATGTACATGAATTTCAAAGTGCTAATTTTGTCTTACCTGAGTAGAATGAAAGCTTCTCACTGAGCTCTTCATTAATGAGGTTCTTTTCCCTCAAATCCCCCAAAATACCCTTCAATGTGGTCTTTGCCCTCTTTTCTCTGGACATGGCATTCTTCTTTTCTCGCTCCAGACTTTCCAGTCTTGCCAAATGTTCATTGACTTTGGCCTTAAGAGCCGTAGGAGAAGCAGGCAAGGCATAGCTATGATCCTAGTAGAAAGAGGGACAAACATGGTTTGAGTAATGATTCACTAGACATGGTCCTAGTAGAAAGAAAGAGGGATGAAAATGGTTTGAGCAATGTTTCACATCACAAACATCACTTTGACACCACTAGTTTATGGCCCACAGTGACAGCAGACAGAGGTGGACAGAGTGGAATTTCTGGCCTCGAACAGAAAGCATTTTTTGGCAAAACCATAATACCTATCATTGATCCAGCTTCACTTTGAGCGTCCTGAGTTCTTCCTGAACGTCTACATATGTTTTTTGTGAAGAAAAATGAAGAAATAGCTTTGTTAGAGTGATCTAAAAAAATGTTACATCTCCTTTTTTCAGAAATCTTCCTGCGTTTTTAATATGGGAGCCAATGGGGCAGTTAGTGCGTGTTAGTGGCGCACTGTGCGTCCCACGCCCAAACTATAACTCTGACAGCTTCACCAGAGGATTGTGACTGAGAAGACAAATTTTCCTGCGTTTCTATGTATAAATTATTTCTGTACAGCGAAATTTGCGGCCTGGAGCGCAGTTTTCAAATGTATTTTTTGATATTTCTTTCTCTCCCTCTACACTCTAAGTGATGACCTCATCACTAAGACTGTAGAGGGTTACATTGGGGGGATTTTTGACATGTTTTTGCCCAATAATTTGAAAACCGTTAGTCGAAACTCTTAGAAAAGTCATAGCACACTTGTCATGGGCGAGCTGGTCTATTTGATAAAATTACGGAAGAAACGGAAGAATAACTAGAACATTTCTAAAGAAATTTAGATTGTGTGCTTGCCTCTGGCCCTTGATTCTTGTTGATTAAATCAGCAGTTAAACAGGGACTCTGTCCTGAGTTCACAGACACCTCATACAAGTCTCTAGGACAAACGGTTCATTAGTTATGAAAGGGGGTGTGGCTAATCAAAAGGGGCGGGTAACCAATCACCACTTAAACAGGGACTCTATCCTGAGTAATCTGACACCTCATACAAGTTTCTAGGACAAACGGTTCATTGGTTAGTAAAAGGGGCGTGGCAATCAACCAACAATTAAAGATACTGTATGCCGAGTAATCTGACACCTTATACAAGTTTCTAGGACAAACAATTTATTAGTTATGAAAGGGGCCGTGGCTAATCAAAAAGGGCGGGAATTTATGAAATATTGTTATGTAGAACTGGTCAGTGATGAACCATCATCATGCATGACAAGTTTGAGGCAGATTGGACAATGTATGGTCAAATTAAAAGGTCTCATGCTTTTTGAAAAAACGCCATGTCAGTTAAGTTAGAATGTCTGTCTTGGAGGAGGGAGGGGGGGTAGGTGGGAGGCTTTAGTAGCTAAGCAACCAGGTGGCCAGGTGGAGTTGCCCAATCAGAGCAGAGCAATCAAGCCGACGACCGCCATCCTCTGCTTCAGAGAGACAGCATGCAACCTGTAGAGTTGTGGTCGTGAACGTCATGAAACAACCGTTGTTGTTGTTTAGATGATGCCGCCGCTACCAGCTGTCAGCAGTAAACTGAAAAGGCACCCACGTGGAGGGCTGGAAAATGACCAATCATAAGAGGCCCGTGGTCAGCCTTGGCCCCGCCCCCAACGTGTCAAAAGTCCTAGCTCCGCGCGAGCAGAGCTCCACCGCGAGCGAGCACGGGGGAGAATCTGCTTCACTCGGTTGCTGAATATGTGCGCGAAGATCAAACAAGTGCGCGCGGCAGTTGTTTGATCTTCGGCCTCTCTGGCTCTTGTCTGAGGTAAGAAGACATGTTTTTATTTACTGTATATTTCGCTAGCATACTACCGTTACAATTGTGCCTTTATAATTTTAGCATTTTCATATTTGAACTTTTAAACTACTGGCGAAAATATGTGTTTGTGAAATGTAGTTTCAAGTTATTTGAGTTTCATTTGGACGATGTTTGTCATTTTATTTTGCTAATTTATTCGCGGCTACTGGTCTTAGGTCTGAGCTAGCGCTCTCTAGCGAGCTAGCTTTAGCAACATGTCGAAGCACATAAATGGTCCGTCGAGGCAGAATATCTTCACAGTTACTGCATGTTACAGTTACCATGATGCTAACAGTTGTTATAACAGTAGATGTGTCTGGTGTTAGCAAACACTATTGATTCTAAGAGTGCATTGCATGGTTTGATGTAGGCCACAACAGTTTATGATTGCTGTGTTTTTTCTTGTGTCTATCTGGGAAGGTGTCATTATGTTAATAATAATATAATAATGCTAAAAATTGCTAGCTTATGCTATTTTCCTTGATAATGTTGTCTAAATGCCATTTTTTAACTGTGATATGTAGCTAATTGTATGTGGATTTTGATGGTAGCTTCTTGATAATAGTCCTGTTTTTTGTGAGGATGTTTTGGTAATCTAATGTAATAAGGTGTAATAGTAATACCAATGTCATTCTCATCAATGGCTAAATTTGAACATTCTGTGTATTTGGATAATATTAAACTGAAACTCATGTCACTTTGTAAATTGAAAATGTAGGCTTAAACAGCTTTGGATTAATTCATGTATGTGTGTGTGTGTGTGTGTGTGTGTGTGTGTCCTCAAGTGGTGCTGTGAAGCATTTTCGTTGTAGGCTTTAATCCTGTTTTCTTCTGATATTAATACTGCAGCACTATTTAGATAATAGAGGTTATTATGTAATAAGGTGTATTTGTAATACCAGAGTCATAGCCATTAATGGCTTAAATTTAGTATAGGGTGCATTTGGGTACTATTACACTGAAAGCTTTTGAAAGTATTTGCCACTATTATCAGATTATAACCTAACTATTACCATGGTGTTACCGAGCTATGGTGTAGAATAGAATTGTCAACCTATCCATTCATATTTATGTTCTTTGCAAGCTTTAATCCTGTTTTTCACCTCACAGATTTACAGCTTGACCATTTATTTACTGAGTGTTTGTCAAAGACTGTTATTAACATAAACTACTTTCATAAGTTATGTATTATTATTTTTTTAACCCTTGTGTGGTCCTCCCGTCGACGATAAACCCATGGTCCTCAGGGGTCAAAAAGGATCCCATGACACAACTGTTTTTAGGACATGTAGAAAAAAAATATTACCAACTTTAAAAAAAAATAAATCATTTTATCATTTAAGGCAACTCACGCCCCAAAAATTGATTGATTGATATATAATTTTCATATTTTTTTCTTTATTATTGGTCAATTTTAGTCTAATATTCAAAATTAGGCCTCATTTCAAGAGAGAAAAAAGTAAAAAAAAAAAACCCTGGTTACTTTTTTCAATAGTAATAGTGGAAAAAAAATATTCTTGATTGGCATGCACAGAGTAGGTCATGTCAACTTTTAGTGAAACTTATGTTTTGATATTTGTATATTTGAATAAAATTGACCAATAATAATGAAAAAAAAAATGAAAATGAAATATAATTTTTTTTGGTCATGAGTTACCTTAAAAGGTGAAAAAAAAGTTGGTAATATTTTTTTCTACATTTCCTAAAACCAGTCTAATGTCATGAGGTCCTTTTTGACCCCTGAGGACCATGGGTGCTATAAAAATGTATAAAACACGTAAAAATGTATGAAGAAAGTTAAAATTTATATTATCTGTAAAGGATGCAGAGGGGCACATATGCTGAAAGTTTTGCTATGTTTCTAGAGGTGCTGTGTGTGTATTTAATTCAAATGATTATATTCAGCTTCATACTGATTTTTATGAATAAGTGATACATTAATTAAGTTATTTAAAACATTAATAACACATTATTGTTACATTGCTGCAATGCTCACGGTTGTCATCCTGTTCTAGATAAACACTACTTCACTTAAGAGACTTGAGTATCCAGTTCTTCGTTGACTTTCAGCATTCAGTTGTTTGTCTTCACCTTTTCAGGTAAGCAATTTAAAAAAAAGCTTTTGTAATGTTGAGAAACACTGAAATTATTATTCATAAAGAACTTTCAACCACTGTTCTGTGATGTCATGTATAGTGATATACAAATGTATCTGAAGGAAAGGTGTATTTGGGATAATCAATATTATTAGTATTATTCATGTATTTATTTATCTTTAAATCAGAGAATGGGGGAAAATAGATTATTAGTACAAAAACTTAGCCTGGCTAACACCAGACTATTCTCGAATGAGGTCTAGTCTGGCAACGAGCAATGGACTTCTCCGTAGAGGAGGTGTGGTTTACGATCCTCCAGAGCCGTGTATTGGGCGCTTAGAATGTCTATCAAAAGCATCTGTAGGTAGCTCTTAGCCAATCAGATCAGTTATACCAGATAACGTATGTAGAGCTACAGAAATGGATGTTTGTTGTGTGTGTGTCTGTGAGAGAGTGTTGTTTGCTGCTTTGCTCCTCCAGTTCTCGCTTTCTGCAAGATTATTTATTTTCACGCTTTATTCCCTCTCATGTCATTCAGCCACACACATCCACTGATTTTATGGGCAATAAACAAGCTGCTGCGGGCCTCTCGGCGGCTCCGCTGTTCGCGGTAGCGGGGCTATTAGCTGCTAGCGGCTATTAGCTATTAGCCGCTAGCGACGCTAATAGACCCGCTACCATAACGCCGGTGATCTCAGCGGAGCCGCCGAGAGACCTTTCGCCTTTCAACTTTCGCTCTAAACTATTTAAAACACCATCTACAGCTAAAGAGAGTTTCGCGTCTGCAGCAGCCATGTTGGATCCGGAAAACTACAAGCTTCCATGTGCCGAGTAGTACGCGTCATCGTCTTGCCGTCCCTCCCCGCTCTGTGATTGGATCCCTAAAACAGGGCTAAGAATGCTTCCTAGTTTCCAGACCCCGCCGCTGTTCGAAATTAAATTCGAGCGCGCAAGGCAGACTAGGTATACCCAGGCTAACAAAAACTAGTAACTAGTAAAAAAAATTGGTAACAATAACGTTCATTCATTAATTGACGCTTGGTCAGACTCTCATCTAATTAACTATTGCTGTCTCATTAACATGTTGTATTTATTTATTTTGTAGGCTAAAACCTGAGAAGCCATCACCATGTTGTTGTTTGTTGTATTTCACATTATGCAGATTTTTCAGCATGTGGTCCTCAATACATAGTATAGAAGTCACTGCATTTTCTGACTTTTCCAGGTTTCCTGTGTTCAGCATCTTCAAGACAGACTAAACTAACTTTTCATATTTTTTGCACATTTATATTTAGGTTAGGTTAGGAGTAGATTAGGTTTATAGTAGAGTATTTAGTTTGTATAGTTTAGCATTTTATGCTGGTCTAGGGACAGTTAAGTTAGCAAATTAATTTAGTTCAGATCACTTACAGTTGCATATTATTGTTACAATTGTGTTATTTTGTGAGTTATTGTTATACAGGCTATTGTATATTGCAGGACCAAGTGAGACGAGGAAGACCACTGCTTCCAAGATGCCGCGCTCAGAAAGTGCGTTGGACAAGTCTCGACCTTGCAGATCCTGCCCCACTGAGCCCAACCACTTCCGACCATGGGGTACCTCAAAGACCTCCGTCAACCAGCCGGCTGTGGATGATGGATAACGCACCCACAACTCCTTCTCCAGTCTACAAGGTATGGGTTTGTTTTTTTCCCCATCACAGTGGACACAGACGTGGCCTGATAATACAATCTGCTGTCTTAACTACTTCCTTTGAATAATAAAATATTAATTCACAATTGAGTATTTATAATGTATGAATAAATTTGGTATTGTGTGTCATCTGGTTCTGAAAATACAGACACCCCCACAGTCCAAGAACAGCTGGATGACCTCTGGACCCACTTGCCCCCGTTCACCAGTTGAAAAGATAGGCTTTTTAAAAAATTCTTCAATTGTTAATTCTGCACAAAGTGATACACAAAACATTGTATGTCTTCCATTTCAACAAACACAAACATGAAATGTATATTTCAATACATAACTTAATGCAAATCAATCATACTAAACATCATCTTTTTTTTTTAAACCAACCATTGCACGCACTTCCATCCAAGGAGAGGTTGCATCTTGATGGTAACTTTTTAGATTAACAAAACTTTTGTGAGATTTGTAATTGTTGTTTCTGGGGAGGGGGCGGAGAGGGTAAGTCTAAACATTGCATGCAAGAGACCAACACCGGTGTCTCAGGGGAAAGCTATCTGTATACACAAGTATCAATCTACTTGGTTGCTTCAAAATTTTACGATAGTTTTGCAATTCCTGACCCAGAGAGAAGCACATCAAACAAACAAAAAAAGCAATGGTAGATTTTCAAGGCCTTTCAATGACATTAACATTATTTTCAATGACATTCATTTTGCAATTAACATTAGTTTTATCTTCTAAAACATAACTATAATGACATTCAAATGTACCAGCAGTCGCCGGTTCGCATGGTCTTAGCGGGAGAGTTACTGGTTTGCATGGTCTCAGGGGCAGAGTTACTGGTTCACATGGTCTCAGCAACAAAGTTACTGCTTCACATGGTCTCAGCGGCAGAGTTACTGGTTCACATGGTCTCAGCGACAGAGTCACCGGTTCACATGGTCTCTCAGCGACACAGTCGCCGATTCGCATGGTCTCGGTGGCAGTCGCCGGTTCACATGGTCTCAGTAGCAGTCGCCGGTTCGCGTGGTGTCAGTGGCAGTCGCCGGTTCGCATGGTCTTAGCGGGAGAATTACTGGTTTGCATGGTCTTAGAGGCAGAGTTACTGGTTCACATGGTCTTAGCGGGAGAGTTACTGGTTTGCATGGTTTCAGAGGCAGAGTTACTGGTTCACATGGTCTCAGCGACAAAGTTTCTGCTTCACATGGTCTCAGCGGCAGAGTTACTGGTTCACATGGTCTCAGCGACAGAGTCACCGGTTCACATGGTCTCTCAGCGACAGAGTCGCCGGTTCGCATGGTCTCGGTGGCAGTCGCCGGTTCGCATGGTCTCAGTAGCAGTCGCCGGTTCGCATGGTCTAAGTGGCAGTCGCCGGTTCGCATGGTCTTAGCGGGAGAGTTACTGGTTTGCATGGTCTTAGAGGCAGAGTTACTGGTTCACATGGTCTCAGCGACAGAGTCACCGGTTCACATGGTCTCTCAGCGACGCAGTCGCCGGTTCACATGGTCTCAGTAGCAGTCGCCGGTTCGCGTGGTCTCAGTGGCAGTCACCGGTTCGCATGGTCTTAGCGGGAGAATTACTGGTTTGCATGGTCTTAGAGGCAGAGTTACTGGTTCACATGGTCTCAGCGACAAAGTTACTGCTTCACATGGTCTCAGCGGCAGAGTTACTGGTTCACATGGTCTCAGCGACAGAGTCACCGGTTCACATGGTCTCTCAGCGACACAGTCGCCGGTTCGCATGGTCTCGGTGGCAGTCGCCGGTTCGCATGGTCTCAGTAGCAGTCGCTGGTTCGCATGGTCTCAGTGGCAGTCGCCGGTTCGCATGGTCTTAGCGGGAGAGTTACTGGTTTGCATGGTCTCGGAGGCAGATTTACTGGTTCACATGGTATCAGCGACAGAGTTACTGGTTCACATGGTCTCAGCGACAGAGTCACCGGTTCACATGGTCTCTCAGCGACACAGTCGCCGGTTCACATGGTCTCGGTGGCAGTCGCCGGTTCACATGGTCTCAGTAGCAGTCGCTGGTTCGCATGGTCTCAGTGGCAGTCGCCGGTTCGCATGGTCTTAGCGGGAGAGTTACTGGTTTGCATGTTTTCAGAGGCAGAGTTACTGGTTCACATGGTCTTAGCGGGAAAGTTACTGGTTTGCATGGTTTCAGAGGCAGAGTTACTGGTTCACATGGTCTCAGCGACAGAGTCACCGGTTCACATGGTCTCTCAGCGACAGAGTCGCCGGTTCGCATGGTCTCGGTGGCAGTCGCCGGTTCGCATGGTCTCAGTAGCAGTCGCCGGTTCGCATGGTCTCAGTGGCAGTCGCCGGTTCGCATGGTCTTAGCGGGAGAGTTACTGGTTTGCATGGTCTCGGAGGCAGAATTACTGGTTCACATGGTCTCAGCGACAAAGTTACTGGTTCACATGGTCTCAGCGACAGAGTTACTGGTTCACATGGTCTCAGCGACAGAGTCACCGGTTCACATGGTCTCTCAGCGACACAGTCGCCGGTTCGCATGGTCTCGGTGGCAGTCGCCGGTTCACATGGTCTCAGTAGCAGTCGCCGGTTCGCATGGTCTCAGTGGCAGTCGCCGGTTCGCATGGTCTTAGCGGGAGAGTTACTGGTTTGCATGTTTTCAGAGGCAGAGTTACTGGTTCACATGGTCTTAGTGGGAGAGTTACTGGTTTGCATGGTTGCAGAGGCAGAGTTACTGGTTCACATGGTCTCAGCGACAAAGTTACTGCTTCACATGGTCTCAGCGACAAAGTTACTGGTTCACATGGTATCAGCGACAGAGTTACTGGTTCACATGGTCTCAGCGACAGAGTCATCGGTTCACATGGTCTCTCAGCGACACAGTCGCCGGTTCGCATGGTCTCGGTGGCAGTCACCGGTTCACATGGTCTCAGTAGCAGTCGCCGGTTCGCATGGTCTCAGTGGCAGTCGCCGGTTCGCATGGTCTTAGCGGGAAAGTTACTGGTTTGCATGTTTTCAGAGGCAGAGTTACTGGTTCACATGGTCTCAGCGACAAAGTTACTGGTTCACATGGTCTCAGCGACAGAGTTACTGGTTCACATGGTCTCAGCGACAGAGTCACCGGTTCACATGGTCTCTCAGCGACACAGTCGCCGGTTCGCATGGTCTCGGTGGCAGTCGCCGGTTCACATGGTCTCAGTAGCAGTCGCCGGTTCGCATGGTCTCAGTGGCAGTCGCCGGTTCGCATGGTCTTAGCGGGAGAGTTACTGGTTTGCATGGTCTGAGGCAGAGTTACTGGTTCACATGGTCTCAGCGACAAAGTTACTGCTTCACATGGTCTCAGCGGCAGAGTTACTGGTTCATATGGTCTCAGCGACAGAGTCACCGGTTCACATGGTCTCTCAGCGACACAGTCGCCGGTTCGCATGGTCTCGGTGGCAGTCGCCGGTTCACATGGTCTCAGTAGCAGTCGCCGGTTCGCATGGTCTCAGTGGCAGTCGCCGGTTCGCATGGTCTTAGCGGGAGAGTTACTGGTTTGCATGGTCTCAGAGGCAGAGTTACTGGTTCACATGGTCTCAGCGACAAAGTTACTGGTTCACATGGTCTCAGCGACAGAGTTACTGGTTCCCATGGTCTCAGCGACACAGTCGCCGGTTCGCATGGTCTCGGTGGCAGTCGCCGGTTCACATGGTCTCAGTAGCAGTCGCCGGTTCGCATGGTCTCAGTGGCAGTCTCCGGTTCGCATGGTCTTAGCGGGAGAGTTACTGGTTTGCATGTTTTCAGAGGCAGAGTTACTGGTTCACATGGTCTTAGCGGGAGAGTTACTGGTGTGGATGGTTTCAGAGGCAGAGTTACTGGTTCACATGGTCTCAGCGACAAAGTTACTGCTTCACATGGTCTCAGCGGCAGAGTTACTGGTTCACATGGTCTCAGCGACAGAGTCACCGGTTCACATGGTCTCTCAGCGACACAGTCGCCGGTTCGCATGGTCTCGGTGGCAGTCGCCGGTTCACATGGTCTCAGTAGCAGTCGCCGGTTCGCGTGGTGTCAGTGGCAGTCGCCGGTTCGCATGGTCTTAGCGGGAGAATTACTGGTTTGCATGGTCTTAGAGGCAGAGTTACTGGTTCACATGGTCTCAGCGACAAAGTTACTGCTTCACATGGTCTCAGCGGCAGAGTTACTGGTTCACATGGTCTCAGCGACAGAGTCACCGGTTCACATGGTCTCTCAGCGACACAGTCGCCGGTTCGCATGGTCTCGGTGGCAGTCGCCGGTTCGCATGGTCTCAGTAGCAGTCGCCGGTTCGCATGGTCTCAGTGGCAGTCACCGGTTCGCATGGTCTTAGCGGGAGACTTACTGGTTTGCATGGTCTCGGAGGCAGAGTTACTGGTTCACATGGTCTTAGTGGGAGAGTTACTGGTTTGCATGGTTGCAGAGGCAGAGTTACTGGTTCACATGGTCTCAGCGACAAAGTTACTGCTTCACATGGTCTCAGCGGCAGAGTTACTGGTTCACATGGTCTCAGCGACAGAGTCACCGGTTCACATGGTCTCTCAGCGACACAGTCGCCGGTTCGCATGGTCTCGGTGGCAGTCGCCGGTTCACATGGTCTCAGTAGCAGTCGCCGGTTCGCGTGGTCTCAGTGGCAGTCGCCGGTTCGCATGGTCTTAGCGGGAGAATTACTGGTTTGCATGGTCTTAGAGGCAGAGTTACTGGTTCACATGGTCTCAGCGACAAAGTTACTGCTTCACATGGTCTCAGCGGCAGAGTTACTGGTTCACATGGTCTCAGCGACAGAGTCACCGGTTCACATGGTCTCTCAGCGACACAGTCGCCGGTTCGCATGGTCTCGGTGGCAGTCGCCGGTTCGCATGGTCTCAGTAGCAGTCGCCGGTTCGCATGGTCTCAGTGGCAGTCGCCGGTTCGCATGGTCTTAGCGGGAGAGTTACTGGTTTGCATGGTCTCGGAGGCAGAGTTACTGGTTCACATGGTCTCAGCGACAAAGTTACTGGTTCACATGGTCTCAGCGACAGAGTTACTGGTTCACATGGTCTCAGCGACAGAGTCACCGGTTCACATGGTCTCTCAGCGACACAGTCGCCGGTTCGCATGGTCTCGGTGGCAGTCACCGGTTCGCATGGTCTCAGTAGCAGTCGCCGGTTCGCATGGTCTCAGTGGCAGTCGCCGGTTCGCATGGTCTTAGCGGGAGAGTTACTGGTTTGCATGGTCTCGGAGGCAGAATTACTGGTTCACATGGTCTCAGCGACAAAGTTACTGGTTCACATGGTCTCAGCGACAGAGTTACTGGTTCACATGGTCTCAGCGACAGAGTCACCGGTTCACATGGTCTCTCAGCGACACAGTCGCCGGTTCGCATGGTCTCGGTGGCAGTCGCCGGTTCACATGGTCTCAGTAGCAGTCGCCGGTTCGCATGGTCTCAGTGGCAGTCGCCGGTTCGCATGGTCTTAGCGGGAGAGTTACTGGTTTGCATGTTTTCAGAGGCAGAGTTACTGGTTCACATGGTCTTAGTGGGAGAGTTACTGGTTTGCATGGTTGCAGAGGCAGAGTTACTGGTTCACATGGTCTCAGCGACAAAGTTACTGCTTCACATGGTCTCAGCGACAAAGTTACTGGTTCACATGGTATCAGCGACAGAGTTACTGGTTCACATGGTCTCAGCGACAGAGTCATCGGTTCACATGGTCTCTCAGCGACACAGTCGCCGGTTCGCATGGTCTCGGTGGCAGTCGCCGGTTCACATGGTCTCAGTAGCAGTCGCCGGTTCGCATGGTCTCAGTGGCAGTCGCCGGTTCGCATGGTCTTAGCGGGAGAGTTACTGGTTTGCATGTTTTCAGAGGCAGAGTTACTGGTTCACATGGTCTCAGCGACAAAGTTACTGGTTCACATGGTCTCAGCGACAGAGTTACTGGTTCACATGGTCTCAGCGACAGAGTCACCGGTTCACATGGTCTCTCAGCGACACAGTCGCCGGTTCGCATGGTCTCGGTGGCAGTCGCCGGTTCACATGGTCTCAGTAGCAGTCGCCGGTTCGCATGGTCTCAGTGGCAGTCTCCGGTTCGCATGGTCTTAGCGGGAGAGTTACTGGTTTGCATGGTCTGAGGCAGAGTTACTGGTTCACATGGTCTCAGCGACAAAGTTACTGGTTCACATGGTCTCAGCGGCAGAGTTACTGGTTCATATGGTCTCAGCGACAGAGTCACCGGTTCACATGGTCTCTCAGCGACACAGTCGCCGGTTCGCATGGTCTCGGTGGCAGTCGCCGGTTCACATGGTCTCAGTAGCAGTCGCCGGTTCGCATGGTCTCAGTGGCAGTCGCCGGTTCGCATGGTCTTAGCGGCAGAGTTACTGGTTTGCATGGTCTCAGAGGCAGAGTTACTAGTTCACATGGTCTCAGCGACAAAGTTACTGGTTCACATGGTCTCAGCGACAGAGTTACTGGTTCCCATGGTCTCAGCGACAGAGTCACCGGTTCACATGGTCTCTCAGCGACACAGTCGCCGGTTCGCATGGTCTCGGTGGCAGTCGCCGGTTCACATGGTCTCAGTAGCAGTCGCCGGTTCGCATGGTCTCAGTGGCAGTCGCCGGTTCGCATGGTCTTAGCGGGAGAGTTACTGGTTTGCATGTTTTCAGAGGCAGAGTTACTGGTTCACATGGTCTTAGCGGGAGAGTTACTGGTTTGCATGGTTTCAGAGGCAGAGTTACTGGTTCACATGGTCTCAGCGACAAAGTTACTGCTTCACATGGTCTCAGCGGCAGAGTTACTGGTTCACATGGTCTCAGCGACAGAGTCACCGGTTCACATGGTCTCTCAGCGACACAGTCGCCGGTTCGCATGGTCTCGGTGGCAGTCGCCGGTTCACATGGTCTCAGTAGCAGTCGCCGGTTCGCATGGTCTCAGTGGCAGTCGCCGGTTCGCATGGTCTTAGCGGGAGAGTTACTGGTTTGCATGGTCTCAGAGGCAGAGTTACTGGTTCACATGGTCTCAGCGACAAAGTTACTGGTTCACATGGTCTCAGCGACAGAGTTACTGGTTCCCATGGTCTCAGCGACAGAGTCACCGGTTCACATGGTCTCTCAGCGACACAGTCGCCGGTTCGCATGGTCTCGGTGGCAGTCGCCGGTTCACATGGTCTCAGTAGCAGTCGCCGGTTCGCATGGTCTCAGTGGCAGTCGCCGGTTCGCATGGTCTTAGCGGGAGAGTTACTGGTTTGCATGTTTTCAGAGGCAGAGTTACTGGTTCATGTGGTCTTAGCGGGAGAGTTACTGGTTTGCATGGTTTCAGAGGCAGAGTTACTGGTTCACATGGTCTCAGCGACAAAGTTACTGCTTCACATGGTCTCAGCGGCAGAGTTACTGGTTCACATGGTCTCAGCGACAGAGTCACCGGTTCACATGGTCTCTCAGCGACACAGTCGCCGGTTCGCATGGTCTTGGTGGCAGTCGCCGGTTCACATGGTCTCAGTAGCAGTCGCCGGTTCGCGTGGTGTCAGTGGCAGCCGCCGGTTCGCATGGTCTTAGCGGCAGAGTCACTGGTTCACATGGTCTCAGCGACAGAGTCACCGGTTCACATGGTCTCTCAGCGACACAGTCGCCGGTTCGCATGGTCTCGGTGGCAGTCGCCGGTTCACATGGTCTCAGTAGCAGTCGCCGGTTTGCATGGTCTCAGTGGCAGTCACCGGTTCGCATGGTCTCAGTGGCAGTCGCCGGTTCGCATGGTCTTAGCGGGAGAGTTACTGGTTTGCATGGTCTGAGGCAGAGTTACTGGTTCACATGGTCTCAGCGACAAAGTTACTGCTTCACATGGTCTCAGCGACAAAAGTTACTGGTTCACATGGTATCAGCGACAGAGTTACTGGTTCACATGGTCTCAGCGACAGAGTCACCGGTTCACATGGTCTCTCAGCGACACAGTCGCCGGTTCGCATGGTCTCGGTGGCAGTCGCCGGTTCACATGGTCTCAGTAGCAGTCGCTGGTTCGCATGGTCTCAGTGGCAGTCGCCGGTTCGCATGGTCTTAGCGGGAGAGTTACTGGTTTGCATGTTTTCAGAGGCAGAGTTACTGGTTCACATGGTCTCAGCGACAAAGTTACTGGTTCACATGGTCTCAGCGACAGAGTTACTGGTTCCCATGGTCTCAGCGACAGAGTCACCGGTTCACATGGTCTCTCAGCGACACAGTCGCCGGTTCGCATGGTCTCGGTGGCAGTCGCCGGTTCACATGGTCTCAGTAGCAGTCGCCGGTTCGCATGGTCTCAGTGGCAGTCGCCGGTTCGCATGGTCTTAGCGGGAGAGTTACTGGTTTGCATGTTTTCAGAGGCAGAGTTACTGGTTCATGTGGTCTTAGCGGGAGAGTTACTGGTTTGCATGGTTTCAGAGGCAGAGTTACTGGTTCACATGGTCTCAGCGACAAAGTTACTGCTTCACATGGTCTCAGCGGCAGAGTTACTGGTTCACATGGTCTCAGCGACAGAGTCACCGGTTCACATGGTCTCTCAGCGACACAGTCGCCGGTTCGCATGGTCTCGGTGGCAGTCGCCGGTTCACATGGTCTCAGTAGCAGTCGCCGGTTCGCGTGGTGTCAGTGGCAGCCGCCGGTTCGCATGGTCTTAGCGGGAGAGTTACTGGTTTGCATGGTCTGAGGCAGATTTACTGGTTCACATGGTCTCAGCGACAAAGTTACTGCTTCACATGGTCTCAGCGGCAGAGTTACTGGTTCATATGGTCTCAGCGACAGAGTCACCGGTTCACATGGTCTCTCAGCGACACAGTCGCCGGTTCGCATGGTCTCGGTGGCAGTCGCCGGTTCACATGGTCTCAGTAGCAGTCGCCGGTTCGCATGGTCTCAGTGGCAGTCGCCGGTTCGCATGGTCTCAGTGGCAGTCGCCGGTTCGCATGGTCTCAGTGGCAGCTAGGGGGTGTGCGAGATGAAAAATGTAATGGCGGTCTGATAATAACACAATTAAATTTTTTTCCCCCACACAATAAAGAAGTGTAAATTAACATTTCCTTTGTAAAATGTAAAATCAAAAACTGTATATATTTATAAACTGTATATAACTATATATATATTTATTAATGTTAATTAATAAATAAATGCAGGCTATTCAAAATGCACTTCATCTTCAAATGAAGAGTAGAAGAAATTATCTCCTTCCATTTTTCCAACCTGTGTTATGATAGATGATTAGGATGATGATACGATTATGATGGGTTGTTTAGCTCCAACTTGCTGCAATTTTTGTTCAACGCGGCTCATTATCCTCTTTGCTCTTAAAAGTGTAAGCTTGCGCATAACTTTGTTGTATTATATTGAAACTGTGTTCAGGTTAATTGGTATTGGGGGTGCGTCAACACGGTTGGGACATAGAAGGGGGTGCGCGGCTAAAAACGTTTGGGAACTGCTGAGTTAGAGTAAACTGTTTTCAGTTAAGATGTCTGTGTTGGGGGGGGTATTTGGTAGTTAAGCAACCAGGTGGCCAGGTGGAGTCGACCAATCAGAGCAGAGCAATCAACTGAAATTAACTAACAGTAGAGACAGTTCCGCCACACTGAGCGGCCAGAGGTCGACAAACTGGAAATTCTGCCCTCGAACAGAAAGCATTTTTGCCAAAACCATAATACCTATCATTGATCCGACTTCACTTTGAGCGTCTTGAGTTCTACCTGAACGTCTACATATGGTTTTTTTTAAAGAAAAATGAAAAAATAGCTTTGTTAGAGCGATCTAAAAAAACTGTTTCATCTCCCTTTTTCAGAAATCTTCCTGCGTTTTTAATATGGGAGCCAATGAGGCTGTTGGTGCATGTTGGTGGCGCATCTGTGCGTCTTACACCCAAACTATAACTCTGACAGCTTTACCAGAGGATTGTGAGTGAGACGACAAATTTTCCTACGTTTCTATGTATAAATTATCGCAGTTTTCAAATGTATTTTTTGACAATTCTTTCTCTCCCTCTACACTCTGCGTGATGACCTCATCACTCTAGACTCTCCATAGGGTTACATTGGGGGGATTTTTTGACGTGTTTTTTCCCCAATAATTTGAAAACCGTTTGTCGAAAACCTTAGAAAAGTCATAGCACACTTGTCATGGGCAAGCCGGTCGGTGCGAAAACTATACGTGCAATCGCTCTGAAATTTCATAGGACTAGAGTTAAATTCAGGCCGTACAACTTTCTAAATCGGTTCGGAATTTTACGAGCAAAGGTGTGCAAATGGTGAGGACCCAAAGTTGGTGCAATGCGTTTCGGATGGGCCAAAAAGTGCACGTTTGTGCACGTTGTGTGAAAACGTGCACGCTGATCACCTAATAAAAGTCATTCCACACGATTCCCGATTAGGGCGCAACTTTTGACGTTTTTACTTTTCGCGATTTCTCAAAGCTGCGAGACTAGTTACGCGCCAAAGTTTTTACGGAAGAATAATCTATAATAATAATAAACATGAGCAATAATAAGAGATGCGAGAGATATTGATTATTTTTGTGACAAACATGTAGAGATTTATTCATTCCTCATGCTGCAGGTCATTTTTGAGTTTGTGGGGTAATAATGTTGACAAGATATTATAAAATTAAGTGTTTGCTGGAAATATTTTGATTAGATGTGGGGTGATCGGTGATTATTGTTGAAGTTCAGTTTGTCTGTTTAAAATTGGATTAAAAATAAATTCATAGGTGGTTATAATGCATAAATTAAATATATAAACCTGTTTAAAAGAGTATAAATATTATAATTTAAACATTGTAGGTGCAATACAGATAATATAAGTTAGCACAGTTAAAGTTTGACATAATTGGCATTTAATAAAATTGCTAAAATTAATTGAAAGTGATAAAATCAGTTAAATCCAGTTTGCTGATAATGTATGGTTTGTCTTTAATCTGCTGAATGAATGCTAATTGCTATTTTCTGACTATTGACTGGAGAGATTTTAGTCATTGACTAATTTAATTCTCGTTATGTTATGTTTCTCTTTTGTTCAAGGTTATCAACCTACACCTATACCTTACCATCCTGATTCAATAAAAGGAAAGGAACTGTTTAAGAGTTGTTCAGCTTCCTCTGTGGTCCTCTATGCCGACTCAAGTTTAGTCAGGCATCAATGTGAAAGGCTACAAACTCGACAAAAAGTAATGGAGACTGTTTAACCAGGGCAGGACACTTTATTCACATTATTCAGCACAAATGTGACTGTTAAGCCAGTAATCATTTTGATTCTGAATTCTGATACAAACATCCCATCTTCTGCTTTATTCATAAAGCTATGGTGAAGCCATGTTTGGATACTGTAGGCCTAGGGAGCAGCCAAAGTATCTCGGGGCTAGAAACCAGTCCCCATGTCCTATTCGGATGTGGTCATGGTGACCAGGATGTGGCTTAATACCAATTTCCATATAAAATAGGGCCCATGGCATTTCTGCTGTGAAAGTTTCAGAACTTGCAGACGTCTATTGTTGCCTCAAAGGTTTAGTTCACCCAAACATTTCCCACTTTTTCTACCTCGTGCTGCAGATAGTTTGGATTTTATTTGTCTGGGTTTCAGAATTTCTGAATAGAAATGTGTTTGTGGTTCTAAGGGCACTGAAAATGTTATAAAAGTGCATCACATTTTTCAAGGAACACTTTCTCACTTACTCTTGATAATCCACAAACTTGACCCCTGTAATTCCTACTGCTGCACGCCTGTGTTCTGCAGCATTTGGACAGACACTGATCTGAGCATGGTGGGCCTTTGGAATGCTGGGAATGGCAATCACCTTTATTCTAATTACTTTCCTACCATCACCAAGCTGTCAGCTGCTCTTTAGTAACCAAACAACACACAACTTTTCACTATCCTGTGCACTGGTGCACACCTTCACCATGAGTCTTCAAACTGTCCTCACTCTCTTTGTTTGTTTTACCTTGTTTTCCTCATCTCTCGCTCCTCATCCAACCTCTAAGAAGTCAGGCTGTTTTAAAGTCAACAACTGCAAATGCATCATGAAGGATGGGAGCGGGGTGATAAACCTGAAAGCTATGGGCGATGGAGAGGGTTTCCTGGGGCGTTTGAAGCCGGTGTCAGCAGAGAAACTGCCTGTCAGTGCAGAGATCTTCTTGTCCTTCAGCCCCTGCCAGCCCTTCTCACAGCCAGAGGACCTGGCAGGAGCGGACTGTACCAACGTTGCTGCGTGTCTCGTTGTCAGGTAGAGTAGATAAGACTCTGTGCTGACATTCACCTCTTGTCCATCTAGTAATACTGACCGTTACAGCCTTTTCAGGCTTTGTTTGATGCATGTGTACTTTTTCAGAACTTTTGCACTTTTTCCCTCTCTGTGTATCGCATTGTGACTTTGACCCTTTCTGTTGTTAGTTAGATTGCTACATAATAATAAATGTAAGAAAGGTTATTCGACAACTTCATGCAACACATAATGCTTTGAACACATTTGCAAGGTCACAGCTTTTGTTTTTATATCTAACTATTGCTTTTTTTAGTTTTTTGTTGTTGATCACAAAAACTTCAATCTGTAAAAGTGGTTGTGGAAGCATGTTGCCAGCTTTGCTTTTGATTGAAAGATAACACTGATTGTCTTTAAACACTTCATTCCATTCTGATATGTTAATGGATATGTTGAGCTGTTTAACCTGCAGTTTGTCTATTTCTTCTTAGGGGAGGGCATGTGTTTGTTTGTTTTTCAGTAATACGTCTTAAATCCAGGTGAAAGCAAAAGCAGAATGCCTGCACTTTTTTTTAATCCTCTCATAATAAGTTTAGCCACCTATTGCTGCAATTTCCACTTCAAAGCAAAGTGGAATATAATACACATTTTATAAATTTTAGATTGTAAGGTTACGTGTGAAGTATAAAAGTTGTTGAGTAAAAAGTATAATTTTCTTTTATACTGCCATTATGTAGAACCCTGACACATTTCTGGAAATGTTTATTAATAAAACATGATATTTATGCGTGCAATGGCTGTGTGGCCACCAGGAGGCACCCAAACACACAAACACTTTCCATAATAAAGAAACCATGCTGTTCATATACTGATGCATTTGTATTCTTCACTAACCTCTAGTTGTCTTGGTGCATGTTTTGCACATTGAAAATTTTTATTAGAGTTTGAGAGTCTGAGAGATGTTAGGGTGGGAGAGATATAGACCCCAAAAACGTCTGAGCCCCAGCCTTCACATTCATTTTGGAAGTGTGGCAACTGCTCATTGTTTGGATTGAATTCAGCATTGAATTGTATTTTTAGAAAGATTTTCCAGTCTGCTTTACTTCTGTCAGGTGAATCCCTGTTTTTACGTGAAATTTTTCCACGTGAAAAGGTATCACAGGCTCAACAGATACATTAGCCGCTATATCAGCTATGGAAGACATGAAGGGAATGAATTCCACTACAATGACACCCTGGAGATGCTGTCTGTCTCATACTTTGGTGAGCCAAAACTCAAATATTACATATTGCTCATGTCACTGATTATTTTGTCACTGTCGTGTTCTTTCTTCTTATTTCCTGCCCCAGTTCATGATGATGATGAGCAGCCACTGACAGTAGTGCATTACCACTGTAATCCAAATCAGCCCGCTTCTTTCATCCGAGACCAGAGCCTCAGCTCTGAGGAGCCCCTGCAGATCTGGGTGGAAAGCCCCTGTGCTTGTCCAAATGCCTGTGCAATGGGAGATCTGGGTCTAGGCACCATCTTTCTCATCATCCTCTCCCTCAGCGCTGCTGCATACTTCATCCTTGGTAATGCTTTGCATTATATCCAATTTACATACTTCTGATAAAGTAAAGTGTAGAAATTAAGGTCTTGAAGACTGAAATCTATTTTTATTACCAGTAGAAAGAATGTAAATAACTAATTTGTACAAAACTTGATCACAACAGACATAGAAATAATAAAAACATCCTTCAGGATGGTATTAAAAGACAAATTCTTCAAAATAAAGGCTTCTTCCTGAAGTGATTTAGGTTTAAGACTTGGATTAGAGGAGTAAATATGGGATGATTTAGATTAAAACAATTTCTGCTCAGCAAGTTTGAGATTGTATTGCTATTAAACTTGCCCCCACAAGAATTTCAAGTTACAACAGGGATCATGGGATTGTCAGAATTATTATTAGTCTATGAGAAGTCTCGTCTGGGGCCAGTGGTGAAGTAGCCTAATGTTTAAGTATTTGAACTTTACTTGGATATTTCCATTTCATGCAAGGCACTTAATACTTCTAGCTTACTAAACGACATTTATCTGACAGCTAGTTACATTTTTGACTAAGATTTTACATACTGTATCATCTTATAACATATGATGCATTGTTTTCCATTTAAATCCCCCAGTTAATACAATAATTAAGATTAGCCCATCTCCAACATTGAAATGCAGCTACACATTAATGCATCAGTATTAGTGATCCAATATTTAATATGGGAATCAAAACCCATTTTGTGGAAATTTAGCTAAGGCATTAACTTGCCCATCGCTTACGATTACGAGACCTCTTTAAATTCAACAGCTATTACCTCACTTTAGACTGCTCTGCCACAAACTAACTGCGGTCAAAAAAATTGCACAGATGGCACTCCAGCTGTTGAAAATCATTCCTCTAGGTTCCTCTTGCTGGATTCCTTGGATTTTTATAAACTCACCATTTTGCTTTCTGTTGTCATGTTGATGGGTTTTGGCCTGACATGTACTGTATGAATGGGGGCCCTGGCACGAAAATAATATAGAATTTCATAACTTTGACTTTGTTTTATGTCTAATATTTCACTTAGTATCTCAGAATTTTTTTTACTGATTTCACTCATTTCACTCATTGTAACTTTCATAATGACATTAGTATTCCTAACCTTTAGGAATATGATAATTATAACATTTTTTATTTCCTCGTGGGAATGGGCTTTCATTGATGACAATCAGAATGAGCTTAACACACACAGTTTCAGTCAGTTTCCATATCTATGTGACATTCTTCTGCTCTCGATGTTTTCGTCAGGCTCCTGTGCTCTGAGGCCCTTTCGGAGCAGCAGTGGAGTCCAGATCTCTCCAGAGCACAGTGTGTGGTGTATGATCTGCTACCTCTGTACTGAGAGAAGGCCAACAAGACGACATTATACAGGCATGACACAGTGAATGATAAGCAGCTGCACGCCTCTGAAACACTGCAAGATGTTTCAGTGTGTCACGTGTTTCGACCTAAAGGTGTCATGTCCCATGGAGGGCCATCTGTCTGCATGCTTTTATTTGATAATTTTCTCAAAGTGACAGGCTTGTGCTCTGTAAACCTTTACACAACATTGTATAGACTGAATCAGTCAATGATAAATGTCATTGTTTAGGTTGTTTTGAATAATCAATGTTTTGTGTAAGTTTATTCACTGCATTTAAATAAATTAAATATTTGTTACATACAAGTTAATGCAAAAAACACTTTGAAAGATAAAATGATCATTTCAAAGGTGAAAATCCTACTAGACTTCTGATTGGATCTAATTTGTAAATAAGGAAACTTTATTTCCACAAATTTGACCAACTATTCTGCCCTACAAAACCTAACTGCAGTAACTACATTTTTGGTCGAAATTGAGTTATAACTAAAAATGAACTCATGTCTGTTTTATCTTGTGAAAAAGTTTTAGATTTCCATTTTGCTTTATTTCAGAGAAATAATGTAAAAATTGCAGTAACTACAAAATCCAACTCAAAACCAAAGCAGACAGCAGTAATTGCACTTACAATGGTCTGCTTTGGATATTTATGTGAATTTAAACATAAAACCAAAGCAGACTGTCTGCTTTGACTGATACAGTGTATCCTTGTATTTCTTTGTTGTGTTGAAAAGTGAAGAGAAGAATAATATGAATTGTTATAATATATAAAGTTTTTATAACATATAAAGTTTATTTCAAAGGGAAATTATTATCTAGATATTCATTAAGTAAAAAAGTGAGACAAAATTATATTAAGACTAAAATATAACATTGCTTTATAATAAGTATAAAATACACAAATCTTTGAATAGAGTTGTTAACCAAGCTGAAAGAAGACAGCAACATTGTAGTTACTGTCCTCTGTTTTTGCATTACTATTAGAACCTTTTACAGCAAAACCAGAGTGCAGTAACTACATTTTTAAGGGTCAAAGATAGAATAAATCATTATGATTTTTGAGCATAAAAATGACATAATCAATACATGTAGAAACAAGTGTCATATCACTAACCTACCTATAACCCATTTGGCTGCCCAGTTTAAAAAAAGTTTAAAGCAGTTTTTCTCAGATTTACCCTTCGCTTAGTTACTGCAGTTTGACTTTGTAGGGCAGTATAGATGATTTAAGTTCTTCTTGTCCTTTTACTTTTCCAGCCATTGTTACATAACAACATATGTGTTTATTATGAGCACAACAAATATATCTAAAAATAATGAAGAAATACACATCCAAACTGAGTGTAATGAATACACTCTGGTAAAGGGTAGTTTTTATTTTGGTTAAACTCTCCCGCATGTCATTACGGAGCTCGTGTATTTAACCTGTGTGTGGTCCATCCATCCAGCTGTAGACTGTATCAGCAGAGGCCATTTCCCAGGCCTGTTCTCTGTTCTGAGCTCTGCTGTCCTCTATACTTCATGTCTCAGCTGTGATCATAGTCCAACTGTGTGTAATGCAATCAGATGGGGGACCGTGGAGTGCTGGACCCTGCGGTAGGATGGTCTTGATTGGTGTCTGAAAGATTGGGAAACACCAGAAGGTTTGCTCTGTTCAGTTTGACCTCAGATTCCTGAGCGCTAGTCCCTTCTGCTGAAGTCCTGCAAGGAAGACAACATAAGCACATATCATGCAATGATGTATGTGTCCCTCAACTGGACCTAACATTTGACAGCTGTAGATTTTTTTACTAAATATGTCAGGACCTATCCCTGTAAAGGGCATGTTCTGCCTGTAGTAAACAAAGTGTTGTACTGTTTCTTTCTGTTCCCAAGTGACTCAAAATATCTTCTAACTTTGAAATGCATTTTCAGTTTATTGGATGCCTTGCTGTCTGTCACTGCTAAAAAAAGCATGTTTAATCCAGCCTGCACTGGAAAAGAAACCTTATGTAGCATACTACTGTGTCCAACTGCAAGACAAGCAAGTTTATATCCAGTTTGATTCTTATCTATTTAAAGCTGTGACAAGCTTTAATGGTTTGATGAATCCCTGAGCTGCTTTACACTAAAGACTTCGATTACTGGAGACTACCTTCTTTAAAAACTTCCAGTTGCTAACCCCTCTGCTGGACATTAAATATTTTCCCAACCTTTAATGAAATGATTTTCTTTTGAAATGTCAATTACAGTTTTTCTCAGTCGCTTTGGTGCATTTCTCACATCACTATTTACATTTGCACAACAGTTAATACATTTCTCAAACAATTAGTACAAACTGCAAAACCTAGTTGTTAACCTGCAAAAGTGTGTCACTTGCTCAAGATGGATGGCTCATTCCTCAAAAGCGAGTATTCATGTCAATGAGAGTGTTGGTGTCATCAAGATGAAAAGTCCTGACGTCAAATGTCTCTGTCATGTTTTCATTATGACAGTTTACTCTGTAAATGTTTTCCAATGCAAAAAAGTCTGATCTTGGTGACGCTACCTGATAATGCTCAAGACAGCAGTATAAACTATTTACACAGCAATTTCAAAACTACAGTAAAGTTACACATTACTGTATTTAATGAGGTAACTGAGTACAACACACTGAATATGTATGTTCACATTTTTATTGCATAAGCTCTTTTCAATTCTAATTTGTTTTCATTGTGCAAAAGGAAAAAAACACCCTCATTTACAACAATCATAAAGTCCCTTAGCTGTGCACAGTACAGTATCACAGTGTTGTAGAAATGATCCACACTATGTCCTGCTTGGTTCATATATGCTTGTAAAGTAACCCCTCTGGGGTATGAGGAATGAGAAACTGCTACTATGATGAGCACAATTGACTAAATGCTGTGGAGGTTGAACTAACTGTTGTGCAAATGCGACTGAGAAAAACTGTAACATAAGAGTTCTTCTTTGCTTGCTTACATTTTGATTGAGAAGTGTTTGAAATGAGAATGAATTAAGATTTGCACAAAACTACACTTGACCTGGTTATTTTCTTTCTTTTCAGGTTACTCTTTAGAACTATCTTTACATCTTAAATATATTTTTGCTGTAACTGTCCCTTTGTGTTCTCAATGACAATCCTAACTGTATGTGTGGCACCTTGTTGTGTTAAACAATATCTTCAGGCCTCATGTTGTACATAACTACAGCACCCTTAGTGATAGCCACAACCCTGCCTTTTACCTTTGTATTTGTGTGAGGGATACTTTCTATTTAATCACACCCTCGCATGCACAGCCAGCTGCGTTGTGAACCGAATTGTTCACGTACTCGCCTGTGTCCAAAACATGTTACTGGAGGATTCTACCAGAGGACACACCAGAGAAGTCAGACCATATAGAGCTACCATATTTGCAGGATGTAAATAATAAGCATAGCAACACTCCAGGAGGTTACTGTAGATTTTTAATTGTGAGATTACGCAGAAAAAGTGACAGCAGGGCCATTGTGAAAATGCTTAGCATCAGGCCAAACCTTCCAGTTATACTGTAATATATATTGCTTTGGCCACTTGGAGGCAGTTCCACACCCTGACATACAGTATCACGTTATAAAGTGGCCTATTTACACATCCAGCAGACACAGAGCAACAATAGCATTCTTTTGGAGTCACAGTGAGTGGTGATTTGGGTGGAGAAAAACAGTGGGGCAACAGCTGTGTTGGAAAGTGCAAAACCAGAAATTTAGACAATTCTAAATTTTGAATTGCATTCCGAATGGCCACATACCTGCTCTTCTTAGTTTTCTGTTATACTTCTGAAATCCTTGTTTATATGCTCCGTCAGTCTGGGGTCATCTAGGTTTGCCCTGCTTCTTTCATGTCTGGTAATCCTCTCAGAAATATGTTTAAGATCCTTAAAGCCTGTTCTTGACCAGGTACTATCCCCAATCAAAAAAAGCATATTCTCTGACAAGCTAGCAGTTAGCATTTTTTTTTCCTACTAACCCACATTAGATATGTATATTTTTCTTAGCAGGTTCTACAAAGTTTGGCTTATAAAATATCCTGCAGCTGGTGGTCATTAACGTGTTCATTCTCAGGTTTTTCTTCATATAGCAGGTTCCTCTGTGGATTCTTCACTACAAGCGTTACTTTTCACATTACAGGCATCCATTTTTAAAAGAAAAAGTATTGATAAGTGCAGCTCAACCAAACTTCATAACATTCCCTGTCTTTATCCCTCTCTACATCGATTTTTCACAGGCTTCTTTCTCTTTGGTTGTTTTGTTGCATGGAATGATTCCATGGATATAACAGATCCCATTTAGACCCAGTGGGCATGTCTTATATGCACTCCAGTTGTTCTAATTGCTTGGGAAAGTATTTTTTGTCTCCCCACCCTTCAACTGACATCACTTTTGAGACCTGCTTTGGAGCTCTGCTCCAGATTCTGGAAAGAAGGGTGAAAACCACAGATGTGACGTGGAAGATATTATCCGGGGGAACAGCTCATGAAAATGATGCAGGCCGCTGCTCTCCTATGACTCGCCACCACCTCTAAGAGAACTCATACCTCATCTCCTCACTGTCAGCGTCCTGCTCCTCATCATCACAGAGTGATGAAGGCAGATACAGATGGAGTTCTGAAACCTTTGTGGTGCCGGGATGTCCGTGACAAGCCTGCCTCTTGCTGTTGCAGGGGGCTGTGGTAGTTACTGGGAGAAGAATGTGTTTCAAAGAGTGTGTTATAGTCAGATGAATGTTTGAATTCAGTCACATTCATGCAGCAGATGTCATTTGCAGCTTGCCAACAATTCAAACACTTATTTGGGACTGGGTGAACTACATCTGAAAAACTGTGCCTGCTCATCACCGTATCCAAAAGCCAATTACCTAAACTACACCAAAAACACACACGCTCAGTACAAATAATACAGCAACAATGCAAAACAGAGAAAATTTCATGTCAATTGGCAATAAAATTGGATTATTTGTTGCAGTCACACAAGCACAGCTGCCTCTGCTCAAAGCCAAGGGAAGAATTCATATATGCATGTTGTCTGGATATGATTATGGAGATTTGCAGGCAGATGGAAGCTGTTGTGTTTGTAAGTGTGCTTATCAAAAAGGCCTTTCAAGTGGTTAGCAGTGTGAGTAAATAGCAGCTTTGGTCTCGATTATAAAACCAAGAGTCCATATTGCTACCAGATAGTCTGTAAGATACTTTAAACTTAGTGGTTTCTGATAGATATTTAGATCAGATTCCTCTCGTACAGTAAGCATGCATTCATTTGTTATCTATTTGTTAATGACGTTTTCATGCTTTTACACTCTGAGTGGATTCCTGTGGACACTGCAAAATCAGAGCAAAATGTCAACAATTGACCACTTTGGTTTGAATTCTGACACATTTCCAGGAGCACTCAATTCATCAATATCACACAGTGGGTCCTCAAGGAATGATTACACAATTGTTTTGATAAACAGTATTGAATTGTCAAATTCAGAAAGTTCCAATTGTCAGATATCAGGGTCTTCTTTTGATGTCTGATGATGCGTTGTACAACATAGTTCATTTCAAGCATACTTAACTGTCAGAGTGAGGGAAGCATGCAGGCAAACAAACAAAGGACGGTTAATCCAAACTTTGATGAGCCAACAGAGGGACAGTATATAACCTGAGAGGCTAGATGGAAGTCTATTAAGGGCAGAATACACCTCGGAAAACAACACGGGGTGCATAGGCATGAATATATCAATATTGGAGATTCACCTGCTGTTTCACTGACTGGATTTCTATGATGGCACACAGTGGGAGCTCCACCTTCTGGAGACACCTCAGGTCTGCTCTCAGTACTGGACCGTGATACTGGTTTCCCTCTGCTCCCAAGCCTCCCTTTGAGACTGCTGAGCATTATCAGGCTCGTATCTACCTCCTCTCTGCTCTGTGGTGTCGCCCTGTGTGTCACCCTCCCACTGCTGGGCCTCTGCTGGAGGGGACAACAGAAGCCCTGCACTATGATCAGAATAATAAGACGATTACAACCTTATCATATTGACTGTTTGTAAATGTAAAATACTGCCATGTTATTCTATAACACAAAATGAAATGATATGACATGTCAACAATTGAAATGAGATAGCATGATAAACAATTAATTGGCACAACATGTCATGATGGCAGGACTTGAAATTATGTAACATGACACAAAACAAGATAAAAAGAAACATAACATGACATTAAACAAAAAAATGCCCAACTCCAAATGAACTGACGCATCATAAACTGACAGGAAATAAAATTAAAACACACAAAATTAGTTGACATGACACAGCACTAAATCACACAACCTGACATGACACGGCATAACAACACAAAACATCAACTGAAATGACACAACACAAAATGATTTGACACCACACAAGCTCATGTCATGACATAACTGTATGCCATGCTATGTAATTTGAGAGCAGCATGTAGTCACCTTGCAGGCCCAGGAGCTCAGAGCCTCTGGAGGAGAGCCCTGTGTCTCTGTAGGACTGTGGTCTTGGTGGAAGCAAAGTGAACACTGTGCTTTCATTAAAGGCTTTGGACTGAAAGTTCCTCCTCTGTTCTCTGTGGACTTGCATGCTCCCACCTGCACCACACTCCGCTAGATGCTTCCTCCAGTCATTCATCACACATCCAACATGTTTCACTAGAAAGCCAGATGGTGCACAGTCACTATAAAGCCAGCAAGCAATGCTATGTGAGTCACAATACATTTATAACTTTGAATGGTTGAATACTTGTGTTTATGGAGTTGAAGCTATATGATGACATTTTATAACGAAGTGTTTCCTGCGTTTTTAGATTTTGGAATGTGGATGATTGTATGTGTCTTACATAAAGAAACATTCTTCAAAGTATCTGCTCAGAGTCTGCATTGAATTTATTGTTATGGAGCTGAAACATTTCCAAAGATTTGGCTCTATTGTTCAAGTAATATGTCAGCCATATGGTCTCGTTGCAATCTGTGAAATGTTAAAATACAGATGGGTGTCAAAGGCTGAAAGGAAAAACCAACACAGTGTCTTAGTAAGGTGTTATTCTACCATGAGCCTCCAGAACAGTGCTGCTTGTCCAAGTCTCTCTAACTCTATTGGAGGGATCAACGACATTTAAAAAAAAAAAAGATATTTCCTAATTTGGTGTTTTAATGGTGATGGTTGTAGAGATGGTATATATATATATATATATATATATATATATATATATATATATATATATATATATATATATATAATAAAGTTGGAATTATTTTGTTTTCAGACACAATACTCAGTTAATTGTGGTTTCATTTTCATTGTGATATGTTTGGAAGAGATTGATTAATAAAGTTTTTAGAAGATATACATATAAATATAATATGTGTGTGTGTGTGTGTGTGCATACATACTGCAGCATTTTAAAATGTAATAATTAACACAAACATCTAATTAAAATACAAAAAAAAAAAAAACCCACAGTGCTGTTGTTACACCATATTTTGCACCCTGGGCATCTTGCTGGACTACCACAGCTTTATGGGCACATGCAGTTTACAGTATACAATATGTGGCTGAGGAGAAGTCATTCTGAGCTTGAATTTACAAACCATATTGTGCAGCTGCAGGGACTGATTATCTTCCCTATTGTTTAAAGAAAAAATGAATGCCACATGTTCCTAGGGGTAAATGAGGACTAAAGACTGTGGCATGTTGGAGGACATTTGCAATATGTAGCCTCCTGTGCCTTTTTGTATGCGTACCATGACAACACAAATGTCTGAATTTGGTTGTGAAGTGATTATTGTGTATAAATATAATATGAATTTATGAAAAAAAAACAACCCACAACACACAAAGCAATCGCGCAATAAAGATCATAACAAGAGTGAACTGCCATATCAGTGTACTAAAATCCTCACAATGTCAATACTACATTAATATTCAGATTCAGATAACATAATTTTTTGCACATGCACACTGAAAAAGCAAGCAGTGGCTTTAACCATCCTCTCCAATGTTAGTATGATGTTAGATGGTAGCCTATCATGTTTGCCATCTTAGTTTAGCATGTAGTCACTCAGTGCTGGGAGCACTAAAGTTAATCTTACTCACTTTTCTTAGTTTTGGATATATTTTCCTCAGCAATAGGCATTGGCAACAAACTCCCTGCTAAAATCTTGTCAAATACAAACAATTATAATAAATAACTGACTATCTTGTAAATCCCTACCAAACAGAGTTAGTTACATTGCCAATATAGAATTGGATTGATTGATTGGGTATTGACTGGGGATTAACTGTGTGTTTAGTGTAAGAGGTTTCCTTCTATCCTGGGACAATGCTGCATAACAGTTCACACAGCTCACTTTTTACAAGCCCATTTTAACGGCCTGACACATTTTAAAGAAAAACAGAAGGCACGTACCTCTGGAACTGATTCGGCCATTTAGTTTCACTGACTTGGACAAGCAGGGTTATCAACAGCATTTTAACAGAAAGCATGTGTGTGGTTTGTGGGGTTACAGTTCATTGCACTGCCTTTCAGCAACTCTCCCACAATGCTAAAAGTTCTGTGACTGCTTCTTACCTGTTCTCATACAGACATTCAACTCTTTCAGCAGGGCTTCCACTGGAATCATATATGCAGATCATGAATAAATCCCATTTTGTAATGTCCCTCTGAATATGGATTCTCATTCAATCTCAGATTTTTAGCAGCAGGGCTGTTTCTGTAGATCCTCTCAGCAGTTGCTAAGGGACTGTGAGCACACTCTCGTGGTTTGTTTGTGGTTGGTAGGGGTGATGGGGTAAGGTGTCATAGTTTTCTACTGTCATAGTTACAAGCCTTGGTTTGGTATTATGGTTGATATTTTAACAAAGCTTTTCAGGACGGTTACCATGTTGCAGAATAACTGTTCCAGCTCAACAGTGGGCTAAAAACAGCTGATGGGATTAGTCAATGTGGGTTCACGTCCAGCACGAGTGGTTTATTTGACCTCCTCCCTTTTCTCGGGTCATTTGGTGCCGTTGGAACATGGCAGCAAATAAACACATTGAAATGTCTGTCAGTCTTCTGCCAAGAGAGCTGTGGTGCAGGTTGTTAAAGAGTGAAAACTACCCTCAAATGCAAGGTCTTATGGGTAATAAGGAGAAGGATGCAGTAACTCCAGCAAGCCAGGCATTGCAAAATCTTTCTTCGTGTGTTCATAACAGATAAACACCAGGGAAGAAGAGTTATTACTTTAGTTTTAACTTTAATCTCTAAGCTAAATCCAAATATGCAATAATGATAACTTTTATTTAGACCAAAGAAAACAAAGTGAATATGTAGAATTTGCCATCCCAATAGACATGGTTGGTTTATGTGCTGTTATTTACTCACCATTTAAACACAACTGAATAATTCATTATTTTGTTTACATAACATTAGCATTGTGGTTGGCTAACTACTATTCCCTGTGGCCTGATCCAGGCAAGTATGTTAACCATGAAATGAGGGAAACTCAGAAAGGGAGGTAACTTTGGCTCTGGCTGAGTTGCCGTGGTAACTGACTCTGAGAACCTAACTTGCTCTCGAGCAGGTTTTCTTCAACAAACTCTGAGTTTCTCTGCGTCTTCACCCTCTTTCAGGGCCAGACACGCCGTTTCATTTCCCCATTCAAAGCGTGCAGCAAAACACATTAATCAGCAGGTTACTTTTGTCACAATTACTTTGTTACTCAGTGACTGTGTAAGATTAACACTTTTATGCAGATGTGTCGTGTCTTTGAACCCTCCACTCTGACTCGGGCACTTTTCACACTCTGCAAATTCATATGCAGGTTTTCTATAAAATCCCTCATCTCTTTCCGTCTCCTAACTCTCGCTGATCCTAAATCCGCTCGCTGCTGTCCCTTTCTCTTGTCCTGTTGATAAGGAGCTGAGGTTATACACACAGTCTTATGTCGAGTTTTTTTTTTTTTTTGCATTACTATTAGAACCTTTTATAGCAAAACCAGAGTGCAGTAACTACATTTTTGGGGTCAAAGGTCAAATAAATCATCATGATTTTTCAGCATGAAAAATTATATCATCAATACATGTATAAATAAGTGTCATATCACTTACCAAACTATAACCCATTTGGCTGGCCAGTTAAAATATTTTAAAGCAGTTTTTACCCCTTGCGTAGTTACTGCAGTTAGGCTTTGTAGGGCTGTATAGTTGTATATAGATATATAATAGCAACTGCAAAGCCTCTACAGGGAGTGGAATTTGTATACCTACTGCATATCTCCATGTGCACCCTATTGTATTGTAGACAGGAACTAGAGGCTGCCTCATGAATCAAGGCCGTTATCTGTCCTGGGTAATAATTCAAAAGGTGAGCAAATAAAATAAAAGGTCATGCGTGAGGAGTCATCTTAACATTACTCAGTGGATTTGGGGCTCCTCTGTAATGCTTTTATCACCACGTCATACTGATTTAACTTAAAAGGAGGACAGGTGCAGAAGGAATTCATACAGACTGCGCTGTGTCTGTCTTCACTTTCACCTACACGTGGGACAGAATCCAGCCGAGGAGGGTTTGTGGTTGTGGCTTTCTTTGGGGCTTGGGGCTGTCTGTTTTCATTTTGACACCATTCACATCAGCAGAATGGAGCTCACTTTCCTTACAGTATCCATGTGAGAACTTGTGAAGAACACAGAAGATGAGCTGACAATGCAGCCACCATCATCCATGAACTGGGTTTATTTTTTGACATCTTTTATTCGGGACAACTGACTGAGCAGGAGTCCATCAAAGCAGGAAAATGTATGTCTACTATTCCATTTGGACTTCATTTATACACAGTAAAATCAGCACACCCAAATTAACACTGTAAGAGTTGATCTTAACACTTTTAGTGTCTGTATGGGTCCACACCTCAGAGTGTTAATTTAACACTTTTTTGATTGTTGGTACCTTCACACTAAGTAAGTGTAAATTTGACTCTTTTTGGAGTTAAAATTTAACACTGCTGAACACCAACCAGTGTTAGTTTTTTTAAATTTTTTTTTAACTTCTATGTAGTGTTAGCAATTAACGCTCTCAGAGGACTATTTCTTAACTAGACAAGTGTTACCTCTAAAACACTTAAAAGGTGTCAATATAATTCTTACAGGATCAGAGTTTACAGTAAGAAGTTCGGAGTTAATATTTAAACATTTACACTTACAGGTGTGATTTAATGAACTTCCTTTTTACACTTGGTTTTGACAACAACTATTTATCGAGTGAGAGTTAATTATAATGGATTAACTCTATCCAGAGTATAATTAACTACTAGTGTCTAGTTTAACACCAAGAATTCAACTCTTCTCAATTTGTTGTGTATTGAACCACTAGAGACATTCAGTTGTTTGGGGATGATGTCTTTCCATTTTCCTGTTTGTCTATCGTCATTCAGTCCAGAGCAAGTTGTCTCAACAACTGTTACTTCTACACGCTCATTGTTCCCATCGTGACCCGTATCCTCAGTGTTGCATTTTTTACTTAAATATGTGAAAGATCAAACTCTAATGATTAGAGACAGCCATGACATTAATCTAACAAGTCCTCCACTACATACATTATGTATTATTACCCTCTAATACACAGGAGTGTTTTAAACATGTGGTTAACATTATGAACGTTATGATATGAACTTTTTTTATGTCGCTCATGACAAGATGGAATTAACATTCAACACAATAAGTGCTTTTACTTTTTATACTTAAGTTATTTAGGAAAAGTATAAGTATAAGTGAGTAGTATTCTTACACAGTGATAACAGTACTAGCATGGCCTTACATTTGCAGCTCCACGACTTTGTAATTGTTTACAATAAAATGTATAGTGGGGTGTAATAGACATTGCAGCCTCATGGCGGTGTTGATGTGTCTTTGGACTTTAATCGCATTTTTCTTAAAACAGAGGGCATGCGGTTTTGGAACTGATTCAATAAGGATGTTTATGTTTAGCACATTAGAAAATCAACCTCATATCCAAGATTATAATAGAAAGCATGTGTGTGTGTTTTCCACAGGCCTTCAGGGACAATGTTTCACATGACCTTTCACCACTGCTGCCACAAGCATAAATCTATCTGTGGTGTTTCTTAGCTGCTATTAACTAGTTTAGGCAGTTGGATGTTGAGCAGCTCCACTTGAGCAACAGTTCAGATAAATACTCTGCGTAGGACAGCTCAATAATGGTTATTGAGGGATGAGATGACATCACAATCAGCTTTTCAGACCATCAGTCTTCTGCTTATTTCTGTAACCGCAATTTAATCTATTACTGTAAAAGGAAACATCAATTACTCCTGTGGGAAAATTGGGTTGCTGCAGTAATGAATAGTATCAACAAATATTTTTTTCTCATTCCTTCCCCCACCAGCCTCCCTAACCAACTCAATCCCCCAAATCCACACATGCTTTTATTTAATTATTATGCCTTTATCATCCCTCTGAACCTCCTCTCTTCCACCCAATCTGTCTGGTAATAATGCCCTGGGAACCCTTTCCCACCCACAGCCTCACTATCTACTCAAAAACAATTACTAAAAATAAGATGTATTCATTTCACAACTAAAGTTACCTTTGAGGTGCTCTCAGATAGACACCAAGAATGTCCACGAGTTTTGACATTCTGAAGTGTGAGATAATGACAAAATCTGTCTCCCACATCTTCATTTTATATCCATAATATGATATATGATAATCAAGTTAGTAATACACTTGGTTGCCTTGTTCCTCCAATTGTTTACACACCAATTAAAAATACATGAATATATATAATAATTAAGAATAAATCTTGAGGTGGATTAATGGATGTATTAAGAGAGGCTGTTCAATTGATTTTAATGAAAGTTTTCTCTGAGGCTTCTGTGTTTTAAAGGCTCATCGAAAACTAAAATCTGAATTCTTCTCTGGCTGAGCTAGCTCACTTCATACATCACTCTTTGAGACTTATTCATTTTTTATTATACAGAGAGTCATGTTGGCATGTTTGTGCAGCTCAGTGACATTTATTCATTGTTTTACACTTGTTCTAAAAACTGAAGTGCAGGACATGTTCATATAAATGATGTCAATATAACTCAAACTTCTGCCAAACAAGTTTTCAACGGCTGATCAAACCTATTGCCACCAGGAAAAGCTCTCAGTATTCCGAAGTGGAGAGGTAGAGAGGTGTTTATGCCACCTTTTGCAGCTCGATCTTACTTACTGCTCTTAGACTGGTGGGTATTTGTAAAGTAGTGTAGTGGCCAGTCCAAACATGCCTGTTCAAAATGATTTACACAGGAAGGAAAGCACTCCTGGATGAGGTGAGGATGTGGTAGATAACCATATGCCATAAGCACACATAGGTCCCATGGGTGCCATTTTATGTTTCTGCTGGTGGATGCTCAAACAAGTTATATAATTTAATATAATTGGTTATCTGATGTTTCTGCACAGGCCAAGAAAGGTTATGCAGTAAAGTAAAGAGTTTGCTAACCAAATCAATGTAATTTTAGTCCTGAATGTGCATCAGTGCACATGGGTGGCCTTCTCTGTGGGTGTTAGGGCCTGATTCACTGCAAGAGGGGGTAACACTGCAGATTTAAGTAATGATTGTTTCTGGGAAAAAGTATTTTTTCTTGTGCAATTTCCTCTGTGACCAGTATGTCAAAATTACCTCACAGACAAGTGCCATAGAGTATTCAGTTCAATCAATTCTAATGTAAAATCGCCACACTGTTAAAAATAATCGCCTTAGTCAATTTTTGTCAAAATTGTTTTTTTTTGCCTAAATCTTCTCCTCATGACGCTGGCCACCTATGGTAAAATCGCCTACATCCTCAGTTGATCAGATCATGTGATTTTACCCCTTTAAGATAATGGCCTATGTCAAGTGTGTGACTTAAGCAGATTTCAAAATAAAATGTGACTTAAGCAATTTTTTGAACATGCCTTTGTGACTTAAGCAAGATATGGTAACACTTTATTTTGAAGGTGTCTACATAAGAGTGACATGAGCGTGTCATAAACATGACATGGGATGTGTCATGAACATTAATGACACTTTGAAGTAACATTAATGCTCATGATACTTGTCATGTCATGTTTCTGACAGGCTTGTGTGACTGTTATGTAGACACCTTCAAAATAAAGTGTTACCATGTCTTGCTTAAGTCACAAAGGCATGTTCAAAAAATTGCTTAAGTCATTTTATTCTCTTAAGTCACATAATTTACACACAGTGTTATTACTATGCCAATAGCCATCCTTTGTTACATCCTTTTTGAGTGAAATGATCAATAAATGTCATATGTTACACTTTCGGTGAAGTTTTTTTGTGTTTCCTGCAAAACTTGAAAAAATGAGTTAGGCGATTATTTTAACAACGTAACGCTGAACTCGAGACTTCCAACGGGCAGTCCACAAACCAATGGGTGACGTCACGGTGACTACGTCCATTATTTATATACAGTCTATGGGGTCTAAGGACAGAGGGTGTCATACCATGTACAGTCTGTAAAGCCCTTTGAGGAAAATCATTGATCTGTGATTTTGAGCTATATAAATAAAATTTAAAAACTTGACTTTACTTGACATCAAAACAGTCATACATAATGAAACAATGAAGGTGAGAGACACATGAAATGTTTAAAAAGTTTCTAAAATTGTTGACTGTTGATTATAATGGCAGAAAACCATACTGAAATAAAATAAAAATGCTCTTAAATAAAAGTGAAGAAGAAAAGAAAAGAAAAGAAAAGAAAAGAAAAGAAAAGAAAAGAAAAGAAAAGAAAAGAAAAGAAAAGAAAAATGTCTGGTTTTCGACAAAATGTCACCCCTGGTAACAGGACCTCTCTGATGCCCTAAACATTAAAATCAAGAGGTGACACCCTGACTTATTTTGGGTGGAGAGTGAAGAGGAAAAAAATCTTTCCAGTGTCAGCTATAAGAAGTGAAGCTCCGTCATTTCCATTTGAACTCTGAAATAAAAGTTCCTGGCAGTAAAAATGTGCTCATGTGTGTCATCCACCCACTGTCATTCATCTCAGCTCATATGGACGGACGCACTGAAAATCTTGATAACATGGTGTGTTGTCTGTTGTAGTTCTTACATAGGGGTGTTATGGATAAAATATTGTTATCATGTTAATATTCCACAAATGATAATATTGTGCAAGTAATCATCATTTAGTGTGCTTGCCTTTTCCATCCATTAAGTGTGTTTTTGTATTTTGAGTGTTATTTATTTGGTAAACAAGAGTATAGGTTTTTATTTATTTTTTCTGTTGCGCGGTGTATATAAAAATAAATAAATAAAACAAACAAACAAAAAAACCCAAAGTGTTTTCATACTGAGAATTTTCAACCAGAACATAACCAGAAAAAGACATGACATAAAGGACAATCAGACTTCAAGTAGTGGGCAGTGGAGGAGAGAATAGGAAAATGAGCAAGGGATCTCAGTGACGCAGGTTTGGCTTAATTGATACAGACCAGTGCTCCCAGTCCTCATGGAGTTGGGACAACAATGAAATTAAGTTACTTGAAAAGGTAATCAAATTTCAGAGAAAATGCCCATTAATATTTGTTATTAACATGAAATGAAGTAACATATCAAATGACATGGTCAAAATACCTTAGTGACTTTTTCTTTCAGACTATTCAGATTCTTAATGCTACAGAAAACATCTAAGGAATCTGATGGTACCATGTATCTTGTCGGGAAGGGGTAAATAATGACATAATGCTCAGAATCTAGGCTGAAGTTTAGTGAGGGAAACACAGACAGCGATTTTCCAAGGGCACCCTTGACCTCTGACCTGATCTGATCAATATCTGCAAGATATCTGAATGAAAAATGGTTCTATGGGTACACTGTAACAAATTGCTGTAAAAATACAGGAAATGTCTAACAGTAATGTACCGTTCTTTGTAAATACAGTTAGATACCGTAAATGTTGGTGCGTTTGAACAAGAAAGTATTAACAGCAAGCTGCTGTAAATTTTAACGGTATTACCTATTTCATACAGTCTATGGGTATTACACAGTATTTTTCTTTGTGAGACTCTGTTGCTTAATACCACCGTAACAGACAGAGTGTTACCCTGTTCTGTCATTTTATGTAGAATTTACATTTTAGCGATGTTGATGTTATCAAGCATGCATGCAAAAGTTTTCAGGTGAAGTTACTGCAGCTAGCTTACTTCCCTTTTTCTGCTGAGTAGACAAAATGCTATATATTTATGTTAAACCACATATGCGACGGACTTGCGTGTTATTCAAAAGGTTGATTGAAATGTGCACTACTGGCTGCCTCTATTATCCTGAGAGAGCATCTTAAAGATTGTGTTGGACTACTGAGATTATTTTCGCTGTAAAGGCCTGTAGGCTGCAGTCTAAAGATGATATGCTGATGTAAATTTTGTTAAGCATTTTTAAAAAAAGTCTATTATGACTGTAAACATAATTTCATTCTTAATTTGGCTACCATTGTCATTGTTCTACAGATGTGTCTGCCACTGCAGCGGATGTTGAGACCACCCTGACCCTCCCAGCCAGTCTGCAGCTGATACTGCTGGGTAAGTGTCACATAAGCAAGGAAGGCGTATAGAACATGAGTCATTCTGTCTCTCTGTCTATATTTTCTCTTTCTGTATCTGTCTCATAAACTTACTGTATGTTTTTTTGTGCTCTCCCGTGGATGTAGTCCTCTCACTGATGTTGTTTTAACATGATATCTTATCTTACATTCTTTCTCTGTTATTACATTTTTAGGCACCTCATTGTGTCAACCCTGTGAGAGGATAAGGAAGGCCAGACAGGGGACGGTGGTGTCCAACGAGACAGGAAGCCTGTCCAAGAGAAGGCAGTGTCCATGAATCCCCATGTGGCCACACTGATAAAAAACTTCTTGGACATTGAGTGGATTTTTTTTTTCAACAAAACACCTCAACATAGGACCGCACACGGCAACCAGAACGTCATGGTTTTTATGTTGTAAGGTAACAAGTCTCAGTTATGTTCAGAAATTCAGTCCAGCTTTCTGAGTTGTGCAATTTCAGGTTTGTTAAAAGTTGTGAAAGTGTTAAAGTTGTATACAGATAGCTAAGAACCTGTTAGACATTCAGATTCTGTGCTCTTATGGATCATAAAAATGTCATTATATTTAATGTGTTAGCTGAATGTGATGCGATACAATTCATTGTACATGTTTACTGCAATATAGCTTTATTAAAGGTTTATTGTGCAGGCTCTCTTGTTGGAGTAATTTCTATGTTAGGTTGTTAGGTTTTCATTTTCAAAGTAATAAACTATTTATGTAGATTACAGTAGTTATACTTTAAAAAAAACAGCACACTACCAGTCGGCAACCTCTGGGTCTGAGCAGTGAGGCAAACCAGGAAGTGCCTTAAGCTGCATTCTACCAAAAATTCCAGCAGGGTGTGCTAAGTTTGGCTGCAAAAACATTTCTGTCCATCCATTTCAATGCAAAATGAGAAAACTTCTCACTTGATTTATTACCTCCAATTTTTTTTTAGGACAACACTATGGTCTCTCTTTACTATGGCTGGTAAAAAATCTTCTTCAAGACAATTTGATGTTAATAGTTCAAATAATGGCCCCATTTAGAAGAAAATAGAAGATAAAGGATCGTATGATTTGGGGTGTGGCTACCTTTGATTGACAGGTAACTAACAAGGCGAGCCGTCATCAGGAGAGAAGCGTATCCACGGCAACATTTCAATAAAGTTATATATAGATATTAAAAAAGAATGTTTAGCGGTTTGGTCTCATAACTTTGACCCTTTCACACTGTATTTTCAATTAATGACAGTTTATTTGAACGTTTTGTTCATTAAAATGTCTTGTTAAGCGTTTGGTTGGACTAACAGACACTCGAAGGAGTGCTCATTTTTCTGAGGTCAGTAACATACATTTTGTTTTTTGTTTTTTGCTAGCCAAAAACATCCCAGTAAATGCTGCAGTTAATGCTAACATGAATTAGCAGCGGCTTCTCTCAGTCAGGTTGAGTTGTAGAGAGGCGTGTAGTCAGTGTCGTCAGATCCCTCTCGCTCCTCCACAGTCCAAATATGGTCTGCTCCGCGTGTCGGAAACAAGATGGCAACACAAGATGGTGACGAGTGTAACGGGCTGTCCACAAACCAATAGATGACGTCACAGGGACTACGCCATTATTTATATACAGTCTATGCACACTACCCGTCACTGCAACTGCCAGTAAAGCCTATATTCTATACAGCACAGAACTGTAATATTTTTTACAGTAATGTACTGTTTATGTAGATTACAGTAGTTACACTGTAAAATTACAGCAGCCTACCGGTCACTGCAGCTGCCAGTAGTTTACTGTAATTTAACGGGGAAATTTGTTACACTGTACTGACGATTATCTTCTTTACAGACATGCCCTCTTTTTGCCAATGCCATGCATGCATACCGTGTTTTTCACATGCAGTACACATGTGTTTTTTACCTGTATATTTTAGTATTTCTGCACACTGGTGTCCCTAAACAGTCTTGACTCTTTTGGATTCAATGAGCATAATTTTCTGTGTGATTATGCTAACCCTCATTCCATTACAGTGAGAGCATTTTGTGAAACTTGACCTCACTGACCTGTGACCTCTAAAAAGCCTCATTAAAGTGTATAACTACAGACTTTCAGAGGAGCACTCAGAGGATGTCTGGCTTTCCTAGATATATTGACAATAGGAGTTTCTCAGCAGTTTCCAGAACAGAAGTGCTAACCATCCAGTTGCTAAAAAGGCAATTGTTGAAGAAAACTACAAATCGTTTGAAGTTTTTGAAACCAAATCACAGCATAGCTTTTTATGTGGGACAGAATGTTTAGGACACTTAGTTGAGACCTGTTTTAATTAAATGATAGCACCAATCTAATTGTGCTGTGTTAAACACTTTGTTATTCACCCTGTAGAAGAATAGGCGAGTACAAACTAGGAGTCTACAGCCATGCTGGTGTCTTGTTGGTGCTGCACAGAGGTATTTCAAGGTATGAGCTACATCAGCATGCTTACATGCTCACAATGACAATGCTAACATGCTAATGTTTAGCAGGTATAATGTTGACCATGTTCACATGCATGCTCACTTAATAATAGCGAAATTCAGACCGTATCATGTTGCTGTATGAAAAGATTGATGTCTGTTAACAAATTTCATGGCAATCCAACCAACAGTTATCATAATTTTTCAGTCTAGACTGGGGTGATACATCACCCCAAATGCAAAAGCCATCAAAGTAAAATTAGTATACAGTATGGATTTCTGAGGTGATAATGTAGCTGCATTATATGATTAGTCTCTCGATGTCCGGCAAAAGGAAGATGAAAGTGCCAGTAGTTTTGGCGAGTGTGGCTGCCCTGAATATAAAATAACATAATAGCAGAGAGTAATCCTCAGTGCAACTCTGGCTTTAATGGATTCACAAAAAATAGTTTGTGTCATTTGTCAGTGGACAGTCAGAGGTCATCAGTGTGAGATCATTATTATCGCTTCCCTTTCGTATCTGTCTAGACTTCAGAAATGTCACCAGAGTTCCTACTTACACAGAAATGTTTGGCAATAAAAGTTCCCCAAATAAATAAGTGATGCAATGCCCTCCCAAAACTCAATGTCAGCTGCAATTCTGGAGGCATTTCCAGTGAAGCAACTCTGACCTAATGTTAGCCTGTTCGTTATATTTTCAATTCTATTTGATTGGGCACATGCATAACTGTTGCTTTCTGTGCACCAGTGATCCAGTGGCAACCAGCAGAACAGATTAGGTCACTAAAATCCAAGTAAATTCTCACTTGTCTTGATTTTGACATGTGCCCTATTGACCAATCTCTCCCCAACCACCCTTCTTCCTGACCCGTCGCTTCTGTGAAAGAGTCCCAGTGTGAGCTGATGAGTGCAAATGTGGAAATGTTTTACCACACTGCTGCCCTTGTCGAAAGGATCTTCATGCTATGTCCCTCTCAACATAATTTGAGGGGTTTTCCCAGTCTGAACCATGATATCATCATGCTTTTCTCAGACTCAGCATGTTGGGTATGTTCTTCTCTGTGGGTGGGGGGTAATGAAGCTTCACTGGGTCAAGACTCCCACCCATTCCTCTTGGATCTCCACAATGCTGATGAGGTGTTTCATTACATCTCTTGTGAGCTTGTATGACTTCAACTGGGAGAAGCATTTCATTGTTACACCCCTTTTACTGCTGGTTCGGGGTAATGAAGCAGCAGCATCACAGCACTGTGAAATCTGCTGTTAGCCTGAAGCAGGGTTTGTGATGAGAGAGTGTTTAAACATGGTGCAAACTGAAGGAGCACAGGGCACATAAAAGACACATGATCTGCTGTAGGCATGTCATACTCCATTTTGGGCAAAGCAACAAAGCACAGAAAGTTGGGCAGCATTATTTTGTAAGCATTACAGTTAAAGCACTTCACATATGCAACTTTTTGTATACAAAGTTTATTTATCTTTTGTGAAGGAAATTTGGTGTTTCCTGTCATAGTGGGACATGAAAAGGTGGAAAACTACTTGATATTCAAGATGTAAGGCCTCATGGGAACTCAAACTATGAACTTTACTTTGATAACACCATGAGAGGGGAACTTGTAAAGAAGTGAGTTATTTCCTGATGTGATGTATAGGGCGAAACGTGTATACGAGTGACTTCTGACCTTAGGTCATGTATGAAGGTAGGAAAAAAGGGCTGCATTGAGTCTTGCAGGAAAAAAACAATGCTGAGAAATCCAACAGTTATAAGTCGAGCGGTGTATAGGGTTTTGTTGTATTGTAAAAGAGCCATTCAGGAATTCGTATGGAATACGAATGTGTTAATAAAACCTTCTGAACAGAGTATTCGTATTTGGCCAGCTTACCCATTAACTTAGTGCAAACTACAAAATTGCCATGACACCTTTCAATTCTTAGCAACAAAAGCAGAATAACATTTTGTTTTCTCATTGTCTGAATCACTTCCATTATCCATCTTGAACAATGAAGCATGAAAAGGGAAGTCCAGAGTCAGAAACACAGACCGCTCGTCTTCAAGTTTAATTATTTTAATGTTTGCTAACTTGCTAACTTCCAAAAATAATAAGCATAATATCTTAAATAACAAGAAGCAACATGTTGTTTATGTGTTTACTGGTATTAGGATTGCAGCTATCTTGTGAACTCTAGCTAATAAATGCTGATTTTAATATTAGCTAGCATTAGTATCACATTTTGTCAAACCTTCAATTTGATAAGATACAGTCTATGGTTGACAGATGTCTCATTAGTAGCCTAACTTCAGTTTGCTAACGCCAGAACCCTGAAAGATTAATTTTTCTTGCTATAATCAAAGTCATTTTCCAAGGTAAGATTCACAGTAATTGGCAAAATACAAACAAAAGCAAAGAATAAAAGAAATACTAAACTAAAAAGCAGAAATGTGCATTTATTCTGCAAATACTCACATGACCCCTTTGATTTGTCTCACACCTCCTTTGAGGAGTCCCAACCCCTAGATGGGGAATCACTCAAATAGCTGAACCCCAAACATCTACAAACTAGGTACAGTGCAAGTTTAACTACATTTTGAAGCCTTTCTTATTACACAATCTATACAATGTTTGGTAAGACAGAAGTGTGAAGAAAGTTATTTGAGCATAAATCATCAAGTTTGACTTGAAGTAAATGGTTGGTTTCATAATCAGCATTTTACATGAACGCTAGAATGTGTTTTGGCTGTGTTACTTGGAGAGCTCAAAGCACTTGGGAGGAGGCATGTTGATGGAAGTTGTGGGAATGTGAGATTGTTCAGACCTCTCTGTGTTACCTGCACTCACTGAGGACAGATTTAAATTTTTATCAGTGGAGAAAGACATTTCTCCTGGGAGGAGTATGCATTTCCACCCATTCTTACCAGTGTGAACAGCATGAGTGATATAAAACAGTTGGAAGTGAACCTAGGTGAATGTCACATAAAAAATGTCTATCTATGTGGTGCTTTTCAAAGAGAAAGAAATGCTAGTGACGCACTAGCTCTGAGAAAGTAACCTTTTGTGTAGTGCAGTCCTATATTCCAAATCCAGTTTCAGAGTCTTAATTCATTTTTTATTGTGAGGTCAGTTCTGCTGGGAGAGCAAGGGCCCTGATTTCTGACAATGAGCCAAATGAGAGCTGGTGATCACCACAGCAGAGGAATGTGTGTTTGTGTCTGAAACAGAACTGCAATACAAAACAGACTAATCATGAAACTAAACTGTTGTGGTTGAGGAATGGTCTTCATATCCTACACACGCACATGCATTTAGACTTTGCCATGTTTAGGGATCAAACCCAGAAGGGGTGCCCATTTATTATTGTAATTTGTTGTTTTAATGTTGCTGAATTTGCAGTGAGCTGGAATGGGCTTGAGAAATGAAACATTTAATCTGGAAATCATGTTCGAGTCCTTCACCAAAATATATGATGCCAATTGGCCTGACAGTGGTGCTATAATTAACGATCAAAAGCGAGTGCCACTGAGTCCCACTGATTACTCAACAAAAAAACTAAATTTGGTTAGCAGGACTTAGACACACCTACAGATTATAATTTAATATACATTAATTGTCACACATAACAAAACCTTAAATCACATGTAACATATTTCACCAAATTTGGTGCACATTTTGGATTTTATGGTCTGCAACATAAGTTGCCAAGTTTTCAGTAGAACACTGACAGGAAATCGGATAAGAAACGGGGAATGGAGGCCTTCACCAGGGGCCTCATGTATCAACGCTGAGTACGCACAAAAACATTGCGTATGCTATTTTTCCCGCACACGCCACATGCACGAAAAGTGAACTTGCTGTGAGAATGTGCGGACCATTGCGCAATCTCTCGAGCTGCTTTGAGAATGTGCAAAGGTACCGCAAATTTTTGTTTGGCAGAGACTACTGTCTTTCATGTTCTATTTAAAACATGTTTCACATCTAATTTAAAACTACACCAACTTGCATTGTGCTTACAGTTCATAGTTCTCTGACAATGGCAGAAAATGCCATTTCCACCCTAAATAACCTGTTCTAAATATGAGGGGATAGATGATTTTTTAATCATCTATTATTATTATATTTTATATTTCATCTGTGTACTGCTGCTTACTTGTGCAATAATAATATGTTGAAGTCTGTATATTTTTAAGTCAGTTTATTGTTTTATGATTGTATATTTTCTCAAGTTTATATGTTTTTTGCTATTTCCGATATACCGAATTTCCCTCCGGGGATCAATAAAGTATTTCTGATTTTGATAAATATGAAGCGCAATATAGTGAAACTAATTTTTCATAGCTCACCTGCCTCAATTACTGTATCAAAGTGCTGTTTCCCCTTTGGTCTAACATGGAGTTGTTAACGCTGCAGGTGCATAGCGATCCATGACGCACAGATCCCTCTCCCCGGAGAAAAAACGTGTGTGGGAAATCCTTTCAGCATAAGTCAGGTGTGGTGCACATTTGATCCCGTAAGTAAAGTTTCATTGGGACAACGCGGTATAGGTAAAGTGCAGCTTATAAACTGATGCGTAGGCTGCTCTGTTAGCACTGGAGAAGACACACAACAGTTAAACTTAGAGGGAGCGTGTGTTTAGGGACAGTTCTGCCATGGTGCGGGTCTCTGCGATACCTTGTTGCTGATCGCAAAACTGAGGCATGTCGTGGCAATTTTGACAACTGCACTAAGTTAATGGGTGAGCTGGCCAAAAACGAAGCACTCAATACTCTGTTCAGCAAGATTTATTAGCACATTCGTATTCCATACACCGCAAAATCCCGAATGGCTCTTTTACAGTACAACAAAGTCCCGTACACCGCTCGACTTATGTCTGTTGTCATTTCCAGCAATGATTCTTTAGTAAGCCTCAATGCGGCCCTATCTTCCTGCCCTATACATCACATCAGGACAGACCCCACTGGTCAAAAGGTTCCCCTCAGTCATGGTGTTAGAAGAGTTGATTTCAAAGAGTGAGCTCCCAGAAGGCTTTGTGTCTTGAATACCAAGTAGGTCGTCGCCTACTTCATGTCCCGCCATGCAGGAGACACCAAATTTCCTTCACAGGCACCAAAAAGCAAATTTTCCTGCCTCCACCTCGGAGAGCACCACATCCACCTTTTGTGCACTGGCAGCATGTTGATTTGCCATTGTGTTTTGATAATCAGTGGGGCAAGCCGGCAAATCAGTCATCTGCGTACTCATTTGGGGGAGGAGGTGGCTCGTGCGTGTGCACTAAGTTCCACGCTGATTGGGATGTATCAAGGAAAGGTGCAGAACCTGGCGTAAGCACAGTTTGATACATGTGGAGGTGAGTTTGCATACGTTCTTTTCTCTTTTTTGGAATACTCCATCTTTCAGTATGAAAGCTACACACTCTCTGATACATGAGGCCACAGGAGTCTTCTTCTGTATTTATACTTGAGACAATACAGGGCAGATAATGAATGGCCAATATTGCTCCACAGTTCAAATATACCGTCCTTAAAGTGGCCAACAACTTCACAGAAGCTACTGGAAATAGTTGCTTGAGATGAAAATACCAAAACACAACACATGAGATGTCACATGACCTTTCCACTCTCACAAACAAACAAGTTTTATTGCTTTAATGTGCAAGTCAGCTGTTCAAAAGACTGCAATTGGCTGTGTTGAGAGCATTTCCAGTGAAATAGGGCTGTTGACAGAGACCATCAGACCTGTTTCTATCTCATTGTTGACTCATATTCTGGGTTAATATCACAACATCGACTTCCATGGAGAGCTGAAACACTCAAAAACCCTTAACATTAGATTCTCATTATTGTAAATCATTGGTTCTGTGTTTGTGTAGATGTGTGTGTGTGTGTGTGTGCATTGTGACTCTTGAACCACAAAGCAGAGAGGATTTCAACACCATGTGAAGAAAAGGTTGCATGGAACCAAGGTTATTATAGTTAACGAAAACTAATGAAATAATGAAAACTAAAAACATTTTTGTTAACTGAAATAAAAATAAAAACGAGAGTTTTTTTAAAAAACAATAACTAACTGAATTTGTAATGTGTGGTAACAAAACTAACTAAAACTAACTAAAATTATAGTGAAAATGTCCTTCGTTTTTGTATTTGTCAACTTTTTTCATTCATAAACCTTTTTGGTTGATATGAAATCTATTTCATCTATCTGGATTTATGACTTAATAAACTTACTGAGGCTGAGATGAATAAGACAAAGTAAATCAAGGCAACATTTATTGTGACATTTTTTAATCTGGCACCCAACAAATACCCCATTACAAAAAAAAATAATTAAAACTAACACTAAAACTAATAAAAACTAAACTAAAACTAAGCATTTTCCAAAAAATAAAAACTAATAAAAACTCACTCTAAAAACAAAACAAACTGAATTTGAAAACAAAAAAATCACAACGAAATTAAAAATAAAACTAATGAAAAATCCAAAACTATTATCACCTTGCATGGAACATTGCAATAGAAAACAAATAGCCTCAATTTCCTGCAGAAACATGTAGATTCAGATTTGTAAATTCAGAAAACCAGTAGAAAAGCACGGTCACTTTTGTTTTAGTTTTCAGTTGCATTATTGATCAAGGTTGTTTTAGCTATTAATTCAACTACAATGACTTGGTGATGTACATCGGTGCGAAAAGATGAGACAGGAGAGGTCTGGGTTAGAACCACCTTCACAAGGTTCAGTATTCCTGATTACAGATGTCCTTCGTTTGAAAAAAAGAAAGGAGAAAAAACTCTGAAAAAGTAATTTAATGCATTACAGCCTATGTGAGGTTTTTGATTAATTTCCCTATTGGCATATCCAATACGATGAGAACATAGACATCTTTGTCACACATGTCTATAGTTTGGCTCTGACCCCTCCAAGCCGACACTTATGTTGTCATGTAAACATGTCTCCAGTTATGGAGATTTTTTACTTTTCCTAGTTAAATCCAGCATCAGTTGATATATAAATCAGTTTGAAACTCCTATGCATTAAACAATGTAAAATTCATTGTATAGTTATAAGGCTATTGTGTTAGCTCATGACAAGCTGCCATTTTGTCCCTATTCTTGATGTAAAGACAAGCAATCAGCAAAGCTAGAGGGGGATAGTGAATGGTCTGGGCTAGTTTTTTCCCCAATAATAATTTATATGTCATTGGATTGTAATTTGTGATGCATTGATATGATTTTAATGTTGCAGCTGGAAGAGATGGGGCTTTCATCACTTTGTGCTGGTATAGCTTAAACTATAACAATGAACCACAATTTATTCATTGATTGTATTTCTTATTATTAATCTCAATCTGCAAAATAACTGAAATGATCAAATACATGTGATGAAGTAAACATATTTACAGTGGAGTACAATTATAAAGGAGCAGGAAATTAAAATACCCCACACAACAACTACTTATAAATTGTGCTGGTATTGTATGCTTGAGTAGATGTACTTAGTTTCTTAGCACCACTGTGCTTTGATTAATTCAATGTATTTAAACAAAAACACTTTTCCTGTGAACCTTCCTTCCTTTGAAAATGAGACGCCTGATATAGGCTAACAACTGGTTGAAGAACTGCATGTTCTTCTGAATGGCCTTTAGTGTTTAACAGAGGATACAAAAAAAATACAGACTGTTGTCTTTTAATTGAGTGTTTTTCCACACGTATTTATAGGTTTTCAGAGCACTGTCCTCTGCAGACATCTCTGTATTCACTCTTGCTCTCCAGAAGGCAACTGAGACATTTCCCCTGAAAGAATGTCCTGGATTTATTCATGCTTTCATGCTCACTCTGCTTTCCTCTCTGTTTTACAAGTGAAATGAAGCATGCTCTGCCAACATCTGGTAGTAAATCTACTTTCATATTTGACTCTTTATCATTCAGTGTGCTGGGATCTGCCACATGATCCCTGTCTCTGGGGACAGCAGCATACAAAGACTGGATTCCTTTCATTGATATGCTTGGCATCCCCAACCAAACGGATGAAATCACTGCTCCAACGGAAGTTTGGGTGTTTCTTTTTCTGCCCCTTGTTTCTAGAGGTAAAATTACTGCTCACTTTTATACAAAGAACTGGAGCTCTCCAGAGGAAACTTTAAGGCCTCTATATGAAGATGACCACAGGCTGCTTTCTTTTGTCATGAATACTTGTTCTCTTAGGTCAGTGCACAAGGCCACCTGTAAAAGGGCAGAGATACGATTCCCTTTTGTTTTTCATAACGCTCCATATGTGTTCGCAGGGTGTCAAATACATTCCCTACTAATTAGATTAACCACATCTTGAGCACACATGATGATAAATGTAAACAGTCCTTATTTTGGAACATGATGCAATAGTGGCTATGAGATACATCAGCCCCATTAAACAAAGCAAGTCAGGATTGGGCTGTAATACATCACCTCATGTTTCACAACATGGTCAGTTCCCTGAGCTGTCTTTTGTCAGCTCCACAGATTCTGGTAATTTGAAATCTGTGAGAGGCACCATTGGGTGTCGAATATTTCACACGTCTCTATGGATCTGGAGCCATTTAGAGCATTAAAAATGCCAAACCTCATACAGTGATGAAACTGATCTGCACTGCTGGATGGGTGTCAGTGTGAACCATCTAGAGAGGATTACACAGGGTTTTCCCCTCTGACATCAGGGTAAAATTGATTTTAGCAGCAGTTGGCCTCAATGCATCACATTTACAGTCAACAATGCGACCATGCTCTGAGTAATGTCACTGTTATGAACTATGTAAGATCTGGACCAAAATGCACGACTCAAGAGACAGGTATCAGTGCAAAAACAAATCCTTTATTGATTTAGCTGGAGTAATGTGCAGGGATAGGAGTGTCTTCTTAGGATCCAACTGTGGCAGGTGAGGTGACGAGTGCTCAGGAGCAGGGAACAAAGTCTTTGGTTAGGAGTCTACCAAATGGGAAATGGCAAATGGTAGCAAGCGGAACAAAGGCAAGCAGGCAGGCCGGCAATATCGCATGAGGCATGATGATATGAAGCAATGCTGAAAGCATAGAGAAGCATTACCACACAAGCTAATTAACACCAACAAGTAACAAATACACTGGAGGAGCCAATGTATGCAGTACTACCAAAAGTCATATCCCGATATATTTAGGCTGAATATCAGTATACGATATCTATCCCGATATTTTTAGCGCAAAGTGGGAGCAAATGTTCAGTCAAAGCCAAAAATGACAAGTCACAAGTAGTTTTATTGAAACCGTTTATTTAAGTGAACATAAATACTGTATAACAACAGGAGAACCTCTTTTTAAAAAAATCAAAGCTCCATAAAGTGCATGTTTAAATAAAAAAGATAGCTTAAATAAAAATAGTAATATAATAGTAATATATTTTTATATCGATACATCGCCCCAGCCCTTAGTACTACCACGCTGGGTGACGATACAATCTGGCAACAAGTGAAGAGAAGACTGGGGGGGTTGATACTGTGAAGGCTAAATGATGGATCAGGTACACCTGGTCCTGCCTGTGAACAAAGCCGTGCACTAACACAAACAGAGAACTGACAGGGGAGGAGACACAGGAGGATCAGACAAACAGGGACAGACAACAACAAACAAAGGGGGAAGGAGGAGCTGCCAGCCACAGATCCTGACAGTCACTCTTTGAATGTGGGTCTTTTTCAACAATTTTAAGATGTAATTTGTACTTACTAGCTCCAATGTCATAGGGGGCAGCAATATTTGCACGATTAATAGCAGCAAGACTCTCTTCAAGATTGTCTAACATTAGCTATATAAGAAACCTTTCAAAACCTTTAAAACATTTATAGCAATCTTTCCAAACTAAAATGCAGACCTACACCCAAACTGATATTCTGCATTTAAGAGATTGTTGCAATGGGCAGATCCCCAGAGTCTTATTTGTATTTTACTGGCCCAGTGGGGTTCAAAGAGACCAAGAACCCATCAGATATGGTGCTTAGGCAGATGCAGTTGGGGGTGCGGTCACAGTTGACAATTGGGCTGTCTCTGCAGTGATTAGTAATCCACTGTCTCATGTTGTCCAGCGTGACGTTAGTTCTTCAAATCCCTCCCCTGGGCTCAGTGTACTAGAAGATGTAAACTCAAACTGCTAACTGCTGTACAGCTAATAGTTTAGATAAGTCTAGTCCTTTGTCCTACGCTACAGTCAATCGTGTTATTCCAAGACAGCATGCTAATTTCAGTATATTTCTGCAACACAAGACATTGCCATTTTACAAATTGCAGCTTTAGGTGTTACAGTGAAAAGGTGGTAAACATTAACTAGTTGGAAGGGTTCTGTCTTTGCGTGCTTTCTCCATACCTCCATGACTGAAGTTATCTAGCAGGACCACACCTCAACATGCCCATTTCAGGCATTCATATGAATAACCACTAATCTCTCTCTTCCTCGTTCATGCATTCTGCATCAGAACAGTGATCATGCAATATTGTCTTGAGCACACCAAGAAAATACGTCATCCCACACTTTCCATCCACTCACCTTATCTTGAGTATGGACTTTGTCTCACTGTCCCCATTCAACAATGAATTACACAGCTCTCAGCTCACACCAGCAGGTCCAGCAACAGAAAAAGGGAACCTGGTACCAAGATACCACTGCCACTGCCCTTCCAGCAACTGCAGCAGCTCGCTCTAGCCGAAGCATCTGGCACCGGGATGCCAGTGCCCTTACCATCCACCTCCAGCAATCACATCAGCCAGCTTTAAAAAAGGGAACGTTGCACCGGAATAAGCCCATGCCACCTACTCCCAGCAACCACAGCAGCTTGCTGTAGCTGGTACTATTGGCCCATTATCAGTGCTCCCTGCTGTCCACAATAGTTGTCTTAAGTTAGGGCATCTGGCAGCGAGAAGCCAGACTCTTCTTCTGTCTCCCAGCTTCACCAGCTCATGTCATCTTCAGCCACGGGCACCAGGATTCCAGCACCAGCACCTTCCAGCTTCTTTCCACAGCCCTTGCAGAAGTAAGTTATTTCTATACTTAGCTCCAGTCATCCCTTTCAACCCATTCTAGCCCAGCGGTCAATCAGCAGCTTTACCATGTTCAGAGCTAACCCTCCCATTTGTCATCCTAACAGTTTTATCTTGCATTCTTCTCTAACTCCCAGCAGTCATCACAAAAGAAACATCAAAGTAATTTCACACATCTCTCACTCCTTATCATGCCTTCTCTTCATCAACCACCTCCTGACAGATTCCTTGAAGGACATGAGGGGTACCTCCACCTTTAAGGGAGAACACCACCCACTGCCTTTTGGAAATATACAAACCGCTGCACATCAGGTTAGAAACAGCCAACATGGTTAGTTCAAGGGAATGCACTTTGCTTTGCTTGTTAACTATTTCAGTTAAAGAAAAATCAACAAAAATCAGTTCAGTAATTCAATTTTTTTTGTAATCTTCTTGAAGGTTTTGATAAAATCCCTTTAAAGTATCACATTACTACTATTGTTTTCTATATTTCTGTTATATTGATATGGACATGTTACCATCCGAACAGCTTATTTTGATATGAAGATTACTCCATTTGATTGTGTTCTCCAATAGCACAGGCTGAGTGCACAGGCACTCAATGCAATATGATTATTCCTAAATTATCTATGAACATAATCTTTAGAACAAAGTATTACTGTAGCAATAACATGGGAGCAGCTGTTTTGTCCACCCATATTTAGTCTCTCCCTATATGTTTCTCAAAAGTTTTAGAATAAATAACAACTGTTCGCCTCTTGATTGACAGATCAGTTTCACTGGCAACTTTCAATTAAATTAATTCACCATCAGGCATCACTTTGCAGGAATTGAGGCATTTTATAGTTTGACTGTAGCCATTTTTTTCTCAGTCAGTTGATAAAATTAAGTGGTGTTCTGCCTCATCCAACCAGTGCCTCCTTCCTCCAGTCAAGTCTCTCTGAAGCTTCGAGAAGGCAGCTTCTGCTACAGGGGACCAGGTCAAAAGGGGAGCAGAGGAGGTGAGTTGAGTAAGAGGTGCAGCCACTCACCTGTAGTATCTCATGTAGCAAAATGCATGTATTTGATGACAGACTAGTTGTCAAGTAAAAATATATTACTGGCTCTAAAAAATACTTAAGTAAAAAGGAAAAGTACAGTTCTAAAAAGAAATGTAAAAATAACCTGTTCCTAAAACAAACATACTTTTTCATTCAACCCTGTTTCTAATTTCATGACAACATAAACTATCCACAGTCACAATTATCTTTTTCATTACCAAGGCCCCTTCCGCAATGGCCGTCAAAACACATACATCCAAAGTTTACTTAGCAGCATTAGCTTCTTCTTAAAACTGGCAGCTTGGCCTCCAGCCATCCACAGAAAACTTTACTTCTCAGAGGATTTCTATGCTGAGGACCTGCACAAAACTATCCCCTTTTCCTTACTGTAGTTTTGCTGCCAGTCTGCATACACACAATCCGCTCCAGACACAGCGTTGTTCAAATTTTAGAAGCCATGTCTTGCCTGCTTTTTGGTTTCTTCAAGCGCTCTGAATTCACAACCTCAACCCTTCACTTCAAACCAGCCATGAAGCCTGCTTTTCAGACTTTTATTATTTCTCAGACGACACCATGGTGTTGTACTTAAATTAACTTAAACCATATAATCTGGTGGGTTTACACGCATCTTTTACTCTGAGGTCCAATCACTGTTCAATCCTTTCCAGATCCTTGTAATTCCGGTCTTCTGCAGTGGCACCCAGAACACATACATGGACCTTTGGTCTTCTCATGCACGTCACCACTACATCTGTTTAGGTCTCAAGATGTCGTCTTAATGCACTGCAAGTAACTGGAGGTTTTGAGTCCATTTTCCCGGGTACTATGGTACATTCCCAACCAAAGCTTCCCCACAATGCGGACAGCAAGCAGAAAAGTGAGTGTCAAGCCTTGCACACCAATCGTTTGATCTCTCATTACCACAATGCAAAGTAGGGTTTACTGAAAACTCTAAAAACTTCCGATAGAATGTGTTCTGCGTGTTAGCTTTGTAATGGACTGGCAACCTTTCAATCTGTCCTCCAATCGAGTTTTTTGTTGTGGGATATTTTGCCCACGTCAGGCCATGAGTATTGACAGAACACCCTCGAACCACCTTGTTAAAAGACTCTTTCATCTTCCAAGATTTCTCATCATCTCAAAATTGGGCCCAGATCCCTTCCAGAAGTCCCCTCTCGTAGTGTCTAATGAATAAAAGCCTGTGTGTCTGTGTGTGAATGCAGGAGAAATATGTGTCAGCCTTTAGCCTCCAGACAACAGCTGTCTGTGGTGCATGCAGTGGTGGCGGAAGATCTGACCATCACAACAATAGTCACATTCTTTATTAGCCCAGATTCAGGGTGCTGTCACCCAGCCAGCATTCCTCAAGGCTAGGAGAGAAACTGGCTTTGTGCTGAATGTCAAGTATGTCTGGGATTGCGTGGAACCATCAACAAAGGCCAAGATCAAAGCCATTGCAAAATGACATTCACTTTCTGCACAGTTACAACTAAAAACAAAACTCAGAGTCTACCTGAAGTAGTGCTGAGTCAGTAATCTGGATTTCTACAGAATCATGAGATGGAAAGTGACAGTCGAATCTATTTAAAGGCATTAAATCATGTTATATAAGAGCAGGCATTGTTAGAAAGCTATAAAAATGCACTAAAACCACAAGCAGTAAGATGTCGATACCAGCAACAGAAGTGGAAGCAGGCAAAATAGTGGGAGTTGGCATAGAAATAGAGAAAACATATAAACTGAGGTAGTTGGGGCAGTAGTAACTATTGGTTATAATATTCAGTTTTCCTTTGATTATGTTTCTATATTTACTGTAAGCAGTCATAGCAGCAGCAGTAGTTGAGAAAGTGGTAGCAGTGCACAGCGTAGTGAAAAAAAAAGCAGTAAAAACTATAAGGCTGCTACTATAACTTTGTTGCTGTTGTTGCTCTTGACCAGACTGACACAGGCCCCTGACACCCTAATAGTCATCATCACTTCTCTTAACTATGGCCATTAGTACATAAACAATCGCTATAAATTGAGTACAATCCAATACAAAAGGGAAACCCTGAGTGAGGAGGGGCAGACAGCCCTTCTCAAAGGTGTTTTGTATTCCCACCTTTAAAGGTTATCACTTCTTTTGAGTAGTTGAACACTTGCATAATTTGAGGCAAGCAAGACTGCGCACACAAACAGGCATAAACATTTGATTCAATTGTCGAGAGCATGGTCCTTGCTTGTGAATTGAAGCTATCTAGCAGAGTTTCAGGAGCAGTACCACACCTCAACACTGTGCATATTATCTATGATAGATCTAAGATATTTTAATTAAACAGGAGAGCAGTGCCAACTGCTCTGCTCAAGAGATGGAATGGAGCCCGAGGCATTTACAGTGAAAACGCGATTCAATGAGATCGCACCACACATCTGGTCGATTACAAAAGAAAACAGCGGACAAATCTGATCGTAAGTCGTCACTTTGTCAACATTAGTGTCTCCCGCTGCAACAGAATAATATGTTGATCAGCAAATCAACCTCAGACACAAGGCATGTAATGGGCGAAGGTTTGATCTGTTAAATACACAGAGGATCAGGGAGATTTCAAAATAAAACACAGTGGATCGTGTTTTTCTGGCAAGATCTTCGCAACGAAGTGATTATGTATATTCACTGAGGGAATATTTAGAAAATAAAACATATATTTCGCGCTAGAAATGTAATCAAAATCCATTTTTATGCAGAAACTAAGTCAAAATATTGATGTTTTCACAAAAAATGAGAGACTGTCCGCTATGTTTTTTGTTCTGACCGCCGGAACCTTATAACCTTAAAAAATATTAATGGAATAGCCACTGGATATGTCTGTCATTAACTTGCATTGTAGCGAAATCCATGTCAGTTTCACTGAAATTTGAGTGATTCCGTGGCTATTCCACGGATTTTGAGTTAAGCGAATCTGTGGCTATTTCATGGATTCCTGTGTCATGCCTTAATAGTTAATAGCCTCAATAGTCTATTGAATGGCCTGTAATCCACACACAGCCATGGCCTCTCTCTCTCACTATTATGAGAGGCGCATCCCATCTGCCTCTAGGCTCTACTGCAAGGTCTACTGCTGCTCTGATGCAGTCTTTTTGTCTCTGGCCATTGTGTATGGTGCCTGTTTTACAGGCGGGCCTGTGTGTTCAGGAATTCATGCTGCGCAAGACTGGGCCCTGTAGAGAAGACATCGGACCCTAGCAGGTGATGGTGTACAGGACTAGTTTCTGGCCGGGTTCAGAAACAAGACAGAGATAATAGGTGTAGATTCCACCTTTCCCAACACCTTTGCTATCCCTCTCTTCAAGGTGCTGCATCAGGGTTGAAGACACAGATAGGAATGTTGGTGGGACGATGTTTCTGCCAATGACATGGGCCTCAGGACAATTGTACTTATCCTGGAAACCCTTGGTCAGGCTCAACAGTCAGTACAAACTGACTGACTGTTTTGAACCTCTGGTTGGTGATTGGTTGACAGCAAGATACCTATTTTACCGAAGAGGGTTATCTCTTGTTGACCATGCTGCATTTGAACAGTGATGTGCTTACTTACCTACAAACATTTTGAGCTACATTTGAACAGTAATTCGGCAGCTTAGCTAAGGTGAAAAAGTTGAACTGCATAGTCAGTTACTGTGAATCTTTGAACTGACCAAAATGATTAAAATCAGCAAAGTGATATTTCTGATACTTCTATTACTTCTCAAACTCAAGATGGCAGCACCTTAAGAAAAGCACATCAACATGTTGATCTACAATATTACATAGAATAATCATTCAAGTTTTGTTTGCTTTTTTTGTTTTGTTTTACACAATATTTTTCATTCTTCACAGTATACAAGCTATACTGTGAACATGACAACTCAACTCTTCAAACCGCCTCCTCTGTGAATTGATACGATTAAATATGTGGTTTAAAGTTGTAGAGTCTTTAAAACATGCCTGCAGTCGATGGATCTTGTCAGGACTGAGTTGTTTTATGACTTGGACCTAAATCTGCTGGTTATATGAGGTGAAGTCAGGCTTTCCACAATAAGGCCAGCTTTAATTGTTGTGTCTTGTTTCTGGGATACCCCCTGTTCACCACACTCAGATCTTCAGCAGCTGTGAAGAATTTTCTGACATTTAGAACAAATCAATCCTGTTTCCGATGAGGTGACACATCAACACTTTTTCAGCCCCCCAACAGCTGCAAAGTGGTGTTGATATTTGGCGTCATTGGAGCTGGCGTGAGCTGGTATTAGGTGGAGCAGTGTGACGGATGGCAGGATTGCCTTAGGCTGAAGTCGCTCTGGTGCTGTTGTTCCAGCCAAGGGCAGCTGTTGGGTTGGACTTGTGTGGCTGTGTGGATTGCATTAGACTTTCTGGTGGGTGGTGTGTCTCAGAACCCTGCAGTACATTGTTGTTGGCCTGAAAACAAGACCAGGACAGCCCTGCCCCCCCTCCAACACCCAACATCAGGCTTCCCATCCCGACACATTCCAGTTCTCGCCCCTCTCATGCTGAGCCCAGAAAAATATATATTATTTGTTCTTTTGTTTCTCAAAAACAAGAATAGAAGGTGTTGCCAGTATGAATGTGGTCTGGAAGTAATTTGTAAACTTTTTTTCAAGGGGATTTCTCTTGGGTGAACTCCATGTTTCTATCTCTGTCTGGGCCTGGCTTGTAGAAGAGTCATCCCTGTTGCTTCAGTTAGTTTGGAGAAAAAAGTCCAGGAGGACTCAGATGTGATTACTGTACTGCAATGGAAGCCAGTCTATTCAATTGTAGCAAAGTGTGTGGTTGTTTAGGACAGTAACTGCAATTCAACATTTAGTCAGATAAGGTCTTGTAGTGACCTGGATTTTAAGATGGGATAAGTACAATGGAACTTGAAACTTAGCTCTGCTGATGATGGGTCATTGCTGGAGAACAAAAACAAAATATTAATAATGACACAGAAAATATGCCAATAGTAAATGTAGTTGTATTAAACAACCTATAAACCCAAAAAAGACACATGCAACCTTATATGTATAGAAAACATGTTAAGTAGAATTGCATGAATAACAATGCATACTCAGATCAACACTGAGATGTGGCTGAAAGCTTCAGGACAAGCTCATGACAGAACTGTCAAACTAACATTTCCAAGCTCAAGAATGTGCGTTAATGCTCAACTAAATCCCTTTTCAGGCATTAAATACATAACTTCATCTATCTCTCAAAGGGATGCTTTTGTAATTCAGGCTGATGTGACTTTAACCTCATTGTCTCCTACAGATTTATTCAGACATGACAGCATGATTATGATAACAGGCTTTTGCAATAGTTGAAACCTGTTTCTTGGATTATCACTATTGGAAAACAGCAGAGAACTTAATTTGCCAGTGAGACTTCATTTAATGACTACTGCTAGAGCAAAGAATTTACTCCTAATAAATTTTATCATCATCATCATCGTGGTTGTCGTCCTCAACAACAAATCTTTTATTAGAAAGATAATTCTCCTGCCCACTTTTAAGTCACACAGTTTACAATCAGAGAATGAAAACACATTGAATTAGGACTTGCTCAATTCCATGGGACAGCCATAATTCAAAACTGCTCATAAACTATATCTCAAGAATCTTGCTGAAAATATAGAGGCAAGGGGCTGGTGTGGTTATTATTGTGGTTGTAAAAGGGTTTTAAAGCTCTTTTGTCCCACACTGCATGGGATAAATAAATACTTAATAAATAATAAAACTTTTTTATTGCTCTTTTTGACACAAAAAGAATTTCCCTAACAATGTAAAATAGTCTAATTCACAGAGTTCCATTGTTTATTATAGTGTTTTGTTTCCTTTGAGCATAGGAGATGATAGGCCTCCTTATGTGAAAAAGTTTATTGGAGTGGTTTTCAACAGGTGAACAGGGCATGGGTTCATTTTCTCTCTGTATACATTGCAATGTTGGATTCCTTTATCTACATTAATCTGATGGCATCATTCACATTTGTTGTGTGTTGAAAGTGTTCTTATACTTGGTTTGACCTACAGAGATGGCGTAAAACATCTCAAGTGCTTATTCAGACAGTTGAGAGACATCAGATCAATGTTTTTCATGTCTGAAAAAAGCTCATGAAGTCCATAGAATTTAATGGAAAACAACAAAAGGAGACATAACAGAGAAGAGACAAAAATGTTGAAAGCTCCAGCACAGTTCTGCTTGGGAAAATCTGGAGGACACATGCCTTCATCTCCTATCAGCAGCAGCGTGAGCCCCACTCTGGCAGTTAACTGATTGTGGTCAACACTGTAACGCAGCCTTGTTTGAATGAGCAGACTGTATAAATGTGAAGAAAACCATTAATTCATGCCCAGTTTACCCTCCAGTTTATGTATCTATTAACTTTATCTTCATAAGATAAAGCACTATAGAGTATTCATCCAGCTGCAGCAGCTTTGTGGTTCCTGTTTGTTGACAGATTTATTTTGCTGTCACCATAGTGAACAGATGGAGCACCCTTCCGTGCCAAAATTTTATAACACATCGTTTATTTTGGAAAGATGTATTAGATTCCATTCAGTGTTTTTTATTTAAGGCTTTATATTTGCCTGCCTATACCTGTTATCTCGTCATCTCATCTGAAAGACTTTATTATATTCAGATCAAAGTGAAGCAGGGGCAAGATTTCAACACTTTATCAAGATGACTTATGGATGTATTTGGAAGAATATTTCACCTTCATGAATAATCTTTGTTGAGATTTGTTGATGCCCTTCAGTGTTTTGTGTCTATCACATGCCAGCATCTGTGGGTGTTTTGGGGCATCTTTGTCTGTGCCTCTGACAAAAAATGTTGATATGAGGTCCTGACACAACCACTCCTCCTCCATAATTTCCAAAGGCCTCCATTGTATCTTGTACAATGGCCTTCTTTGGTGTGCTTCTCGGCCGCTAATCTAAACCTCAGGAAAGCCCCCTCTGCAAAGAACATGAGACATTACTGAGTGTGTGTCAGCTCCCATAGACGGGCTCAAGAGAAAAGCGCTTCAAAATTAGATTGTTATTGAGTATTAGACCCCTCTGGCTTTATTTTACACATGAGATTCCATAAAGCTTAGGGGACTGACAGAAAGTTGACCAAGCATAAGTTTCCATGCAGCTTTGATAAGGATGGTGCTGCATGTTCGATCCCCTTGCTCTGCTCTTATATCCTGTTCCGCCAACTCTTTCTCTTTGGTGACTGCTACAGGAAATAGATCAAAAGGTCTTAATTAAAGTCACCCTGAAGTTCTCTACATTCTGTTCAGCACCACTCCTTAGCTGTCATGAGACCCATTTCCGTTTACACATACTTCAGTGCAAGCACTAATATGTTTGCAATATGTTATTAAGGAGGGCTCACAATTCAAACCTTATGGATTTCTGCTAACCTTTGAAAATGTATCACACAGCAGTGTGCAGCTTTACACTTTATTGGAAGCTTTCTTTTTCTATTGAAATATTTGATTGACAGATTTTTCATAAACCCATAAAAGCTTATGAGACAAAGACACTGCAATATGACTCGAAGCACATCAGAAATTTATACCATGTCAACCACATGTCATTTCCTGGCTTTTGTTTCAACACTTCCATTCCCAGGTCAAGTCCCTCTTTAGCACCAAATATTGCCAAATCCAGTCCCATATTTTGTTTGAGTCCTAAACAAGTCCTTATGTGCCCCTTACCAAATGTAATGCCAATTCTTTAAAAGTGTAAGAGTGAGTATATTTACAGAAATTATTGTTTTTTCAAAATACACATTTATTACTTTCAAATACATTTAAGGATAATTAAAAGTGTAATGATCTGGCCTACTATGTTATGTTATTCCTGTAAGGTTGGGGTTCAGAAACATTTTAACAAATCTGACTTTAGTTTTGAATCCCTCATTATATATACTTGATGATATTTGGGCATTGCAGATATTAGCTGCAGGATAATGTTAACAAAAAAGCTAAAAGTTTCATTGCGGCCCTTTGTGGCAAGTAACTTAGACTACATGAATTAGCTACAGTTTATATAATCTGCCATAGGAGAAGTCTTCAGATTAACTGGCGAAAGATAAAAAGTATCGTTCTTCTTCACAGAATGTTTTATCCTCTAAATAAGGTCATGTGCTGACTGCAATGCCAAACAGACCAGGAGTTGATTTGTGAGATTACCACTTTTTTTACAACATAATTTCATGTTTTTGGGCTTGGTGAGGGGACCAAGTCCTTCAAAGTCAAAAGACAAAAATTCAAGTGAAGTTACAAGTCATTGGTGGTAATTTGGGATTTTGTCAAGACGAGTCTAAAGCCATTAGATTCATGTGTCATGTGACTTAACTCCACAACTCAAGACTGTTTCTATTTTGGATGTATGTTTAAACTGAGAATAATACACAGAGATCTCTGAACTCTTGCAGTGCTGGGTGTGCATCTGTAAATGTGGGTCAAGCAATGTCCCCTTTTGGAGAGAAAAAGTCCTCAGCGAAGAAGAGGCCTGTGAGGGGATCTTTTACTGCAATGATGCCCTATTAAATGTAAATGAAAAGATTTGACATCATCAGTAAACTAGACTTTGACATGAGAATTTGACTGCCAGTGCCATTCTGGTTCCTAGAAAAAAAACTTCACACAGCTAATATCAGAATAGATTCTTTCCCACTGATTTACTTCCCAGTTATTTCTTTATTTCTTCTTTCATATGAAGTGTCTACATAATTTAGTCTGTGCATTTGTGTAATCATTGTGTTACAACATCTACAAAACAATTCTAATATTTTGTCATTGCCAGAGATGGTTGTTAGGCCTGATTAGTATTAATATTAGTATTATTAAGATAATAATAATACAATACATTTGTATTGTATTGAGTGGGACATAAGATTTTTGCCAATGTAATTTGCCAGCTTGAAAGAAATGAACACATTAAACAAAAGTCCAAGTACGAAAGTGAGCTGTTTTGTCCAAAGATCAAGTGGAGAATACCCCCAAACAAATGTGTTATGTTTGTGTCTTGAACCTAAAGCCTTGAAATAATTGCTGAGACATATAGAATCTTCTGTGACTGATATGTCACTTGTGTATGTGATGGCAATGAACAAGAGGCCCTGCTGATGTGAACAGGATCAAGTTGAGGCCTGATTTAGCAACAGGAGAGTTCTTTGTGTTCGCCATGAGGTGCAGGGACTGAAGAAGCATAGGTCATGTGAGTTGTCAGTGTTCATCATCACGGCTAACATGGACATCATTGTTCCATTACAACAACATGTCAACATTTCGTGACAGAGTTCATGATTGGACACACCATTAGTGCTGCGCTCATCAAACCTACGGCCTTGCCTTGCACTCATTAATGAACCTCATTATGTGTCTGAAGAACACAGTGCACGAAGATCTTCTTAAATGAGGACCACATGCATGGACCTACCACACCCACAATTCAGCTCTCAGTATATTTTAATGTCTCCCTCCACTATTGCATGACTTGGAGCTGAAGTTTAAGATTTTACAATTCCCAGCCAAGAAATCAGGCAGCCATGCCCTTATTACTAGGAACCAGTGCTGAACTGGTGCTGCTCCCTTTTGTGTATTTTGGGACTGAGATGAAGCAGAGCATGGCGACCTTTACCCCAGTACTAAACACAGCTCATGAGAGCGTTGTTATCCAGAATCAGAAGATCTGAGTCATCATCCCTTCAACACGAGGTGGGCAAGGCAAGTCCTGCAATCCCATGGCATTTACTGGGTCACTGCAGGATTGACTTATACTGTAAGTCTCACAACAGACTTTTTTATAATGGAATTTTCTTCTCATAACACACACAGCTGGTTTCAAGTGTTGTGTTACATCTCATGAAATGAAGACCTTGCAATTGAACAAATGAGTTTATTGCAATCAGCATGCCTTTTCATGAATAAACTTAACAAAACACGTATATCTCAAGAACAAACTAAATAATGTGGTTGTGAATCATTAATAATGTACAAGACCAAAACAACACTATAAAGTGCTGTAAGAATTACCTCATGTATCTTAAAGCTTACCAATCTCATTATGTGCCCCACACAGTACTGTCAGTCATTGTCAAAAAAAAAAAACATTCATGGTTTATGGTGTCCATTATTGAAGATAGCACAGCTAATCCGCTACAGTGCACCTTTTGTATTAGCATGACTGATTCATTTCCACCAAAAATGTTCAAATATTCAGTAATTACAACTAATGTAGTGGTTATGCAAATGTTATTAACAATGATGAAAGCTGCATATTTTATTACAACATAGAAATTCAACAAGAGCCATGGAAATTAGAAAAAAAAGTTGTATCATATTGTCAAATTAATTCATGTAAATATAAAAAAGCTTAAGCTTAGAAACTTGTGTACATTGTTTTGTTTTTGGCATTCATATTATATTCAAAACATCCCTCGAAAAAACATAAATGGTAAAGAGACAGGAAGGATCATGAGGCCGGAATAATAATCAGAGCAGATTCATGATCAAAGTGCTTGGTGATAGGATGGAGTAGATGGGCAGATGAAACAACAGGTGATAGTATAGTTTTACAAACATTTCTCAGAAGAAGAACTACGCTGGAGGCTGAAATAATCTCATTGGTTGAGTTAAATATTGGGGGTGTAGACAAATACCACTAGCTGTGTAGGAATACTTGAAGCCTACTAAAAAGGCAAAACATTGGCTATCTAATATGAGGAAACCTTTTGATGGTTGCTAATTCTAGTCGTGCTTTGTTAGCTAGTAAGAGTAGCTAGTTATAGCTAGTTTGGCTATCTTCCCAAATCTTCTCAATTTTCTTACACTGCATTGCCTCCAACTAGATGATCTCTCTTTACTGAAAAAAAAGGGACGCCATTGAAGTCTTACTTGCATTTGCTGATTGGCACCAGATATTTCCTTAATGCTTCACCATCTCTGGCTCTTTCATTATTTAATTGGCTACCAGCTGACTAGGAACATCCAATTGTATTCATGCAAAATGTAATTTGTCATTATTAAGGCCCAGGCACATCTGATAGTGGCACAGGGAAGTCTTTCCACATCCTCACGAAAACGGCATTGCGAGAAGCATGGGGACACAGTGACTACTTCCAGGACCATGTAGTTGGCAACATACAGTATTTGCTGTCTAATTTTTCTATCTAGACAGTCACAATCATGGTCACAGTTGTGGTCACAAGTTGATTACAGTCTAAAAACTTCACAACATTTCTTCAACACATATACTTGTACCATCGCCTCTTGTCTTATTACTGTTAACATGCCTGTTTCATGGAGCAGTTTGCATCAGCAGAGGAGGATTAAATGAAAGTAGATGGTGAAAGACAGATAGCTTCCTTCATCTTACTCTTCTGTCAACACGGTTCACTACTGGTGAACATCCCAAATTTAGGTGTCATGCTTTTGTACCACTGACTTCATAAAGATTTAAAGCTCATGTATATGTTTATTTCAAGGAGGAAAGGTCTTTCCAACAGAGTCCTGGTTGCTGCTTGGATGCTTTAAGAGCTCCTCCAAGGTCAAAGCCTTCTTCTGCCAAATGAACCCATTTGCACAAACTGTCGTCAATTTCTTGACATACTTTAAGTGTCTCTGACTAAACGGGCCTCTTTTCTTTTTCCACACAATGATATAGTCCCAATGACTTTTGGTCATTTCACTTCTTTAAAATGTGTCTCATAAGTTTGAAATGTTCATGTCTGTTTAATACTGCACTTAGGTGTCCAAATGTACATTTAAAGAGAGAGTTGTTGGTTGCTGTAATCATTCATTCTGTCTATAGTGGTTGTGAAGGGACTCCACTATAAGACACTGGATTTGAAATCCACTGTAACACATGATGTAACACGTGCTATACCTATGTTAAGATACTCATTTATAGCTCTATATATGTTTGCTAGTTAGCCAGCCTGCTGACATTTCATAAATGAACATATAAAGAAATCTCTATGTTTTTCTATGGTCTGCCCGATGAGCTTTAATTCAACCTGTGAGATTATTTTCACTGTTTATTTAAATTCTATTGACATATTGTACAGTCACATCCCAATACACATTTGAGGCATGTATGTTTGGTACACTGTGAGGTCAGGTGTTTGAATAGTGTGCATTGGTACCAGAAGGCAGGTGTAGGTTCATCCTTTGTCCTGAGACCAATATGGCTGCGTCTAGGCTGTCAAATACTGAGCATTGTTCTACTTAGGTGCCATACTGGCAGGCCTACAGTGAGCTGACCTGTAGCACAAGCTAGCTGTGCTCACTCGTCAACAAAGTTTACCCCATACGTGAGCTGATGGCCATTGTCCCAGGCATACAAAACCTTCTCCTTGGGGTTGTAGTCAATCTGGGTGGTGAAGGAGTACTCATTGGTGAAGGGGAGGCGTGGTATGGCTTCAGTGTTGGTGTGGGTGTCATAGGCATAGCTCACCTCACCTTCCTTTTGGTTATACACATTGACGGCATACAAGACTCCACAGATAATGAAGCAGTTTCCGTAGGAGTTCCGCTTGAGACCTGTCCTCCAGGTTGTTTCCTTTTTCAACGACAGGTCTCCAGGATCTAGTTTACTGATGACGATCACCTCTTGCTGGTTGTAGTCGTAGTCCATAGAAGGGTAGATCACCCACAGGCCGCTTTCGTCCACTGCAAAGTCAATGTCCGAGTGGCCCCTCCATTTCCACGGGGTGGTGTCCTCGTAAACCACGTCATGCAGCAGTGTCCAGGCCGCCACATATCGCATCCTCAGATCATACTTAATGATGTTCTTGGTGAAGGCTCTGTTGTAGTAGAAGGCTCCATTATAAACCACATGGCCTGTGCCTATCCAGTTGTAGGGCAGTTTGAAGAGGTTGCTCCATCGGCCTACAATAAGCAAATATATTACATTAGCATTGCTAATTTATCATAAAGAATGGGTAAAAAGTAATTTCTCATTTGCCGATGAACACATTTAAACTAAACTAAACTAAACTAAACTAAACTAAACTAAATTAAACTAAACTAAACTAATTATAGCACTGTTATAGCACCCCCTAGCTGAACATATCTTCCTTGACATTGTAGCTTTCACTGGTTGACTGTGGCTAGCTAGCCTGGGTCTTTCTCAGCCAGAGATAGAATGACAAATTGAATACAATGGCATCCCAACCCCCCCTCTCTCTTTGTCCCCCTTTGCTCTTACTTTCTATATTACATATGGATTATATATACTGTAATTTTATGATGCTGGTCTGTTCTGAGGTTTCTTCCATTTTTGACTTGGTGGACTTTTTCCTTGTCTGATGTGAGGGTTGTTAATGACAGAGTGAGCCATATGCTGTACAGGTTATAAAGCCCACTGAGGCAAATTTGTGACTTTTGATATTGGGCAATGTGTACTTGACGGATGTATTGTGCCGGATCAACTCAGTGAATTACCTTTATTCATCTGGCTTCACCAGCTAATGTCTTGTAGGGAAGGGGCAGTATTATGTTTGGTTTGCCCTAATGTATCATTATCAAGTAACTTATCCATCCACCCAATGTCAGTCAACACAAAAGCCACATTAGTTTTTGCTAAAAGGAGTTAATTAAAAAGCAGATTAAGAGTTGTTATTGTTGAATTGGAGATGTACAGGGCAATTTCGAGGTCTGCCACAAGGCTATGACATAACTTACTTATGTCAAGTTACATGCATAACAAAAAAAATATAAGTCAAGCCAAGATAAATATATATTACAGCCAAAAAGTAAGCCTTGCATAGCCGTACATAATATTTGAATAAGGCCCATGCATTGAAAGAGTGGTCTTAGCTATGAAAACAATATTAACTCAGCGATGTTTAACTGTTGTTCAAGAGCTCATGTCTGCAAGACTTGCAACTGACATGCAATTTGTTTGTGATTTCTTGAGAACTAACCCACAAAACAGCTCTTCTAGACAGTCCTGAGGGAAAATTTAGCTTCTAATAAAGACATTTTTTTTTCAATGAATAATGTATTCAGTCAACAACCAGGATAATATATTGCACACTACATTTACATTATTGTAAAATAAAATAAACCCCTTCAGGACATTCAAGACCCCTTTGCTGTTTTTCAATGCTAGTATTATGCCATGCATAGCCCCAATGACAATGTTTTTACAATGCCAGACTGTGTACACACTGGCTTAATGTGACAGTGACACAGTTTGTTTAGTAGTTCACTCCTGAACAAACACGTTGTGTACTGTAGGTGTCATTCTCTAATCACATCCTTTCGGCTGTCCTAACCTTACAACCTCAGGAAGTCTGATTTGGATAATGATAATACATGGAGAGCCCAGTGAAGGACAAAAACAATGTGCTGTAGAACCCCTTCCCTCCACCATCCCCATCCATAAGGCCAGCCCACACTCTTAATCCCTCTCCGCTGTGCCCGGTTCAAAGAAAAGGCCAGAGCAAATGTCAGAGAACAGCAGGCATCGCTGCCACTCCAAGTACCTAGTCATCCGCACACAGCTGTGAGCTCACCCCACTGCAGGACGCCTCGCATGTAAGTGCATTTAGAAAGCCCATTGTCCAAACACATCTAGATCAACAAGCCAAGTCCTATGAGGGGAGATCATCTCAACTCTCTTAGAGAGTGTAATCCAATTCCTCAGCTCATCTGGATGTGGAAGAAGTTGATTTTCCCACCCACTAGAGCCATGAAACAACTAAGACCTGCATTCCACAGATCATCCGTCTTACAGAGCTCATTGGATAATCAACATAAATCACTGTCATCAATGTTTTTAGAGAAAACCGTTATACATAAAAAATATCACAGGGTGATATTAGATTAAGACCAGTGTGTTGGGATGATAATGGTGTTTGGATGATGAAAAATATCTAAAAGTAAAGATATCGTCAGTCTGTTAACACTGAGACAAATCCTCTTACAAAGAATCTATTCCACCCAAAACTCTGAAAAAAATGATGTTCATAAATGTCCAAAGTTTTACTGTCATTAATCAGCCCTATATCTTGTGATAGCTAAAGCAGAGCTAGATTAATGTTAATGTTGTTTTACATGATCTTTATTAACACGGCTTACAGTAAGTCACCAGTTAAGGACAGATATGGTTATTTGCTTGGGCAGCAAATGTTCCATTGCTCAGTCAATGCCTAAGGGTGTTGTTCTAAGTGGATTAGATGATTACATGGAGTGTTTGAGTTTGTACTGTATTGTGAACAATTGACTCTACACAATTTTGTATGAGCGGTCTATTCAGAAATAGGATAAGGCAGAATACTGGAATGTAACTATATTTCTGTAAATAAATAAGTCACCTAGAAACCCTTACTGTTGGGAAAATGATTAAAGCAGCACACTGGCTGATCATGTACAAAAACATTCAAAACATTCGTCCGACACTGAACTAAAAATCAAATCCAAGGCGTTATCTATGGTGTTAATCCTTGCCATAAAACTAACTATGGTGACCAAATGATACATGGTAAAAGACTAAATTGAAGCAAACCTTGCTTGAAGTTGTCCAGGTTGCGGAACTCCACCAAGTTGTTACCATAGTAATAGTTAGTGACGTAGATCTTGGAGTCTTTCGCCAGGGGATCCTTCATCCAGGCTCCCTCATTGCGCCCATAACTGTGCTGCTTCTCTGGCTGGTCAATGGATGCTAGAGTCCCTTCACAGTGTAAGATCTTCCCTGGAAGTAAGCAGCACGTTCAACATGTATGCATGGGAGAAAATTATGTGCATGGGCTTAAAATTATTTCACACTCCTACATTTCTTGGCAAGGTGAACATACACTCCTAAATTTGCTTCTGTCACAACCTGCGACAGGTATTTACCACATACCTGCTTTGTGGAGAGCAGGTCTACTGTTGTTGTTGGAGTTATCAAGCACCAGCACAATGGTTGGAGCTGGTCTTTCCGATGCTGGTGTACTTTGGGTGGTGACAGTGGTGGGTGTAGTAGTGGTGGTGGTTGTGGTGCCAGGAGTTGTGGTGGTGGTAGTAGTAGCTGTAGTGGTGGGAAAAGCAGTGGTGGCAATGGGTTCAGCCACAGTGGCCTCCATGGTTTCCAGGATCATTTCAGCTCCTCCATCCTCTGATTGGTTTTCTGTGATGTGATGCACTGTGTATGTTTTGGCAGAATGGTCTGTGTAGTTGGGTCAGAAGATAGAGAACAACTCTTAGATTCTACAGAGCTAGATTACAATTGAAATGGCAGATGGCCAAACAAGATCAGGCAGTCCTGAAGCTGAGTAGTAATTTGGGTTGCAAAATTCTAGCAATTGTCAGCGCTTCAAAACTTTCCATGGGAATTAACAATAATTTATGGGGATTAACAGCAATTTATGAAAATGGAAATATGGGGGACCTGAGTAATATTTAACTCAAAATCCATGGTTTGTTGTTCAATGAAATAATTGATTGTTCAATAAACGTCCCATGGAAAGTTTCTGGAAATTTACTGCAAATTTACCAGAAATTTTGCAACCCTAGTATTGATAGAGGAGAGTAATAGTGAACAAGGGATTTCTTGTTTTTGTTAAGTCATGATTACATTAGAGCAGCATGATCCAGTTGTGTGTTGGGATATTTTCTCGAAACTGTCTTTCAAATGTGTTTTAAACCTTTCATCCAGTACATACAGTGTACTGTATGTCTCCTCCACCACAGGAGACACATTATTGTGTGATGTGTGCAGAACACTAACTTCCTTTCTCTTCTCTAAATTCTCTCTCCTCTTCCCTTTCTAATCCAGCCTTTTCTGCTCTCTATTAGGATAAACCACTTTCTATATAGAGGAAAGTGAGCCCACATTTTTCTTTGAACAAAAATGGGAGAAAGATGCTTCAGAATATTATTACAGCTGCAACTTAAATGACTGCATTACATCTATGGCTTTCAATGTAAATGTTACAGTCTCAGTAAATTAAAAATGAAATGCCTGGCAGATTGTCTAACAGCTGCTTTTAATTTTGTCAATGAAAACCATAACAAACCATATAAATTGACAACCGCTTTTCACAATAAAAAAAGGGACTAAATAAAAAGACTGAATAAAAAGTAACATTTCAAAATAAAAACTATGACAAATTGGCATTTCATTAAATCGCTAAAATTTATTGAAAGTGATATAATCAAGTTTGTTGATCTTTTGTTCAAGGTTATCAACCTACACCTATATCTTACCATCCTGATTCAATAAAAGGAAAGGAACTGTATAAGAGTTGTTCAGCTTCCTCTGTGGTCCTCTATGCCGACTTGAGTTTAGTCAGACATCGATGTGAAAGGCAACGAAGTCGACAATTAATATAAAATGTAATTTCAGTTATTTTTAAAGTCTTATTCAACCGCCTGCATGCATCTGTTGAATCACAACCTGTATCTTCAAGATTGTAAAAATATTCTCTAGTACTCAAAAAAATATCTCCTTGATCTGTTACACCAATAAATACCATTTTTCATTTTGCAACATATATCCCTGTCTACTTATTCCCTTTGCAGTTACACATATGACACACATATCTTTGAAGTCATGCAATAACAGCTGGGTGTTATTGGGGTTTCTATAAAGATAAGGTATGAGAAAATACTATTAAGTGAATCGCATGCATTAATTCCACCTTCATGCAATGATTTGCATAACATTACGAAACTTAATATAAATGATGATCAGGATGCAATACAAACATGACTAAATATTTTTCAGTCTCAGTAATGATGACAATTACATTTCTCTCTGTGAGAGTTTCTCACTGTGATAAGTTACTGCTAATGTGGTCATAATACTTCATGTTATTTATGATGAATCCGGTTGAATCCTCCCACTAAGGACCAGGTAGGATTCTTTATTGTGAAAATCCTACCTCATGTTGTGTTCTGTCAGCGAGTTAGCAAGGTATCAATAGCAGTACCACTACTTTGTATTTGAACTCATAAAGCATAAACGCATAAAGCACTTATCAGCACCGACGTGCTGAGTCAGGTGAGAGCCATAAACTAACTGGTAACTTTGCGGCCTTTCTACAGACGTGGTTGGACTATTTGTTGTATTCCCTAGTTTGTTTTAATCATACCGAAGCCTTAGTGTTCTTTGGTGTTCTAAACACAGAAAAACAAATAATCATCTTTTTTGGAAAATCTGCATTTTTTTAAATCAAGAAGTTGGTTTCAGACTTCTATAGTCCATTGTGCTTAATCAAATACATTTCAGCTGACAGACAGTCTTCTCTTTTTCTGAACCTTATACTCTGAAGTCTCTGCTGTCCGGCAGATGTGGGGAGATCACAGCAGGGCTACATAAGTAATGAATCTTCACAAGAGGCACACACTGAACATGTGGACCTGTTGAGGGAGTAGACACAATATTCTGAGAGTTTTTCTTCAATTAACAGGAGTTTTCAGAGACCCAGTACGTTTTAAATTGTACATGGAATTAAATGTATCACTCATTTCCAAACCAAACTGAAAAAAGTTGTTATATCCATTGTAAAACTGGCTGAATGTAGCTAATGACTCTACATGGAGACTGTACATGAAAGAGGACATGAGATAATTGTTAAAGGACATGACATCCATCTGTCTTTTGTTAAGCAGATGGGACGCACATTGTACTACTTTTGTTACTTTACTATTATACAGATCAAAGACTCTTTTAAAACATCTTGATGTTGTGATGAAGATATTTCAGCAGTTTTTAAAGTACCGTGCTAGTTTTTTTGCATGCTATAGTTCATGTGTCCAGTCCTTTGAGCTTGACATTACAAACAATACTATTGCCTTTTAGACTTTTCAAAGGAAATAAAGAAGCTTTGTGCTTGCTTTTTATCATTGCCAAGACTGTATTTAGTTGTATGGTAATGCAGGGCAGACTTTTCAAATCAATCTGCACTAATTGTGGTATTACTACATTAGTAGACTACTACATTTTTAAAATTTCAGGAAAAAGCATGAAGGTGTGTCAACCTTCCCTGGATGAATAAAAGCACCTGCACCCTGAGATATCAGAGATTATGGAAATGCAGATGACTTGTTTTTTAAGTGATTTGACAAGCTTGGCTGGCTCACTGAGGTTTATGAACATGGCAGAACACATGGTCTGACAGTGTTATGTGTGTGTGCCCTGTGCAAACGCAGCATACCTATTCACTCAACTAAACTTAAAGAGGATTGTAAGGAGTCAGGAAATGTTTTCTCTACATTGGTGAGGGTCCCCACACATTGTTGTGAGGACTGAAGCTGAGGCATGTCATGGACATGGCAGCACTCCATTGAGACAGCATTCCACCAGCTCCATATCAATAAAACATTTGGATTTCCTTCTTGCTGAATGTGCACCAAAGATCCAATCCTGCACTGACTACAACAGCTTTGCTAAAAACAACACTGAATAAATCTTGGATTGAGGGGATCTGTGCCACACAATAATGGATTCTGTGTTTTATTGCCTTGTGCTTAAGTGTCAAGTTGGCAAAACAATTACAGCCTTATAGCAAACTTGTGTAGAAAAACATCCTGAAGAAAGCTTTTTATTGTTATCTTCTAAAAACTAAATCCAGCTAATGATTCTCTGATTCTTTGGCTGCACGCTGATACAGCAAACTGTCATGTGAAGTTAGATTGAATTGCTGAAGAAACAAATTTGGATCATTTTCAACACCCACAGTGGATTACACACAGATGATCGCACACAGATGGGAGTGCAAACTCAGCTAAAGTGCAAGCACAGTGTTTGCTTTAGCTCAGAGAGGATGGCTTTCTCTGAACACACCGCTATGCTGAAAGAGTATACAGAGTGTCCCAGCCGAGCATAAAACTCTCACCTCCTCTGTGCTCATCCTCTTCTGACTTGGCAGCCTTGTAGTATGTGATGCCCCTCACCACTCCAGGCTGGTGGCCAACCACCTTGGCTTTGGATGTAGGATCAGGCTTGGCCAGCTTCCCAGGTTTAATGACCTCTTTCTTGGGCTTTACAACCTTTTCTTTGGGCGGTTTGGGTTTCGCTGCAGGTGTCTTTTTGTTGGGTATTTTTCCAGCCTCCTTGGTTTTCTCATCATTGGTGTTCTGTAAACACAACATTCTGGTTATTTCAGTACACTGGTTAATATTGTCATGTGGATTTAACATCTTAAATATAATGACTATAACATTAAAAAAATTCAAAAACTCAACAGCAGTGTCTCTTTCCAGAAATTATGACCCAGTTACCCCAGTATAATTAGATAATATAATCCACAGACCATGTGAGCAATTTATCTTAGACCTGTTTCGTTTTTAGTGTTAATAATGTTGCCAATATTAATATTACTTGTACTGCTGATGACACTATTACTACTGCTTCAAAAGCATCACTATTTTAACTGTAATAACAGAGGGGCTGTCGTCAAGACCACTGGCATCTGTCATCTAGATCACAACAGGTGCATTTAAATGGTGGTATATCAAACAGTGGGGATCTAGTATGTGGTGTGCCTCAGGGCAGCTGCCTTGGACCGTTACTGTTCATTGTGTTCATTAATGATCTTGCTTGGGCTACTGAGAGAGCAGAAATTGTGATTTATGCCGATGATGCCACCTTGTATTATGCTGCGCCTTCATACAGCGAATTGAATGATGTTCTCAATAAGGAACTGCAAATTCTGCATGACTGGGTTTCTTGTAATAAGTTAGTCCTTAACAATCTCAAAACAAAAAGCATTTTAATAGGGACAAGACATAAGTCATAAGACAAATAAACAAAAATAAACTACTAGTGAGAGAGCCCAGGTACTATTACTAGAAGTTCTACAGTACGAACAATGACTAGTTTCTCTAATGAAAACATGTATTCAACAGTAAAACAGGAAAGACAGAAAGTGTTTGTTGGAACCTGTGCTTTGTTGTCAGATGAGTCTTTCTGTAGCAGCTGCAGGCTGAGGCTGGAGATCTCCTTTTTGATGCTCATCATAACATTGGAGTAGTTCTCATACCTCTTAAACTGGTTGGTGAGGCTCACCATGCTGTCTCGAACAAATTCATTCTCTCGTGTAAGGTTTGTCTTGATTGTCTGCAAGATAACATCATGATTATCACAGAAATCACGATCCATTAAAGGTATTAAGCTTGTATGCAAAGTCACATAAACCATCTTTTGACAATGTGTCTCCTTCCAACATTTATATATATATATTGATATGAAGGAGTACAAGAGTTTGGTTGTTTGCCTACCTCTTCTAAGGTGTTCATTTGAGACACCACCTTGTTGATGTAGGAGTGGACTTTCATTAGATCCATGCTGTAAAGTGTTCCCTCCAGGAGGTCCACCATTGATTGGAGCTGATCATTCGTGCCATAAAAAGAGAAGAAACAGCATTATTCACAATCTCCTTAACACAACCCTGACAGCTTTATGTGCCTCTGTTCAGCTGAAGTAATAGCTTAAGTGCCCTCCAAAAACATTTGCTCTAATTACCACTAGTGACATCCACATTGATTGCTCTCAGTCTGGGGTTCATTTAGAGTCCATCTAAATTATTTCAGCCCTTTCCTTTTCATTGTTCCTTCAGATATGGCTTGGGTTAATCTAAAGTTTAATGTGGAGCCTGACATCTGGAACTGCCTTTTGTTTCATATGGTACATAGCGTGCTTCTCCTGCCTGTGAAACATGAACGTGTGCTTTCGGTATGTGCAGAAGTGTGCTGACGTGTTCACAATAGATGTTCGATGACATACAACTGTAGCCAGGTCACGGAGAGTTGAAGACTAACCTTTCAACTGGAAGCTTTCTCTCGATGATTACTTTTCATTTTGTTTTATTTTGCAAACACTCTGAATGAAACATGACTGCTGGGGTATTCATTTCAATTTGTTTGTTCTTTTGTTATTTTTACTATTTCATAGCTTATTTATCTTACATTCCATGTATATTTACTCTTTATAAAGCTCATTACATTTCCTCATCTAACAATACATATTAATTTCCATATGTAAATTATTGATTATTATATTGAGCTCATTTTTACTGCAAACCTGATACAAGCAAGTGGTATTTCTCAAGATATCTGTGGCTTTTTTACTGACACAGTAACTGAAGATATTTAGTTACTGTCTACTATACCTGTCATGCTGTGGGACAAAGAAAAGCTGTAAAGGGTCGTTCTCACTGGGTACTCCGGCTTCCTCCCAGAGTCCAAAAACATGCACTTAGGTCTGTCTCTATGTGTCAGCCCTGCGATAGTCTGGCAACCTGTCCAGGGTGTACCCCGCCTCTAACCCAATGTCAGCTGGGATTAGCTCCCGCAACCCGAGTGTGGATAAACAGTTAAGGATGAATTTCAGATCTACAATATTTGTTTATGATAGTCAGCATAGTCAGTCAAGTTACATCTTAACAAGTAATATGGTCAGACTGGTCTTGGCATAGGTAGTCGCCATTGACTGAGGATCATTTCAAAAGATATTGACGACTCCCCAATATTTAATCTAGTGTAAGGTTCAGAAGTTAATATAATTTATATTTGAGTTAATTTACTAAAAGATGCTTTTACTATGTTATAATTTTCATCAATTGGCTGTTTGTGTATTTATGTTGCACATTTATTATTTACATATTTACATGTTGAATGTTTGCAGCTGCGTCTTTAAGACAGTTTAGGACTGGCTTCTGATTGGTTGATTCAGTCTGGTGGGATGTGAGAAACCAGGAAGTGAAGTTGTATTGAAGTTTGGTGACTGAGTAAAAAGGCTGTTTGAGAAAGTCATCTGTCTCCATCTTGCTGTCTCTCCTTATAAAGTGAGATCCAACCACCACACATCGAACCCTCACGTTACACTAGTTTCTCCAATTCCACTTGTACAGAGAAAACATCAAATTGAGCATATTACACTGCTAAACCTTTTCTTGATAACAACTGTCTTTCATCAAGTGTACCAGAAAAACTGTCATGAATTGTGTTTTTGTAAGTTAAAATTACTTTCAATTATTGATTTGAAAATTCTGACAATTAGTTCTTTAAAGGTCCTATTTGTAGGATTTGAACATTTCTGACTTTGGCGACTCTTAGTGGTCAAATATGATGAAAGCAACAAGTTACAATATAGCAATAGAATTTATAAAAGTTGGAATGGTCCTATTTTGGTACAAACAAAAACTGATGCCATTAGAATTCTTTGAAAGATGCTATGGTCGCATACATGTTTGACTTGTAGCTCTAAGTTTCATCTCCTCACCTTTAGTAACTCGGGGGCCTGTTTCTTCAGCTTCTCCATCTTCCACTCATTCTCGCAGGGGTTGAGGGAGGACGGTGGGGCCGTACATGAGCACTTACAGTCAGATCCAGAGCTGACTGTCTCCACTGTGTAGAAGTCCTCCACACGTACAGTGCCGCTCCGCAGCCTCAAGCAGGCATCCTTGCTTAGAGGGCGCATGATGCACTTACAGCGGCAGTCTGAGCCCTCGGACGTCATCCGAACAGGCTCAGTCTCCCCAAAGATCTGGAAGATAGAATGTGAAATGTCCCATTTTCAAGTCCAGAGAAACCCGTTTCTGAGTCCTTTTTTGCGTTGTCACTGTATAGCTTAAAAAAATCAGCTCCCATACAACAAAACTACATTGACAATCATGTCACTCTTTAGAATAGAATAGAATAGAATAGAATAGAATAGAATAGGTCTTTATTTGTCACTGTCACATGTACAACGAAATTCAAAGTGCTCTCCAGTAAGTGCAACATTTAAGAGTCTATAAAAATATGAATATAAAAAGAGAAATGTGTACAATTCAAAATACCTAGTTTAGACAAACACATAAACACACCCGGACATACATGCATAGTTGCACAGGAAAAACCCCCCAAAACAAAACAAAGAAACAGCATGAACACACAGTCAAGACAAACAACAGTACAGAACATATCTCAAGTGTGTTGAGCCATCAATGTGAATGCAGTGCAATATTATAGTTTTTTTTTCCCAGTATTGAGGGTGGTTATTGCAGTTTACTGAACACTTTCACACTTGATCTACACAGATGACAACAATAAGTATTGCACTGACCGCTACCGCGACCTAAAAGCGCTCTAATGGACTCAAACTTAACCCACGGCACTTACTCTTGTCATGTTTCTTGACTTCTTCTTTGCTTGTGTTGTATTAACTCTGAAATGTATGTATCTTTGGATAAAAGTGTTTGCTAAATGACATTGTCGAATTGTAGTACTGTAGAATGTTTCGAGGGAAACATTTTTTCTTTACGTTGACCAGTGGCGGTTCTAGACCAATTTTACTGTGGGGGCCAAGGAGGGGCCAGTGTTTAATCAGAGGGGCACATTAGCACATGAAAAAATGCCAAAGATGATATTTAAGCATTCAAAATCTTTGAATGTCTTGAAAAAAACACAAAATGACCAATAAATACACAAAAATGAGAAGACAGAATAACAAAAAAACCCCGACAGAAGACATAAAAATGACCAAAAAAGACACAAAATTACCAAAAAAAGACACAAAATAACTTAAACAGACATAAAATAGACACATAAATGACACCAATGACAAAAAAGACACAAAATGACAAAAAAAAAGATACAAAATAACTAAAAAAGACACAATAACAGACACAAAATGACCAAAAAAAGACACAAATGACCAAAAAAGACACAAAATGAGAAGACAGAATAACCAAAAAAACCCCACAGAAGACATAAAAATGACCAAAAAAGACACAAAATGACCAAAAAAGACACAAAATGAGAAGACAGAATAACCAAAAAAACTCCACAGAAGACATAAAAATGACCAAAAAAGGACACAAAATAACTAAAACAGACACAAAAAGACACATAAATGACACCAATGATAAAAAAGACACAAAATAACAAAAAAGGACACTAAATAACTAAAAAAGACACAACAGACACAAAATGACCAAAAAAAGACACAAAAAAGACACAAATGACCAAAAAAGACACGTAAAGACATGAAAGGGATTCAAAAATGGACAAAATAGCCCTATAAGACTCCAGAGAGTTCAACTATTATACAATGGACACATTCTGGGTTCCTTTTGTGTACAATTAGATATTGTTTGAACAAAAAAAAGTTTAGAATTGTTCCATTGTTCATTGTTATAAATTGATCATTTTATTATTAATTTGACACAGGGGCCACAGCAGGGGCCAAAGGCTTCTTCACAGGGGCAGTGGCCCCTGTAGGCCCCTGTGTAGAACCGCCACAGATGTTGACGTATCATAAATAACTTAAAGTACCTGAAGGGAGGAGAAGTTTGGGGTGGATATGAATGGATCAAACAAAAATGGACTGTTTAGTTATTCTAATTTACACCTACTTATAAATCCAAAGTATGATCTTTGACCTAAACCAGCAAGTTTTGTTTCAATTCACAACATTAACTACATGTTTACTGCATGTTTAAGACTACAACCACAATCTGGGAGCAAATATGTTTCTCTCTAAATGTAATTTTGTTGTATTGGGACGTTATTTGTTAGCAGGCATGGTTGAACCGTAATCTGACTTTAATTTGTATACGTCTGAGATGCATGAAGTCGAAACATCTCTTTATTGTGATACTATTCGGGGTTGACTAAGAATGTAACATATTGGATGTGGATATCAATGACCTGGATTGCACTGTATTTAGCCAAACCCATAAAATGTAATCTATTCTATTAGTCCAACCCCTGCGGCAGTTTCAGGAGTAATAAATCATTTTTTTATCTTGGGAAACAAAACCAAGGAAAGGAAAGTGATCCGATAGAAAAACACCCACAATCTTCCACTGCTTTGAATGTTAGAAGGTGTGAGTCATTGGGAAGCTTCAGAGACAAACATAACTCATAAGGATTGTGCATAACCAGCTGGCCTTTGGCTGCCATATATGATGACAGAGCTTTGGCAAACCATGCTCATGGCTTACTTAGTAAACAGGAAGAAAAGCATGGCAGCCTGAGCAGACATTCCACACTGGCCCTATGTGAAACAAGTGCATGTAGTATACAGTAAAGCTAGCGTTCCTACAAAAATTCTACCTCATATTTGTCCATGTTTTATTATAAATTTCCAGGTTGTGACAGTGAGTTGGAAGTCTGAGGTCTGCTGAGAACTCTTCAGCATTTCTGCATTTTCTCTGTTTAAATCCATCTTTATTTAATTCACAGTGGAAGACTAGTTTAAGCTGCCATCTTGTTAATTGATCTGATTTAAGGTGTGTTCAGACTGAAAACAAAGCCAAATGTTGGATTACATATGATGGTGATTCAAAGACTCAATGGGTCACAAACTTGTCCGGCACATGGATAAAGATGACTGAAACGCGTATCCAAAGTCTTTATAACTCCATCAACTTCAAAAGGCAGGAGAGAAAAGTAGAGGAACAGGAGAATGTATCAGAAAGAAGATAAAGCTTTATCTGCTGAGTGTTAAGATCTGCCAGAGTCTAAGCTGTCACTCAGACACAGCAGAGGCACACTGTTCAAATACTAATATGTGCTGTGTCTGAGTCTGAGTGTGTGCTTGTGTGCATGCGTGTCTATGTGCGTGTACATACAGATGTGTATGTGGGGATGGGAGGGGTGGGTTTTGTCATTTTTATTGTCTGTTTTTATCCTTATTTTTTGTAAAGCACTTTGTGTTACATTTCTATGTATGAAAAGCGCTATATAAATAAAGTTTGATTGATGATAATAAATGTTATATATAATAATATATATAATAAATGTTCCAGTTGTAGTTTGCTATGTTGCTTACAAGCTGTTTGGGGCAAAAAAACATGGACTGCAAAAGCACTTGAGTGGTCAAATTTGCACAAAAAGGATCGGGTTCCATGAAGTTTGCTGTGAATATTCATCATTAGGTTGAAACGAACACAAAATTCCAAATAGAGCCTCTAGCCTGCAGCAAACATAAGTAGCGAATACAGAGGTATTTAGGATATACATCATGTATATTTCATGTTAATATTGATGCAGCTTTTAATATTAGCAGGTTTTGTTTCTCTCTGGTTAACACTCATGTGTTCAGTGTATGTGTTCATTGGGAGTTATTGCTGTTGGATCATGTGTTGGAGGAGTTTGGACTGTCATCCCTTCTGGGGAGATTTAGGGACCTTGGCTGGCGGGTCAACATGTGGTATCACTTTGATCAAAGATGAGCAACACAGAGCTTCTTGATAATGAGCTGTGGTTCTGTCCTCATGTGACTGAAGTTAGGAGGCAATACTCTCAAAATACCAAAACACTTATGAAACTTGGGTCAAATATTTACTGAGGTAACAGCTAGGATAGATTTAATTTATATTATAAAACAATCTCTTTGCAATTTCGGTTCGTCCAAAATGGTGACCACTCCTTCTTTGTAAGGGCATTTTCCACAATATGGAAAGAGGACAATAATTGGGTTACATGATGATTTGCAGATTAGTGGGGACACCCCACTAATTTCACATATAGACAGTAATGTACTAGTTGTGGGGAGTACTACTCAGTCTTTGAAGCAGGTGTATAATGCCGTCTATGGCTCTGTAGGAGTTGTGTTAAGCCTGAAACAAAACAAAACTATCTATATATTTTTGCCTTAGTTGCATCAATTTTGACCATCTTTTACAGAAAGTGTCTCTTATGAGTCACCAAAATGTATAGCAGTGCAATATCAAATTAAGCATCCCTGTTAAGAGGATGGACAAAATAACAGTAAATTATACAAATACATGTATTTACAATATATGCCCATGGCAGAAACAAAGAATGAAAGTGACAGTTAGAATAATGTATCAATTATTGTGTATAGTCTAAAGGCTTTCCATATTTACAATTTTAACAATTTAGGAACTCTTTTAGCAGGATAGCAGCAAGCTGACAGTAATGGAAAGGAGTGCTAGAGGTGGAGGTGGTGGGGGCTCATTAGTGGAGGAATGCAGGCTGTGTAATGGGGGAAGATGTGGAGTTGTGTGTGCTTTCCCCTCCATTACTGCAGACATGCTGGTGGGGGGGTCTGATATGGGGCAGGACTCCTGTGTGCAGAGCTGAGCCAATCCTGACCCATGTCAAGCGAAAAGGCAGCAGGTTGACAAATCCTACAGCCACATGAAAACAGAGTGGATTAGCAGATTAAACTTCTTTAGCAAAGGCTATGCCTATGGACCTGCTGAGCGGCATTGTTCAACCCCAGCCAAACACTGACTGCTGCATAGCAACATCAGCTTAGGTTACTTTAAATTGGAGAAGTCAGAGAAATTCCAGCCAGATTTACTTTGGTACTTCATGTTTTGTCTTGTCAAGAAGGGCTAAATCATTACCTCGCAGCTTTACTTCAGGAGAAAAAATTATCAGCATCTTATCATGAAAAATCTAAATCATTCTGCCAGTCATAGCAGCCGCCTCCTCCTGTCAAATCATATGTGCTGGTATGCCTAACTGACCGTCCAGCATCTCATGCCAAGCTGACCTACCAGCATGAGAACAGGCAACACAATTAAGAGTGCTAATAATTAAGAGTACAGAGTATTTAACGCATGCTTTGAGCTTTGAGTCTTTGGCTTTGACCTTTCAAGTGCAGTCAAGTTTCAGGTCAAAAAGAACACGGCTCAAACATGAACTCATGTCTGCACAATGGGAGGAAAAGAGCCGCAGAGAGCTCTATTAGATCAACCGCTGCAGCCTTTAACAGCTAACACACCCTGACAGTGATGAAGTGAAACCCCAATTGTGCTCAGGATTGCTAAAAACACAAGATGTGTTACACAATGGCTGCTGCATTTGTTAGCCTCAGAGTTAAAGTCAGTGTTTCAGTAGCACTGGCCTGTTGTATCTGCAGCCTTGTCCATATAAACAAGGATATCCTCTCCTTTCAGTGCTATGCCAGCTGGAGTAATCACTGGGACAACTCTATAGTGAAAAGGGCAGGCAGTGCAGTTATCCTGTGGCAAAGCTCAAATATTCAGCTGCATGTTCCACCCTTCAAACACAAACATTAGAGCTGAGATTATAAACTGCAGCTAATTCAATCCTTCCCTCTTTGCTTTTTGAACCTTTTTCCCACAAGTGCACAAGAAGGCATAATGAATACCAATTCTAATCAGTCTTAAGCCCATCAAGCTTGTGCTTTAAAAGGATGGACTACCCCTTTAAAATCCACATCATCTCCTGTCAAGGGTACTCAAGACCAAAACCGGGGTCCACATTCCAGTCCAAAGGGTCTGCCGGACTTTTAATCTTATTAGCAGTGCTTATAATAAACAATCTTTCTATGCCACTGTAAAAACTAACTTGGTACAAAGGAGGGATTCAATTAAAGCCTTCAGTCTGGAGAAGAACCATGAGGTAGGTGGCTCAGACTATAAACAAAAGCACTAACATTAGCAAGGGGATGTTAATTAGCTGAACACAAAGTGTATCAAGCACTCGCTGCTTTTGCAGGTACATATCTACATTCCTGCTGGGTCTGTTTATGCGTCCTCACACTCTGAACTTTTCTGTCTTCACAGCACATCATGACACAAAAATAAGAAAAAGACAGATACATATCATCTGTTATAAAATTGCTGTTGTACTAAAATGAATGAATTAATTACTTATGTGAAAGTTCTTCTCTGGCCACAGTGACATTAAAAAAAAAATTAAGTGACATCCTTTTCTTGCTTTCTCCTTAAAGAAAACTTTTGAACAGGATTATTACACATTTCCACATTTGCCTTTTTGCCCAACAATGAAGTCAGCAGTCTGCTTTGAGGGTGTAAATCCTCTGAAAACACACAGAGACACTTTCCTAATTATAAGTGTGTGTCTGGTGACCAAAACAATGAGTGGAATGATAGATGCTGCCAATATGTTTTCCCAAGATGTTTTTTTTTTTTTTTTTTTTTACAGCAGATGTTTATGGGAGATGTTACAAAGCTGCTGTTTATCACTGCTCAGTGGACGATGCTGTAACTCCACTCACTGAGCAAACAAACAAATTAAATGTTAAAGAAAAAGAAAGTCAACCTTCTGGCTGGTAGTGTTACCTAAAAGAACAAGATTCAAAGATTAAAACCCAAGTGCAGGTGCTAATCATAGCCATGTATCTAAACTAATAGAGGGATGTTCATTGTTTAGCATGAAAACTGCTCAAATAACCCATTAATCATTTGTTTTGTATAACAATAATGAGATGGAAAAGCATGCTAAACACAACCCTATTTTGCGTTTTCACTGTTGCTGCAGGACATTATCTGATTGACACCATAGACTGTGTGATTCATATCCATACCACAAGCAATATATTGTATATAACATTTTGTCTTTGTTTGAAGCAGCTGATAGTAGGTTCATATTTACCATAAATACCCAAGAAGGCTACCAATCTTCTCATTTAACTCACAGACAGAAAGTGTAAATTTCACAAAATGTTAAACTTTTCCTATAAGATTTGGAAAAGATTATAGTAATGCTTAATAGAAAATGAACCTTAATCATACGTCTATGATAGACTCCAGTGTCACGCAAGATAAGATGCAATATACCACCACCATCAAATCATTTTTGCATGGCCCAAATTATACAAAGGTATAGAAGGAAAAGGAAGACCAACAATGCTTTCAAATGCAGTTAGGGAACAGTTTGCTGTGTTGAAATGGTTTGTAATGGTTAGGCATCAGTGGACCTGCAAGTATATTTACTGCTCTTTTGCTTACTCAATTTTTTGTTTTTTCTTTGAATCATAGTCAAAATCATGTGAGAGGTAGCTAGAGGTCATCCCCATAATTTATGGTGGAAAGAAGCTTAAAATATAATATCTATGTTGACCATTTTGGACCAAAGCCAAGCAGTGTCAGTGTCTGTGTAAAACCCTGGTCATGTGCAGGGTTGTACACCTTGGTCAGATGGTGAATGTTGACCAATTCACACTGACACCAAAAGCAGTTTTTTCCTGGGTCATTGGTAAGGTCGATCTCATTACCAACAGCTTGCAGCTTTGTTTTAACCACAAACAGAGACTTTACTCTGCAGACTGATTGTTGACTCTTCATCAAGCCCCATGTGACATCTGCAATTAAATGAAGTCATGTTGGCATAACATGCCATTATAAAACTTGCACCTGCAAGTAAATGTATACAGTTAATCATCAAGCCCTGTCTCTGCTACTGTGGGCTATTTCATTAAGTCGTGTCGTGTCTAGTCGGTCCTTCTCTCTAGTCCCCAGTTGGCATGCACCGATTGTCCTCGGGTTTGTTTACAACCAGAGAACGAAGCAGGTGTGCGTGCTGGTTCTCACGCCACCCTCTGTTGTCCTCCATGCCCTCCTCTAAGCGGGCTCTTTAATGCTAGTGCAACCATTCTCGGTACAGAGAGTATGACTGGGCATCTCCAGTGGCCACAAGATTGGAGCTGTGCACTTTTGCATGATGAGCAGTGTTGTGAGGAAGGACAATTAGTGATTTTTAGGGATTTTTCTGGCTTTACACCATTTGAAAGAATCTGGCTGCAGGGATTTGCCCCCACTCAGACTCAAGAGCATTAGTGAGGGCCAAAACTGATGTTTGGTGATCAGGACTGGCTCACAATCAGTGTTACAATTCATCCCAAAGATTCTCAGGTTCAGTCAAGTTCTTCTATGCTAAACTGGAAAATCTGTCCTGTATGGATATGTGTTGTGTTCGGGAGCATTGTCATGTTGAAACAAAAAAGGGACAAACATTAAGGTAAGCAAGATTTTCCTTTGTTGGAACTCAGGGGCCTAGACCAAACCAGTCACATATTTACAAAGATTTGTACTAATACAACCATGTGCTGTCCATCACAGTTATAATTAATAGTACTCAATCAATCAACATGTCACATGAAATCATACGAGGTACAATTTCAGCAAAATGTAACTGTTGCTACTATGACCACTGCCACTTCCTATCACTACTACTGAGGGTTTTTTTCTCTGAAGAGACCTACATTGCTGCTGATTTGGCCTCTGATTATATCCAGAGCAGACAATTGTTGACAGTCACACCATACTTGGCTACACATATGCGACAGAGCCCCTGGTCTTATAATATGTACTGTACATGTATTTTGTCTTGTGTGTGTGTGTGTGTGTGTGTGTGTAGAGCTGGATTAGGCTGTGGGAGAGTAAGGGGTTAATGGAGTCCAGCAGCTGTACAAACAAGGGTATAGCCAGATATTACTGTTACCCCACTGAGTGCCATCTCTCCCACACTCTGCTGGCACACACACCGGAGGTATCATTATATAAACCCATTGTTTCTCATGTCACCCAAAAGCCCTCATTGGAAGGATTTCCTCGAATCAGAAAAAAGACGCACAGCCTGAACCATCTGCCGGCTTTAGACAGAAAATTTTAAGGTTTGGCTTTGGGGAAATGTCGGTCCAGTCAATTATTTTATCTGAAGCAGAGGCATCATGCCAAACAGAATAGAGTGGGACTCTTTAATGATAGGATCTTTAGTGATTAAACAATGAACATTATTGACAAAGTGTATTGCGTAGGAATGCTGGAAAAATAAAACTTATCTGAAACCCAACAATTGTGTCGTTTCTTACCTTGTTCTGTGACGACGCATCCTTACACAAAACCAGCAGACAGGCGAACAAGTTCGTGTACCTCCACATTTTCTCTCCTGAGTGTCTGGGCATGAAGTTTAGAATTCCAAATCGACAGTCACTGCATTCAGTCCATAAGGTAAAGAAGTGCACTTATTTTAACTCCATTTCTTTTTCACACAGCGAGGATCATATAGTATGTGTCCGTCCGTCTGTATGTATGTATGGATGTCAGTGTGTGCTGTGGAGTGCGCCCTGGCTGCACCGCGCGCTCTGTTTTCAGCTCTGCGCACAGCGCGCATCATCTGTCATCCGCTGTCCTCCACTGATGGGAGGGGTTTACACTCAAACACAGGAGCCCTAATGTATCCAGACTGGATAGGACGGCGGGTGGATAATAATAATCAGCACAACAAAAATATCCATGCATAAGTCGCTTTTAGGCTATATCAATGTAGATCACTTAATACACGCTCACTGAAGTAACCTGCAAATGATAACACATTCAAAAGTCACGAGCAATTCAGACGGAGAGCGCACAGAAGTTTGAAGGGCTTTTGGCGCCATCAGCTGGCCAATTATTTCGCAACTCCAATCCCACAGTTGAGTCACTTAAGATGTCACGGTTTGTGACTGACTGACTGACTGAATGCAAATGCAAGATATGCAGTTGAATAACTTTAGTTGTTTGACTTGTTTATTTAATTGAAACATTGTCAAACAAATCACAAAAACTATAGTTTTGGGATTAACCTGCAAGGGACTCCCAGGGAGAAAATTAGCTGCCGAGTCCTTGTCTCTGTGCAATGTGTGTTTTTTTTCTGGAGTAGGTCTACTACAGCTACAGATTTAGAGGAGCAACATATCAATTAATGGCCTTATCATTAATATTAATCCTAAGGCCTTAAGCCCCGAGGATTTAGGGACTTACACCAAAAACATTGATTAGAATCGTATTATTTGCCAAATGTATGCAGTGATTTGATGAGGAGACACAGTACAGTAAGACAAGAAAGTTAAAGTTTAGTATTGAAAGAAAGTTCAATACAAGAATAATTTATACAGTTAAGGAAAAATGCAATTCTACATATACTGTTTGAAAGTGTACAAGTGAATCATAATTAATATGCTTTATGAAGCTACATTTGGACATATTGCATCATTTGTATGATATATAAATTTGTTACATGCTATATAAGGTTTGGAACCCAAAACAAGGACTTCACCGAAGGGTAAATACAAAAAAGGTATGAGCAGGCTGAGAAGGCAGCAGGTCTTCCAGTGAAAGAAATCAAAGAGCAAGAACATGGAAGTACTCGTGGCTTGGAGCACACCAGCTGGACACATAGGAAACTACAAAATATTAAAACACTTACTACAAAATACACTAGGGGCATTTCTCAGTTCTCTAATTTGCATCCTCCTTTCCCTCACTTGCTTCGCTTCCCTGCGTCTTAGTCCCTTCAAGGGAGAGACGTGGAGAGACGCAAGGAAAGGAAGCGAGGTGAGAGGAAACGATTTAAGAGACGTCCTTCCCTCCGAAGCGTCACGTGAGGCGACGTCTGTTTCTAATGACGGCGGCAGCGGATCACAGCGGGATCAGCTGTCAGTCCCTTTAACAGCTATAGACATGCACTAATAATAATAATAATACTGCTACACATGAACAACAACTTGCATACTGTAGTTATACTGTGAACTGTGTCCAGCTCAGGGGCCAGCGAATGTGTATTATTTTATTTATTATTATTCGCCTCTGTATATAGACTATGCTGGTCATGAATGCATTATTTAATATCCCAGAACATAATTGTGGTGCCCGCTGAACACCAGTCAATGTTTTATTTATATATAAAAGTGTTTCTTGCTGACAGACAGACAGACATACTTGAATAATATCCATAATAAATCTGAATGGTGGAAATAACAGATCATGAAAGGAAAAAAAGAGTTTCTAGAACAATATTTATTTTTTATTTTTTTATAAATGCAGACAGATGTTTGTGGTCTTGCTGTTGTTTAGACCCACAATAAAACAGATTTTAACTACATGGTGAATCAGAAGATGAATAAAACAAAAACTTGTGAGTGACACACTTGAGTCCCTACGGAAGCATATTGCATTCACTTGAAAAAGAAAGAGTAAAACAGAAATAATTACCCCGAAAAACAAAACAAAACAAAATTACTCAGAGTTTTTTTTCTTCAAGTGAATGCATTACGCTTCCGTAATTCAGATCAGCTGCAGCGTCTAAATTATTAACCGATGTCTGGTAAGGCGGCATGTTAACCGGTAAAACACTTCGGCATAGGATGCTCTCAAGTATCCTCGCTCATGTCTCCTCCATCCTCCATCCTCCCTCCTCCATCCTTGGAGCACAAATAAGAGCTTTGGGATGGTCGTTAAAATGGTGCACGCGAAGAACTTCCGGTTCAAGCGAGGATAGACGTGGGAAGAGACATAAAATAAGACACTTGAGAAAGGCCCCAGGATGGACGAGAGTCTTCATAGGGCGGATGATCACTGATGTCAAGCTGGTGTGTCTCATCAGCCTGCCGGAGGATTCAGCCACACACACGCACTGCAGGAAGGAGGAGAAACAACAAATGAAGGGGACAGGAGAGGCAGAACAAAACCCAAATACACACTGAAGACTCAACCCTCACAGTACCCACCCCCCTCGAGGGTCGCCATCTTAGCATAAAAGTCTCAATGAACAGGGAAAAAAATGAGGGAGGGGGCGGGCTGATGGAACAACTGGGGCACAGGCTAAGAGCGAGGCTGCTGCTGCTGGGGATGAGGCTTGGGTTGGTAGGTAGAGGGAACCAGATAAGGGACGGAGTAGTCAGCCTGGAGAGAGGAGTGGAGACCTGATCCAAGTGGACTGTGGCGTAGTTTGAGCCACCGTGAGTTCTCTCCTCAGCAGGTAGGACACGGAGTACAATCACAGTTCAGGTTACTTTTATTAAATGCAGTTTATCACCAGATTACAGAGCCGTTCACAGGCTTTATGCTGCCGTGCTCCGTCAGCTTGTCTGGTCCAGAGTGTGTGTGCTCCAGTCATCTGCCTTCAAGGTCCAGCACGCTACTGTGTTTTAAAAGGGAGAGAGTGATTAGCTAATGCTCTGCAGTTGTGTCAATCACTCTCACCTGGCGCTGCTCTCCTGAGCCCTCTCCACACCTCTATCCTGCAGCTGATGCACCACGCCCCCTCCACATGGACGCTGAGCTGAGTCACAGTGGTAGTGAGGTTGTGGAGAGTGTCCGTAGTCTCCAGCAACAAGCTCTCATGCTGTCCCAAAAAGGCTTCTTGTGAAGATAAAGCCTGCCAGAGGATCCAGCAATGCCACTCTGCCACAAGGAAAGACAAGGGAGGAGGGGAGGAGAGGCAAAACAAGCCCAAATACACATTGAAGGGTGAACCCTCAGAGAACCAGCCCCTGTAAGGGATTGCACCTTGTAGCCTATTAGACTCGTCAGGGTACTGAGCATAAAGGTCTCAATGAACAGGGACCAAAATGAGGGAGGGGGTAGGCAGGCTGACGGGGCAGCTAGGGTTGGACAGGTGAATGGGGCTGGTGGGCTGGTAGAGGGACTGCTGGGTCACAGGAAAACCAAAGAGCTGGTGGTGGTTTTCCGCAGGCGCACATTATTTTAAAAGAGAATAAAGGTTCTTGTATGTTTTATTTAAGGCATCTTATTTTTGACAGTCTTCTTGTAAATTCTGTGGTGGATTCTGTTAACACACTGTGCTCTTATTTTGAAAGCTGCATGTGTTTAGCGACAGGAAGTAATGGTAGCGGAAATCGTGGTTTTTGTGATTAACACAACTTTAATTGTTAGCTATGTTAGCCACTATGAAAGGGCCATCCCAGAAAGGCGGAATATTTGACGTCGCGCTTGACGTCTAACACACACCTCCCACTTGGTACAACAGTCATCGAATTACTGTTCAGTAGCTGCACAACAACTGCGGTCGCCGTCGCTAACTGTGCAGCATACTAACTGTACACAAAGTGTCTGCCGCTGATTGTAAACAAACCGACATGCTTACTGTACACAAAGTGTCCGCCGTTGATCATAAACAAACCGGCATCTCTAACTGTGCACAAAGTGTCCGGTGCTTGTTGTAAACAAACCCTCTCTACCTTTAAAAATCTCCTGAAGACCCAGATTTTCAGAGAGTACCGTCTCTCCTAGCTCTATATGACAATTCTACTCCTTAAAGAATCGTCACTAGCACTTATTGCTGCACTAACGCCTCTTAACACACCTTGATTGTTTCCCTTTCCTGTAAGTAGCTTTGGATAAAAGCGTCTGCTAAATGACTAAATGTAAATGTAACCAGAACAGCACTAACACAGATGACAGGTGGCTGCTGTTTTGGACAATAGATTGTTGCTAGATAAACTAAAATGTTACAAATTTGCACCTCACACTACAGTATATGCTGGTTTGACAGTTATTTGTCTAATAGAAAGCAATATGTGTTGTGTGAATTGTGTGAAAGAGTTACTATTTGGTGTACCTCAAAGGAGCTGTTTGGGGCCATTGCTATTCTCTATCTTCCCCTTTTCCTTAATCAAGCAAGAGCAGTTTTGTATGCGGATGATTCAATCCTATATTTACCAGCAGCATCAAGTGGGTTAAAAAAAGTTCTGGTCAGGACATGTCATACTTCGTGAGAAAATTCAAGTGCAGAATTCCTGGGAAGTGCTCATAGGGCCCTCCCACTGTAGTACATGTCAAATTCAGATTAAAAAATTCTGACCAATCACACAATAGTTGTCGGAAACCACACAAAAAAAAGTGTCAAGAACAGAGAAATATGTTCTCTCTCCCAGGGCTGCAAGAACATAATGACATCATTCTTTCATTCTGTTCTTGCAGAGTATGTATTAGACTTAAGGCTGAGTCTGCGGACCCAGGTTCAAATACGGTCCAAGGACCCTTTGCTGCATGTCTTCCCCAGAGATTGTGTTAGACTTTTCCATTGTCCTTGATTTTGACAAACGGGTACATAAAAATTCTGTCATGAGAAATGAATGTAATTTTTAAATTGTAAAACATATTTAATAACCTTTAATTTGTATTAGCTGAAGGCAGATGGACAACAAGGTTAGCTTGTGAGATCAAGTAAAGATTATACAATAGATAATTATTACGCACAAGGCACCGGCTGTCAAATTATTTTATATATGGTAGATCATGCCAGTTTTTGAATCTGTCAAAAGGATGCACAGCCTTCAGAGTTTCCCGTCATTATTAAAGAAATCAGTCAATGAAAATATATGAAAATATTCGGTTAATGAGACCTCTGGTCTTCCCCTCTGTCTCCCCCTTGCATCCTTTCTCTGTCACAATCAATTAAAATAATCCTTGAAAAATCACTTGTAATGCATGGAGTAATATTGTATATATTGTATTGTACGGAGTAGCATTGTATTCAGATCCAATTTAAGATTAAAGATAAACCGCAGCTAAACTTGTCTGCACAGAGAATGTCAGTGATAGGAAGAGCAAACTAAACTCTTTGGATTAAAATTAGACACAGATTGAACACTTACAGTTATGGGGAGAAGTCTGGCAGTTATTAAGATATGTGCTAATTTCTAACCACAACAAAGCATTTCTCATACTGTTCAGACATTAGTTCTCACTCTTATAGATTACTGTCCAGAGGTATGGTCAAGCGTGTCTAACTACAGTTGGCCCAGAATGGAGCTGCATGACTGACTCTAAACTGTTGGTCATTGGTGAAGGACAGGACAGTTATTTCTCTGCTCCATTTTATAAGACATATTTTATTGTCTTAAATTCTGAATGTTCTGCACCATCAACTTTCATATAGCAGTAATTTCCATAACTTCAATACCAGGCATCCATTAAGATGTTTTTTTTTAACTCCCTGCTTCAAAAACAAATGTAAATCAGCATACTTTTTTGTTCAGAGGAATGAAGAATGTTTTTATTTTATTATTATTATTATTTTTTACAGGACATACCTGATGACCCAGAACACTAGCCACTCTTCAAATAAGATATTTCTTGTTACATAATATCAGACTAGCCTACATCATCATTAATGATTAACTTTCTTGGTAATTTTAATATACTGGTAGCTTTATTCATGTTTTATTTTCTTGTTTTATAGTTTGTTTGTTTGTCTTTAGTTTTTCTTGCTCCCCTTTGCTTTGGATTTTTAAAAATATACACACATATATACTTTTTAATTTTATTTTATTGTGATGTAATAATTACTTATGTGGACCCCAGGAATAGTATTTGTTGCCTTTGTAGTGGCTAATGGGGATCTAAATAAAACAAACAATAGTTTAGTTGCCCATGGAATAGCCTACATATCAATAGAACATAAACACAATCTTGGCCATTTTTAAAGATTTTTAGTACCTAGCACATTACATCAACACTACTCTCAAATCCCAAGAAATGTAGTAACATGCCATGTACCTTACCACTTTCAAGCTTAACTTTAATTGCTTGTAGTTCATAGGCTGTGCACTTTATCATGCTTTCTACATGTCAACTCTTTATAATAGGTGCAAAAATTCACTGTTGTAATTGTTAAAACGTGCCATTCTAATTTGAATATTGATAAATGCTAAAACATGTCCATAGGAGAAGCAGGGTGGTTAAGCTAGCAGCTATCTTAACTGTAAAAATGATTTCTTTTTCTATACATTATTACAGTGTGGCCACCAGAGGGCACTACACACTTTCTAACTATTTCTTAATTAAAATTCTACGAAAGAAACTTGCTGTTCATGCTGAATGTGTAGCCTTCTCCTTCTGTTATTAACCAAGCTATAGTTTAAGTATCAGAGACTAATAAAGTTTAAGCATTAGCCCCTTGACGTTTGACTTGTCTTGTAAACCGCTGCGCTTCAGATTCAGAATGGGACTCCATATCCCATAATGCCTGCCGCATGCTGCGTAATGTGTTTGTGCTGCCTTCGGGGTGTGTGGGAGTAATCAAACTTAATATTGAGTAACTAAGTAAGTAAAGTTTATTTATATAGCACTTTTGACAGATACAATTACAAAGTGCTTTACATAAGATAAAAAGAAAGAAAGAAGATAGGGGCACATACGACAATTAAAACACGGTTAAATCACAATGAAACATAAAAATTATAAAATAATATGTACAATGCATGGTGGTCATCCAAATGCCTGTTTAAAAAGATAGGTCGTATATTAGACGATAACATCACGATTTGGAGTAGTTGTTAGAAAATAATTTAATAATCCAGTTTGATTGTATTTAGAATATGCTCAGCCTTTCTATACAATATGTTTGGAACCTACACATCTACTAACTAACTAACTAACTAACTAACTAATTAATTAACTAACTAACTAAATCTTTGAACCCAGGCCCAGCCTTTGTTTGTTTATTTGAAGATATAGTTGTGTGTAGCCTATTCATTTGATTTTGGGAGTTGTTTTTAAAATTCTATTTATTTATTTATTTTTTGTTTTTTATGACAATGTTTTTTTTTAATTTTTATTTTCATGTTGAAAAGAATATATGTTTGTGCATTGTTTTGTACAGTTTATAACCTTACACCGAAAAAAAATACAGATTGTAGTTTTATGTTTGAAAATACATAGCCTGAAAACGTGAAAGCACGTTTTGTTTGAAAAAAAAAAAAGGAAGAGTTTTCAGCGTGTCACTTTCAAGAAAAAGGTTGTGCAATTTAATTAAGTTTCTATTCATCACATTATCTAGTGAGACTAGTGCTGTCTAATTGGATGAAAGAAAACCACTATCCTCCACTCTCTTCCAAGGCCCTGAACGCACCACCCCTGGGGGTGTGGATCTAGTTATTCCACGCTGACTGGAAGCAGTGGACTAATCATGGGACGGCGTTCCGAGCAGTGAGCCAGCCAGGCTGAGGACAGGGACAAAGCAGTGCCAGTTTCACTTCACACTGCACTATCATCAGTCATCTGACCATCACAATCAACAGCGTGCAGGTTTGTCGAGGCAGTGAGAGGCGACGTCGGTCTGATTGGGGATCAGCCCATGCGGGAGGATGGAGATAGAGAAGAGGACGAATGGGTTCGACTACCCGGAGAGAAACAACGCCAAGTCCGTTAACGGTAGGCAAACACACCCGGAGCATGAACCTGCACACACACACACACACACACACACACACACACACACACACACACACACACACACACACTGTAAAACAGTGCTGTCCCCACGTAACAGCATGGCTACAGTATTATTGATGAGCCCTATCAGTGCATCCATCACTGCTGCAGGAGCAATCTACAGGCACCGCAGCTCAGCAATTTGTATCCGCTGAAATCAAGTTTAGGACTACAAACGCAACTTATGTATATTCTCAGGTGGGGTGAACGAGCTCCAATTATCTATGAGAGCGCTGTCGCTGTTTGTCCTGGAATGTAGGTGCTTTCGTTTGTTTTTTAACTTAATTGTTTGCTTGCTTCTCCGTGAGCTGCGTGTTTGTGTGATAGATGCAGTTGGGCTTGCTGGGAACAGAGGTCGGAATGTTTTTATTTGGAAGTGGCCAGTCAGGCTCGGGGAGATCGTAAAAGGTGAACTTTTGAACTTGGAGAACGCCCTGAAGCCAGTAGCTTTTAGCCCCCCAAATCCGGTGTTACATGCGCAGCACGGGAGGGCAAGGAACAAGCGATAAATAGGCGAGGTGGGTTCAGAGTTGGGTGAATTTCAGATTTATCTCGACAGAATGTATCGTTAGATGACAGCAGGATTAATAAACCCTCTGTAGATGACACTAGCTTTGCTGCTGACAAAAAAGTTTCCACACTCACTTGTCGTTCAGTTTACTTTCAATAGTTTATTTATTTATTTATTTTTTAATATTTTCCCTACTGAGCAGTTCCAGGTTCAAACAAGCCCCACAATGCCTTGCAGCAGTGTCTGTCTCAGGCGCCAGTCCCATATCGTGCCCCCATGTGGGTGACTGAAGATTTATTGACATTTCCAAGATTAAAATTCCTTTAACTCTGCCTGCTCTGAGCACTCTCACCATGCACTATTTAGACACCAACATGAACTGTGTTTTGTTATCGGTACAGTTGTTTGTCACTTAATTGTAGAATAACAGTTGACTTAATAAGCCTAATTATAAATACATTAGGTCTGCGCAACAATTTAATTTAGGTAGTTTGTCAAGTCCAAAATACCTCTCCTTGGTTAATTCTAACTATAACAATATGGGAAAAAAGGAAAAAAAAAAAAAAAAAACTTAAAAAACTTAGTATTTTCATGTTGATAAGTCCATGCACAGAAAATAAACTGCCAATTTCGATTTGTCATCATTATTCAAGTCTTTCATCAGGCTGAAAAATCCATGCATCCTTTTTATTTATTGCATGAAAGAAGTCAAAGACAATACGCTTATGGAAAATCACAACAAAGACTAGAGCAGTGAATGAAGGCCGTTGTCAACATTTCATCAGGAAATAATACAACAGGGACTTGTTAGTTGTGTGTGTATTGGCTGTGTGTGTGTGTGTGTGTGTGTGTGTGTGTGTGTGTGTGTGTGTGTGTGTGTTCAAAACTGTCAGTGTGAGGTGAAGCTTTTATGGTGGATAGTTGAGAAGAAGAGGAAGAAAAAAGGAGGTAGTGGCAAATCAAGACAGAGCACGGGAATTGAATGAAAAAAGACCAGCAATGAAATTAATGAATGGGTAAGGAATTGAAGGAAAAAACACAGAATTTCACCATACACAATGATGATAATTCTAATATCAGTAAAGTCAACCCTGTCAAAACTCAAGCATTCTCAGGTTTAATCTTCCCAAGTGTTTTTCTGTGGTGCTTTTCTGACAAACCGAGACATTTTAGGTGTCATATTTGTCTTTAGGAAACTATTACAGACATTTTATTTTACTATTTTCTGTCCTATTATTATTTATCGATCAATTTGATAGTCAACTGATTGATCAATGGCCTAATTGCAGTCCTCCTAACCTTAAAATAATAGTTTTCAATATTATCTTAAGTAGGCTTTTTAAAAAAATAATTAAATAATTAAATACATAAAAAAACAAGCAATCAATGAAAATGAACCAAATAAAGCTGAATGTTATGAAAACATTTTATAAGCCCAAAAAGAAGGATTTAATTTTGACATAGTCTAGTTCTGTAATTTGCAGTTTTCCCCCACCTCTAAAAGACTAATCAATTGATATTCACCAAATCAAAAGCTTTTTAGAAATTAACACATTATCGTAAATGCAGATCTTGTAGTACAATGAACAGAAAGAGGCTTTTTCATTATTATATAAATGTAACAATATACAATAACTTAATCTGGCTGAGAAAGGCCTTCTAAATAATGAGCTGAAATGAGTAGCCGATTCAACCGTAAAATAATCGACAACTATTTGGATAATTGTGATGATTTTTGACTTATGTGACAATAAATTGCATAATTTGGAAGTTTGGGGAGAAAAAATAGATTTAATGACATCCCCATGGTTTCTCAGACATTTCAGGTAATCCAGAAAATAGGCAAGGCAGCTTTATTGCACATTTCAAACACAGACAATTCAAAGTACAAAGGCAAAAAAGCAGATTTGTAAGACATAGTTGCCGGCTTAATCAAAAAATAATATAATCGTTAGTCGCAGCCTTATAGGTACAACAGATGTTACAGATGTTAAGTCCAGCTGGTTAAGCCATCACTGATGGGGAGAAGTGTTAACTGCTCCAAACCTTTCTGTCACCTCACATTGTTACATAGAAAACAAAGCAGGCAAACCCTCCTCCCAGCTCCTGCCTGAGCCTCAGCTTCAGCTTCTCCACATAACCACATTTGAAGAACAAACTCTATTTCCATTGATCTTTGAATTGACCAGGAATTTGGCTCTCCCAACCCACTCTCTGCTCAGTGGAGCGTTCTTGTTTTTATGTAATTGAACTCAGTGGAAGAAGAAGGGGCAGAAAGACGGAGGAAGACTGGCTGGGTGGTTCTGTATTAGTGTGAATCCACTGGGCCTCGGGGGTTTGCAGGCTGGCTGGCACAACAGGGCAGATAGATTGAAAGAAAGTGCTTTGTCAGCCCCTGCGCTGGCCTGGGGTCTGTCCTGTCCCTCGGGGCAGGGTGAAGGGGACTGCTGGCTGTGGGTGGGGCAGGGACAGGATGTGAAACCCCCTGCCGTGACGCTTGAATGATGAGCCAGGAGGAATACAGTAAAGGAGGAGGCACTGCTGCTGGTGGTGGAGGGGCCACGCAGGCAGATGTGATCCATCATGTCCTGTTTTCTTCTTCTTCTTCTTCTTCTTAACTTTACTCCCTACCCTATCAGTAGATCTGTGTAAACATGAACACAGTCATCCCCTGCCCCTTTCTCTCACAATCACACATCAGATGAGATTATTTTGAATAGCTAGAACAGATCTGTAAACCTGGTCTCCTAACTAAAATTAGTGTCGGGGGGTAGACATAAACTCAAGCCGGTTACTTTGTCACAATATAAAGAGCACAGCATTAACCGAAGTCATTTGGACATAATGTGGGCAGCAGTTTTGTACAGTTAAGATGAAAATCAGATTGACTGAATGTTTGGTTTTGATGTGATTTTAAGAATATGTTGCACATACATCAAATCAGCACAATTTAACATTATTCCATTATTATTGTGATGATTATTTTCTCAGTGAATCAGTTGATCTATGAAATGACTATAGGTGATATCTTCCAACATCTTGTTTTTGTGTGACTATGAAATGATAGAGTCAGGGAAAAAGCAGCAAATCCTAACATTTGGAAGCAGACAGTGATTGGTTGTCATTTTTGCTTGTAAAATACCTGAAACCAGCATTTTGCCAATCTAATTTTCAAACACAGTGGAAATGAAATTAGATTGTTCCTTCTTTTATAAAAACAAGTGTTACTGAAAGCTGGACTGGTTAGTCTTCTCTAGTTTCTGATTTTCATGATTAAGATTTGACAGGTATTCACATTTTTTTGTCAAGGACTTTGATTCATGTCTAGACTCAATGGAAGTTGTAGAAATAAAAAAAGAACAAAAAACCCAAGATGTTTTCAAGTCTGAAGGATTCTGTCAGGCACGCTCACGTTTTCAAATAAGTCCAGCAGAGGTCAAATTATCAATGTGATGTCTCTTTTGAGAGAACCAATAACTTGATTAATTCAATACTAAATGTTAAATGTTGCTTTTACATTTTGTCAACAGTTTCTATTTTTCCAATGCAGATCTATCTTTCTTCAATCAAGGGGCACTATTTGGTAACAGAGAAAATCAGATATGATATGGCCTTCCCTACAATTATTTAAAACCCCCCAAATTAAATCAGAAACTGAAGGAAATTACTTTCATTTTCACTTATTGTATATGCAGTAAAACAAGGAAGCCAATCTTAGGACAAGATGATTACACCACATTGGAAAAAATTCTTCACCCAGGCTGATTAGCATTTCAAACATGGTGATTTATCTCACAGCACGCTCCACAGCAGATGGTTTCACCATTTAAAGACTACGTTTTGATGAATGAAAGGATCCTAAAGTGTGTTATCACTGTCATCCTGTTTGTGCTGTAAGAAGGAGAGATCAGGGAAGATAAAGTAATAAACTAAGATGCTCATATAAGCCTTTAATGAATCATCCAGGTTTCTTTATAATGATGAGGAAAAAGAAAAAAAAGATCAATCTTTTCTGAGCAAATTAAGTTTAATAAAACAATTAAATACTTCGAATAGGAAAATATTTATTTCTTTGAGAGGATTGGCCTGATTTTTTTAAAGTTAAAATGAATGTGTTTAAAAATAAAACTTGCATACACAAAATGTATATGAAAAAATTGCTTAAGAAAACACTAGTTTTACCAAACATTTTAAAATACTAATGCAATGAAAGATATTGTCCCTTACCAGACTCCATTTTGCATATGTTTTACAAGAAATGAATTGTGTTTTGAACCATTCACCTACCTTTAAAAACACATGGATTTAACACTTTTGTTTGATATGATAAACTGTGGGTTGGTTGACGTTAATGTTTGAACTTTTCATTAGCTGTCATTGGTTCTTGTAGTTGTTTTTCAGACAAATTGTTTATGGGAATTTGTCATTGAGTAAATTATTATTATTATTATTTTTTTTACATTAAATAAAAAAAATACAATTGTGGGACACAATAACTCATCTTAGTAGGAAAAAAAGACATGTATATAATAGGATGATTAAATGGTGAGGACTTTGTATGAGGTTAAGGCCAGTGTGGTCCTCTCTGTTTGAGCCCTGTACAGCATCCTGATGCTGCTGTTTCCAGGCAACACGTGTGTGGCTAGAATGAAGAGGGTCAGATGATGATGCAACATCACAGACCGCAGCAAACATGTATGCAATGCAATACAACAGGTTCAGATCAGCTTCAGATCCTTGTCACATCAGGATAACATTCACATCACACTGCAGTGTCAGTATAGCACATTAGCATACCAACACTCTAATCTAACAGGCTAATTGCTTTCCTATAAAACACTGTAAGAAGGGTCATTTTATTAGGCACTCTACAACGGAATCTTAAAACAAGATTTTCCCCTGTTTACCATGCTCATCTATGGTCATTTTTTGTGTTGTATCAAGATACAACAGACCGATGTTTTCATTTAGTATAAGTCGCTGCACGTCGCTGGAGTTTACCTAAATGCAAAAGCAAAAATTAGCAGAACATTTTGTTTTCTTTTTCTTTTTGAAAATTTGGTGTTGCGAATGCAATTTGGTTAGTGCTAAGAAAGAATAGAATAGTTTCATTACCCAGCACCACTTTACTATTTTTTTATTCTTAAAAATACTTTTTTGCGCTGTGCTGGTTTAATAATCCAAAAAAAGTCAGAAGTAAATTATTAGAGGAAAACCAATTCATATTTAACTGAAAAAATATGAACTCCTGACATTTATGCAAAACTATTTTTCAACCATTCTCATCATCCTTCAGCATTTTCTATAATTTATGCTTGGTGTGCAGTTAATGTTCTTTTAACTCATTCCTCTCATTTCTCATCAAAATCCAACCTGTCCCCCAGAATCCATGGTCTTAAAATGTCTTCCTTTCTCTGACCAGCCATTCAACACCCAAAGATATGTAGTTTATAATGATATAAAATAGGGAAAAGCAGAAAATACTGACCCAGGAAGTCTGAGGTGCTTGAAGAGCGACACAATTCTCCATTAATTGAGTAATTAATTAATGATTTGACTTGTTTAAGATGTATGGAGTGTTTAAAATCCAAACATTTACATATCACTCATGGAAGGATGGAGAGAAAAAAAAGTGAACTGATGGAAAATTAGCAAAGAAATTGAAATTGTACTCAGGACTGTGGATAGAAGTGATTGAATGTATACATTTAAATGGTGACAGGGTGAGTGTGTTTAAACACCATGTTATCATTTTCCTGTAATTTGTCAGATCAATTAATAATTGATTTAAATCTTTAAGTTAATATTTTTCTCAGTTTTCTACGATAAACTAAACTTCTTGTTTTAGGTGCACAAATATTGAATCTCCCAGCACTTCTCTCATCCCTACACTGAGCTCAGAGCTCGTCCCCGAGGCTGTGTCTGTGATTGTGTTGTTGTATGGATTGTGATGGACACGTGGGGGAGGTGACAGTGAGCGATATGGGAACGGTGACCAGGGTCAGTGGGATGTTGCTCTTGAAGCATTAATGGCCCGCTCTCTGCTGACCTCCACGTAACCCAGGAAAGTATTTACAGCCTCCACTTGATCCATGAGCTACAGGCTGGGATGGCAGTGAGGCTGCTCTATCTGAGATGTTTGCTTGCTTGATGCTGCTACAACCTGAGGATCTAACAGCTTCTAATGAGCTGCAGAGGAAGATGGGGGAGGAAGTAGCACACTGCCATAAAGCATATTTTGAAGGGGAATGCATTACAGTAAGAATAGGGGACAGTTGGTACAGTGTCACTGGCGATCTGTGAGCCATGCTGTTGTCAGGCCTCTGTGATATTCATCACGTAGCGTAGCCAGAGGCCATAAATGTCTTCAATTTGAGTTTGAATTTGGGTGGAGGATGAGTTTACAGGCAGCTGTAAAAGACTGAACTTGGTATGTAGAGTCGGGATGGCTTTCCTGTGAAGCTGCAAGCCTGGAAGATGCAGTTGTTGGTGGGTTATAAAAGAGCAGAGGGGTTTCAGTTCAAAAACACAATTTGCATTTCAGAGAAAAACCAAAAAACGAGTCTTCTGTTAGCAGTCATAGCTGTTAGGTGTTATTGATTTGGCTATTGAAATACAAGTGATATGTCTAGTGTATTGATGCTAAGGCCCTTCCTTGCTGAGTGGAAGTTGGAAACTTGAATATGATTGGTTGTTGAAGCACAGTGACCCTCAGTGATTTCCAGACGAAGCCCATCAGCAGGCACCACAGTCATTTCACAGTCAACAGAAAAGACACACAGAGCTGGGCACATCGACTATTTTAACAGGAATCTGCCAAACGGATAATAAACAGATTCTCATTACCTTTACACACACACACTAAATAAATAAATATTGAAACAACTTTCAGATGAAGTTTTGAGGATGCTGTTGTAAGATGGAGTCACAGTTTTTTTTTTTTTTATAGTATTCATATTCAAATGTAAGATAACTGCTAACAAACTGGAGATAGATTGTAATGCTTATTTTTTTCAAAATAAGACTATGCAGTATTAGATAAAATACTGTCCTCATGGAACATTGTGGCATATAGTAAACTAGTACCATTTACTTTTATTTCATTTTTCACAGGGAGGGAGGTGTTCTAAGCTGTCAGGTAAAATAAAGAGACCTTTCAGTTTGCTGTCTAAAAACAGCCAATGTTTAAAAGTTGCAAATGCATTTAAAATTCATTTAAAGTGACCCATAGTCCCTTGATATATCACGGATAAACAATACAGTTCAAGAGGTGCCACAACAGGGCAACTTGGATTCAACAATAATTTACCCAATTGTATAAAAATATACCCAACATTTTTAAGGGAGCAGAACTGTTTTCAACCAATTTTCAACCAAAGTTTGTTTCAGTCTGAACTGTCCATTTCACACATGACCAGAAGACCCTGGTAGATGGAACTGTGATTAGCAAGAAGTGAGGTGTAGCTGAATGTAAGGAACATGGTGACTCCAGAGGCAGAGCCCCCTGTGTTATTTTTTTAAAATGATCTGTTATTTGGCTGGTTTTGTAAGATGATTATTATCAGATGGCAGCTTTCCGCCTGGGTTTGCACAGTGCAGTATGCTCGCTGGCTCTATGAGGTAGTAAAACTCTGACCCCTGGTATGATGAAAGGGAAGTTGCTCCTTTGAGCGTGTCAAGTGGCGGTGACGGAGCCCCCACCCCTCTGACCACAGCGTGACCCTCAGCCAGCCCGCCCGCCGGGATTAGCACAGATAAAGACATACATTCATTAGCTTAACATAACATACACTGATGACGGCACTATGAAAAAGTCTCAGAGGCTGTAAAAAGTGGCCTTCACCCCATTGTTTGATCTTAAAGGCTGCATTGTGGCCATCACTGTAACATTAAATAAATAGATGAGTTAACTCCAACCTTAAGTGGATGATCAACGGAACTCAAGTATCTGTCAATGATTAATCTAATTTTCAGAAAAAGAGAAGTTTTCGCTTTAAGATAATGTAAAAAGTGCTGAATTAAGTTTTTAATATGTATGTTCTCAATATTTAGTCTCAATCTATACATGGATGTCCCCTTGTGACCAGTAGAATAATTCTTATTTGGACCATCGTTGTTTATTTGTCACTGTTCTCCAAGTTTAATATTGCCAGGTGATGCTCCTGAGTAAACAGAAAACAAGTAATATATCCATTTGATTCAGTTACTGTCTTTTTGGATTTCTTTTTTTTCCCCTTCAAGTGTAATTTGACTTATTTGTTTTCTTTGGAAGAAATCCACTTTTTCACTTTCATTTTTAGAGTGAGATGAGAAGACAGATCTATGTGAATCTCATGAGGTCTGTGTGTTCAGTGTGGAGCTGGAATCAGGATTGGCCACAAATAGTTTAATTTCTGTGTGTACGGACTAAACAAAAAAGATAAAATGTGTTCATTAAAGAGGTTTAGAGGTGCAATAGGTATTTCTTTTCTCAGTGACATTCTACTTCGAGCATAGACATGAAATTCAAGTCTTCTCATCTCACTCTTGAAAAGAAAGCAAAGTAGCATATTCCCCAAAATAATAAATTAGAAATAAATTAAACAATTCCTTTACTTTGTATTTAAAAAATGAACAATGATGTTAAAAAAAATCATGTGTTAAATGTCATCAAATCATGTTAAAATTATGTGTATCTCACGTCAAATGTATTTTTTTTTTATAAAACTCAACATAAATATAAGAAATATTTGTATGTCTTTAATTTAGTTAGACACATTTTAAAATAGTGTGTCTCCTGGGTTTCTGGTTCAGGTGATGAAAATGTTATTTTCTGCTTCTAGCATTACCACGTTTAAAACCCTTATCACTCATTCATGACAAAATCCCCCCGGTCACTTCCAGGTGATCGGACCCCATAAAGCCTCTCTGCTGGTCACAATGTGAGCTCATGAGTTTGGAGATCTGTGAACTTGAGTGGCGCTGTGAGGCAGCACCATGGGGCTGTGCACTTTGTCAGCCTGAAGCAGCGGGGAGGACAGAGTAGACATTGTGCTGTGGTATGTTACACACAGAGGTCAAGGGTCACGTGTAGAGGTCAAAGAGATGACTGGGAAGCAGCCTGTGAAGCCAACACTTGAGTTCCTTCACAATCTGTCAGATGTAATATCCACCATGGAGCGCAGAGGGGCTCTGAGCTAAAGACAGACTGCTAATCAGGACCCAGGGAGTTTGTTATGTAGAAGAGGAGGAGGACGCATTGATTTAGTGGTACCTGTAGAACCAGGTGGGACCGCATTAACCCCAAAAAAGCAACAATAAACCTTTTGGTAGCAGAGTGATCCAGCAGCAGCCCCTCTAAAGCCAGGTGGTGGCATATCGGCGGCAACGTCTCCCCTCTCCACTCGCTTATAACCCCATCTGCTGCATCAAGGCTGTCTAAGGCAAACTGAAACTCCTTACTGTCATGCTTGGGTGTCTCTGCTGGAGGAGGGAGGGGTCGAGTGGTGCCCAAGGGGTAAAACAGCCCTCTCTGCTCTGACCTCTGGGCAAGAACAGGATTCATTTAGTCCTGACACAGAGTGAAAACAATGATCTATCTGTGGCTGCTGCTTCCTCTCATCCATCTTACAGTTGGTAGGGGTGATTGACTGATTGATTGATTGGTTGATTGATTGATTGAGTGAGTAAAAAGCTGACGTCACACAACCCACAACTGTAACATTGCATAACATTTCCCATCTGTCCTCGCCTCACTTCATCAGCCAGTCACTAGCTGCTTTCAGAGACAGGTCATTTAGTGATAGTCAGTGAGAGATGTTTGGGTCATCAGTCATTCACTGTATCCATCTCATCCACAACTCCAATTTTGCATTCATTTTTGTTTCATATGTAGCTCATGTCGTGTGATACGCTTTTTACGCTTCATACTTTAAGAACTATTATATCACTACGTCTATGATATAAATATGCAGATGAACATTTTAAATCCATGAATTCACACTAGAGAGACTGTATTTTACCCACTGATACAAACAGCCATGACAACAACAGACAGATTTTAACCATTGGTGCAGAAAAAAACTGGACAATGCTAGTTAACACTGCAAGTAAGCAGGGTGAACTGACCTTTATTTCATTAAATTAATAATATAAATAATTAAAATCATATATATTTTTTTTTATTTAGGAGGCATGCAGTGCCTTGTGTGCTTTTCAAAGACTTGTCAGTGTAGATCCAGGAGGCCTTCTGAACTGTGGCTACTCCAGTGGATCAGCACATTGTCTTCCAGCTGCACCTGTGCTTCATTTTCAAACTGCATTGTGATGAGTGAAAACGATAACGATAATATATGAAATGCAGCATCTGCTCCTCTTTTACTCTTTTACACACACGCATGGACATTTTGATCAATTAGAGGGCAGCTTAGTCATGCATTACACATTTTAGTCAACTAGTAAATGCTGCTGGCGAACACAAACCAAACAATTATGTCACTGAATTGCACCACAGAAAATTAACTAAGCTTGAAAATGCCCGAAATAAAGTTACAACAGCAGTGATATGAGAAGATTGAAAAGGTTCGTACACCGAATCATTTCATTACTGACTGTATCAGTACTCACTGAGCTGAAACACGGCCGAATGCTAACATTAGCCGGCGATCGATAGCGTGCTAACGTTATCGAGCTACCGTTAACTTGCAACAAAGTACAACATTAACATCTTATGTTCAGTGATAATAACAATGTATTCAGCATCCATAGTGATCAAGATGAGCAGCACAGATGTGTTGTAGAGACATGTAGGCTGACGTTATTATACTTGCTGAGAGGGCAGAGACATATACAGAGACGTTAGCAGTGATGTAATGACGTGGCTCTAGAGCCTGTGGAAAAGCAAACAGTTGAACTGGCTGGGAACCGGCTCTGGTCGAAAAAGAGTATAAATGAACTGGCAACGGCCATACATGAATAAGCCAATAAGGCGAGAATTAAGTAGGATAAAGCTACAGTTTGAAAACTGAAAGTTGCAATAAGAATGATCAAACACACAGAAATACAAGAGTATTAATTGGGGCAAAACTAGCTCTCAAACCTTGCTAGCATGGTTACTTTTTACTTGATATGCAAGATTACTGTCAAAGCTAACCGTATGCCTCTTCGGGGGTTAAAACAGAAAACATTGAACTCCTAGAGTTATCTTTACAGTATAATCTCACTTGATTTAGTTTTACGATCGACAGGAAGTCTCTTTACGTCCTTTAAAAATAAAAGCGCCCGTTATCAAAACAGGCGACTCTCACAGGGCGCCAGTTCACTGTACTAGTTCCTCAGTGAACTGAATGACGGAGGCAGTACGTTCATTGAGCGTCTTACTGAGTGACTGAGACTTGCATCACGTTCTTGAACATCTCACTGCGTGAGACAGAGAGCGAATCAGGACTCTCGTTCACTGTACTATTACCTTCAGTACATGAACTGAAACACTGGCTGAGATAGCGACAGGGAATGGCTCCTTTGAGAGGGCGAGAGGGAGCTCCGGGCAGAAGGTGGCGGTAGTGCACCTATTGCTGGTTGCCATCCGCAGGTAAAACACAAAGAGAAGAAAAATAAAAAAGAACAACAATAAGGCTGGAGTGAGGGGCGGACTTGTGCACACTCTACTTAGCACTTACTGTCTCTAGAGAGAATGAGACACGAGAGAGAAGATACTTTTCAGGAAGTGATTCAGTATGTTTCGTTCTGCCAAGTGATTCGTTTTATAGAACGAATCGTTCAAGAACGAGATATCACTAATTTTAGTCCAAAGTCAGTCTGCCAAGTGTTGAACAAATAATCATGAAAATACTTTGTCCTTGTCTCTTTAACAGTGCCTACTGCTCAGTCAAAGGGGGACAGAATATCCTAATGGGTTTATTCACGGTAACAGGGAGACTCAGTGGGTTGATCTCACTAAGGCTTCATTGGTCTCCTGGCCAATAGTTATATTACTCTGACTTTAAACCTGAAGCTACATCTCTGTCATCATCTCTCCTCTATGTCCTGTCCACTGTGTGGAGCCATGCCTGCAGTGTGACATGTGATAGATGGCCGTTGTATGGTTGGTAGTGCTGAGATAAGGGCGGGCTGGCCCAAGGCTGGCCAGGCTGCCAGGTAGAGGCCAACCTACTCAGATAACAGGCTGCCGTTGCCCTCCGCTGGCCATGCGGAACCCCGGCCATCTGGGACAGAAGAGTGGGGACAGTGATGGACTGATATAGGGGCTGCATGAATGTTAGGGAGGGATTCCTAGGCACTGCTAATGGCTTCGGATAAAGGATTTCAGAGGGTGGGGGACTTGGTGGGCTTTCAGTTTCTGTTGCATGTACATCATAGATGAAGCCCCTCTACATTGTGGCCTTGTGCACCAAGTCCAGCAATATGGCACTTTTTTAGTATGGAATTCTGCTGTACTGTAATATACATTTACGTTGTCGATTGTGGGTACGTATTGACCAAAGGGTCCTGTAAAGACTCATACCATACTGATGTATGTTTGAACCACACTATAGTAGAATACTATTTGTTATTGGAGGGCTTTAAAGTTATGTAATTTTAGGGACATTATTTTTTTTCTCTCTGTTTATACCAGTAAAGAACAAGTGATAAAATATAACCATCAGGCTCATGGGCCACTGGGCAAGAAAGAGTAACTTCATTGCAAATAAAACCTGCTGATTTGTGGTAGTGCCTTGAATCAGAATGTTTTGAACAAATAGCTGCTCAGCTCTTTTTTCTCGCCGGTTATTCATAGTATTTATAGCTTAAATTCAAATGTAAGTGCATGATCACAGAAAGATTCACTTGATGTGTATCTATCAAAAATAGAAGAAAAATAAAAAATACTGAAGGAAATGTAATACAAATTAAATGGGTATACATATTAATCAGAGCTCCGTTTACCTCAGGTAGTGGAAGTGTTCACTAATTTATAGCATTAGTCATAGGGACCACTCACACTGCTTTTACACTATGAGGAACATTCACACATGCATGGCACAGCATCAGGGCCAATCTAACTCAGAGATACTTGGACATGTAGACTGCCATGGACAGGGATGAAGCCAACAACCTTCCGATGAGTGTTCAACCGCTCTACCATCTGATCCACAGCTGCCGTTTTGAAGCTTGGATTTTGTTTCTTCTTCTCAATTAATCATTAGGTCTTAAAAATGTCAGAAAACATGTGAAATTGTAAAAAAACAAAACAAAACAAAGTTGTCAGTAGTCTGCAACACAAAAATTGGAATGGCATTTAATGGTGAAACAAGAAGTCCATTTACTGATTTCTTAACAGAAAAAGTGTCTTAATCCTGCTTTCTATCCAATGGCCAGTTTGTATGTAAGTCTACTTCCCACTTGATATATTACCTTAGTAAACATTCTCATAATGAGTTTATGGTCTCAATCGTTAGTTTCAAGTCTTCTTCAATACAACATGATTATTTTGTACATTTGGTTCCATTTGCAGTAGAATTTAAATTGAGTGGAGCTACTGTATGATTGACAGGTCGCTGCCATAGAGCCCTGTGTGTTTGTATCTTAGAACTTTGACCCTTTCACGGTGAAAATTGTGGCCCGTTTGCATGTACCAGTTGCAAAACATCAGTATGGATACGACTATAAACCAATATGGTGACAGCGAAAATGCCGAACTCAAGCCTTCAAAGCAGCAGTCCACAAACCATTGGGTACATCCACTATTATTATACAGTCAATGTTTCCAACCAATAGTCCAACACCCAAAGATGTTCAATTTACTATCATGTATAAGGAAATCCATCAAATACTTTTTGAGTTTTTGGCATTTTGTTTGACAACTGATTGAAATGATGACGTTTCAGCTCTAGACCCCAAATATGATTTTTAAATGTGACAGTACTCCAGGTAGCAGCCAATAGAGGCACTGCAGCATATACTTCCAATTGTATTTGGCCAAATGAACCAGAGTCATGAAGAAATGCTTCAGAGTTTGCATAAACTATTCTGAACATGCTTAAATCAGTAGTTACATCACCACACAAAATAGAAAATAGTCTGCTTTCACTTACAAATGCTATTCAGTGTATTTGTAAGAGCTCGGATCTGCCTGTGATGAGGGGCTGATACAGTACTGAGCTACTTGTTGTTATGTCATATTGGACATGCATAACATGTCTCCATCCACTAAGAGGGAATCAGAAGGGACAAAGAGTGGCATGTTATTTTGATGGGGAGCTGATTGCTTCGAAGACTTGCAGAGGTTTTAGAGGTGAAAGGTTAAAGATGCAGCCTTTCTTTGTCAACACACAAAGGGCCACAGCGGAGCAGGCTCCGGCTGTATTGGCTGCTGCTGGAAGCCTTCCCAGCCTCAGGCTATAATGGTCAATAAACTGTCAGGAGGATTAGCAACAGAGACCACACACTGGAGAGCTCCATTCTTCTCTAGTGCTGGCCCATTATCAGCGAACACTGCAGGCTTGGTGTATGGACTGAAACAAGGCTTAATCCTGATCCCAGAAATGCCACTATTAGGAGCTGACCAGAAAGCAGCAGAGAGAAAATTGGAAAATGATGTGTGGGAGGACTGACTAACACATTTATTGTGTGTCTTTGTACAGACATTGGCTTTTTGTTGATAGATAATTTTAGCGCAAAGCCAATCATTTTCCAAAGCTGGAAAAGCATCTTCCAGGCAGCCAACATTTCCAATCATTTCGGAACAGTGTGAACATTGTCTCATGGAGAAATCATTACCCCAAAACACTAACAGATCTGTGAAAAAAATTAGAAGCATACATGGTGTTCACGCTGATGAATTATCTATGTCAAGAAAGTCTTTACAAATAATTTTCTCACTATATAGGAATGAATGGAAACGAGAGGATCGGGTCACTTTACTGAAAAAAAAAGTTCTAATTTGCCTCCAGTGGTATTTAGCTATGCAGATAATCTAATTTAGATTCCTGCCTCCACCCCAATACAGTGGAGGTCAATAGGATTTTTTTTCTGGTGCTAATTGCATTGACAGTGGCATTCAAAAACTAGAAGGGCCCTCAGAGAGTGCAGACCACCGCTAAGGCTCTCTTGTTTTCTTATTGCGCTCCTATAAGGGGCAATGTGTAAGCTATGGCCAGATTTTTAAATACAATGATGAAAAACAATCATGCCAAAAAAATTATTTGTATTGTGTTGCAGATATATCTACTAAAATGATCATACTAAACAGCTAGCAATCGCTTGTCTGGTAATATCACTGGTAATCTGGTTGTCTGGTAATATCACTTAGTGAGTCACTGTAGCGTTCACTTTGCCCTCAGAGATGATGAAGAGGTAGACTACACAATCCAGTGTTTCCTCTAGGATATTTTTCAGCAATTTAGAAAGTATGAGTATATTTATAAATGACACTTGATTGCAAACAAGCTTTAGAACCAGTGTTTCCCACAGGTTTTCTGAGACTATGATAGGGGACCAGACAAAGTAGGGGGGTTCGTGGGCATGGTCCCCTGGATAATTTTCTTTGGTGGCCAGCACATTCTAATGCCACTATTCCATCATATACACTGATCTTAATCTCATTAGATATTTGAATTAATTATTGTAAAGAAGAATAATGTTTTATTCTTCTTGTAAATTCTGTGGTGGATTCTGTTTACACATTCATGTGCTCTTATTTTGAAAGCTACATGTGTTTAGCGACAGGAAGTAATTCATACGGTTAGCAATTAATACTAACAGTGTTCAAAGTTTATCTTTTTGGGATTAGGTCACATTGGCATTTGTAAACGTAGTCCTTATTAAAGTCTCTCTAGGCTACTTACAGTTGAAATACTAAAGTCTCTATCATCAAAAAACTTGATCTTTTCCCTTTATTATTTATTTTAGTTTTACTTGTTTTATTTAAAAAAAGAAAGAAAAAAAGAATAGCCTTTATGTGAGTCCATTCACATAAAAATTAAGTTTATGGGAACTTTTTTGCTGCTTTTATTTTGAAGGCGGCTCTAACACGTTCTTACCGTAACGTTTAATAAATACATGCAACGGGAAAAACAAGTGGAAGCTGACTGACTGCAGTGTACTTTGTTCTCTCCCAGTAACGTTAGCTAGCCATCCCCTCTAACAGGCAGGCTAACTTCAGAAAACGGAGTAATGCTAACAGAGTGCTCGCACTGTTGTTGTTGTCATGACATCGTGTTCCATTTGCTCGTCCCCGTGGTTAGAGAGAGGAAGACTGTTTATCGAAGCCTCGCACTGTGGTCACTGCTACAGATAAAACAAAAACAAACAAAAAACAATCCTCTTTTCTGAAGTAGCGGTGGGCATGATTTAGCAGCATCGGGGCACTGGTAGTAGATGAATATAGCGGAAACCCAATTGCAATCAGCACCAACCTACGTCAGAACTGGCATTCTGCATTTAAGAGACTGTCGCAATAGTTAAGTCTCCTGGCAGTCTTACCTCCATCCCGGCAGAGATGATTTGCTCAACGGAATGCACAGCCTGGCAGAGTAGGTAGATCAGACCCGCCAATGCCTGCGCTCTCGTCAACAAGCTGGACAACACGCCCCGTGATTGAGATACAGTTTTTAAAATGGGTTTGTCCTTGGCCCATGCTACACCCTCTCACTAAGTTTCATGAAAATCTGGCCAGCAGGGCCAGCCAAGATCTGTGCACCAGCAACAAGGAGAGCTAAACACCATTAAATTGGCACACAGTCCCACAGTGGGCTAACACAACGCTGGTTCAAAATTCTCAAATAGCTCTTTAAGGCCCTCAGGCCTGCCATGAAGAGAACAGAGCCTTAACATTAAGGTTTTCACACCTTTCCCTAACATGCAGTGAGTGAGCCAACTCTGGACATTTGAGTACAAAACATTGTCCACATACACTATGAGTTGAATGATCCCACCACACTACCTAGTACTTTTCAGCACGGATCTAAACATGTTTTTAAAAAACATGTAACTCTAGAACACATGAGATTAAAAGTAGACAGAATTTGGAAGCTTGCAAACATCAACCTGAATGTACAAACCTGTAAAGCAAAGTTAACTAGCACATCTTAAATAGTCGAACATAAAAATGTAAGTCTGCAAGCATGCACTTAAAAAAAACCCCTTTATTTTCAAGCACACCTTTTTGAATCATGTCGTTTTACATTCTATACCCTTTAAACTGGTTGAGGTCAGTGAGAAAATAAATTTTTTGTCATTTAATTGAGCTGACCCTTGAAAAAACGGCACCATGCCATGTAATTTAAAGAAAATGGATAGAAACGCAAAAAACAAAAATGGTCCTAAATTAGTAGTAAAGCAGTATTGTGAGAAAATACACAGAATTGTTAGAAAGTTGAAATGATTGATTTAAGATTACAGATTACTATTACTTATTTTAGCTCTATATCAGTGCTGGAGTGTGTTCATTTATTTATTTTTTGTAAATCTCACTTAAAAGCTGTGACAAATCACAGATTTTTGGTATCATTGATGTGTGGGGCGCTCGCAGACATTCATCCTTGTCTACATGTGTGTTTGTGTGTTATACGTCAATATAAGTGTGTGTTCAGGGGAGGTCGACTGAGGCACGTGTGTTGGAACAGAGCGTGTGTGTGTGTTGGTGTATGCTCCAGGGAAAACATATGCTGGTGTTGACTGTGGGGCAGGGGTGGAGGTATAGGGGGGGCAGCTGGCGTGTGTCGGGTCAGGGGTCTACAGCTGTTGATAGCAGGGTGGTACACTGACACAGATAGGGAGATCTAATGCACCGGCAGCCCACACTCTTCATCCGTTTGGATGTGAGTGATGGAGCTGGACGGGTGCCATGTAAGTGAGATGCAGACGATGTGTCTCCAGACACAGGCCGGACAGATGGCCAGGGTGATGATGGAGGGTGATGGGGAAAAAAGAGGGTATAAAATAAAGCCCAGACAGCAAGAAGGTAACCAATATGAAACAGATTGTTCTGGCCTGTATGGTAGTCAGATGATATATCAGTTTTTGTACCAATAATCAGATTTGGTCCTGCAAGTGTGGTCCACCTCTTATTTTTATGATGCATCTGATTGATTAAGTAATTCATTCTAATGACAGAGTTTGATTTTTAAAGAAAGTGTGCTTGTTGCTTTCCTTTCCTGCAACATCTTATCTGTAACCATTAAAGTTCAGATTTGGTGTGGAAAACAAAAGGTTAAGATGGAAGATTGTCAAATTTAAAGGAAAAAACATGGACTCTTCATAACAGACTGAAAGCGAACAGTGGTCTTTTCTGTCAATACCCGACCCAACCATCCACACTGACTCCTCCTTTGTTTCCCAGTGATAAATGACTTGTACAGCCTCAAAGGTTTGTTTGTCAGGAGGACCTATAAATATGATTTTTAAGTGCTGCACATGGCATCTCCACCCACATAGAAGATAGCCATTTTGTGACCAGTTGCTTTGATACATTACAATTAATTACTTTTTTTGTTTACATGTGGTACAAACATTGTGTAAACAACTTGCACACAAAAAAAGCCTTAATGAAATGGTTAGTGAATCATAGGGAAGTTCAAACCCGTGGAATATTAACCTGCTAATGGACCTTGGTGCATAAATGGGCTGTGTGTTCCTTTTGACACCAAGCTGCCTTTTTTTTTTTTTTTTGTCAAAGCTTGACAGGAAGCCCTCTATGAGGTTAGGTACAAATGCATGACCCACCTTTGGCTCCACCCCCCAGGGACCCAAGCAGTTCAGGATAATGTTGGAATGAAACATTCTGAAACATCAGAAAAGTTGTCCAGTCCTGTTTTTCCCATATACGCTCTATCTCCGAAATCAAACCCATGTTGTTAGCCTCTGACCTGGAAAAAGTCATTCATACTCTCATATTCTCCCGTTTAGATTACTGTTACTTCTTACTGGTTTTAACAGGCGACATCACATCACCCCGATTTTAGCTTCTTTGCACTGGCTCCCTGTTGGTTATAAGATTGATTTTAAGATTTTACTGATCACTTTTAAAGCTCTTTTAGGTCTGGCTCCTAGCTATTTAACAGAATTACTAACTCCATACGAGCCGACCTGCATCCTCGGGTGGCGCTCTTCTGACTGTTCCAAAGTCAAAACTAAAAACCAAAGTTGACCGGGCTTTCTCCACCACAATGCCCTGACTCTGGAACAAGCTGCCCGAGGAGATAAGGCGCACAGAGTCAGTGACTTCTTTTAAATCACTTCTTAAAACCCACTTTTATAGACCTGCTTTTATGTAACGATGTCTGTCTCACCACTCCTTTTTACTTCTTCACTTTTTACTTTTTTACTCTTTTACCTTTTATCTGTGTATCTGAGAATGTCTTGTGATTGTTCCTGCTCTGTCTCTTATTGCTTTTCTTTTAATGTAAGAATTGCTTTCAGCCTTATGGCATTCTCGTTGTGATTAACTGTTCTCTGTCGAAGAACTTTGTAAACTGCTGTTTTTAAGAGGTGCTATATAAATAAATGTATTATTCTGAATGAATGAATATGATTACTCGTTTGTGTGCACACTGCTTGTGTAGAAGTCTTTTTTTTTTTTAGATATGTCATGGGTCTAGTTTGTATCATTCATGGTAGAATTTTGGTGGAATTTAAAATGGTTATTCACTAAGGGGACTTTCATTTCCTAGTTTAGGTCCTTTCGTTGCTGGAAGTATTTGTTTAAAAAGGTTTATCATACAGGCCTTTGCCCTGATTAATCATGCAACTGCATTGTTTCTTAATAGGTTTTTGATTCAATGTTACTGAGACAAATGTATGTATTGTGCATTTCAATTAAATAAATCATTTTCCTATTCGGTCCACATAGTATGTGATAGTAAATAGTTATTGTGTCTACAGTGTAGATGTAATTGCGGCTTGTCCACATTTGTCTGTGTGAAAACATCTAACACTTAACCTGTGTACCTTTTTTTTTTTTCAGGTTTTTACAGTGACCATCCATTGGAGTCAGAACAAAACGACAGCATGGGTGAGTTCACAAACACATTTATTCTCAGTCTGTCAGTACATACCACAGCATTTTATTCACTTTGTCACTTCTTCACAATCTATTTTTCCCACTTTATGCTGACTGACTTTATACTAAATTACATTCCCACAATATTAAAAAACAATCAAAACATAACTCACAAAACAAACAATTTTCTCTATTCCCTTCTACAGTCTTCTATCCTACAGTCTGCATCAGTTTTACTTCATATCTTTACATATCAGCTCCATCTAGTGGTAAAGTATAGGGATGTCATTTTATTAAATGGATTATAGTTTCCTGTCTGAGCCACAAGAGGGGAGTATAAATTCAATAATAATGGAAAACTTCATCCATTGGCATCAGTCTGCTGGACAGTAACAGTGTGTGTAAAATAAAAACAAAATGCTATATATTAAATATCCTGTAGCAGTTGCTGATGTATAACATGGTTATTATTGATTGTTGTTTTGGAAGAAAAAGGCACATTTCTGTATATGCATTGCATTTGAAAGCCTCAGTCTATGTATTCTAGTCTATGTATGAGAGTTCAGAGAACATACCTCTGAGTGAAAGGCTACAACTGTCATGCCATCATCCTCTGCATCATAGTTACAAACCTAAAATGGGAGGTGTAGAAATGTCAGAAATGTGTGACTCTTGGCTCAGAGGAAACTGGGAGCAAAGGGCCAGGGGTGAGGCAGTGGTCCAATGTTAAGTTCCAGGTTCAGGCGAAGTTCACCCTGGACTCCCCTGGCTGCCAGCGCAGCGCCAGGTGGCACCATGGAGGGGGTCAGAGGTCGGACACAGTTCAGAAAATGCTGACCTCGCCGTGACTCTTTGCTGACCTGATTGTGTGCAGCTCACCTCCGGCCTGGGCTTTCTCATTGCTCCCTCTATAAACTTGCGAGAGGAGAAGGGGGGTCGCTAAGAAGTGGAAGGAAGCTGGAGAGGAACTATTAAACCTGCGCACACAGTGAATGGTCGCCATTGTTGCATACTGCAGGAGGAGGCATGGATTTATGAGGCTGTGCCTGATTGGGTTGTAAACTTGACAAGGTGGAGTCTCGGCCGCGGCCACTCGCGCTCTCTGTTGGTGCTATTCTCCTCCCGTGATGCCTCAGTGCATGCACTGGGCAAGGGTGAGGCTGGGGTCAAGGGGGGCTGAAGCAGTACTCCTCAGGCTTGTAAATGCTCTGACAGGGGTGGGAATTCAGAGACCCCCATTCAGTGACCAAAAAACCCCAGGTCAGGGGCCAAATAGCTGAGTTAGCAACAGCTGTTTTCAACACAAGCCCTGTAAATGAAGTTGTATTGCCAACTGAGATATTTTGAATAAGAAAAGTATGTTTTTCTCCTCTAACTTTTATCTGAATCTTTCCCCCAAAACTTGGAGCAATGATCAGCATCGTCATGAACCTGCAGATTGTCATTTATTTGGGACTGATTTGTGTTTCATGGGGTTCTAAACCCCAGGTGCAGTGTCCTGGACACAGATGTAGCTCTTTGAGGTGGTGGGAAAAATGCAGGACTCCATAAAAGCCATAACTGCACACTTCACTTCAATTCACTCACACATCCATTTGGATCAATCCTTGAAGTTTCCAATTTCTAATACCGAATGTAAATGTATTTAATTTAGATATGAAATAGTAGTTAAAAAATGTACATTTTTGTTTTTGCCTTTTCCTTAAGAATTAATTTAATGTCTTTTGAAGCAATTAAGTCATATCCTTCATATTAAACCTGTTTTGTGACCTGTATATAACAGGACATGTTTGCCTTGCATGGCTCCTCCTCTGGTCAGCTCTGGGCTGACCTGGCTCTGTCAACCATTTCAACCCCCCGCCCATTCAGTCAAAGTACACGGCTGACCATTGGCTGATGAGCAGATCGCCAATGGGGTTATCAGGGTTCTTTGGTGACTACCTCTGTTCCATGGTTAATCATTACCAGCTGGAGACAAGACTTTCTCTCCTCAACTTTGCCCCTTAGAGGTTTCACTGACTACAGCTACATGCAATTTTTCAGCTGTCTATCTTTCACTACATCATTCACATTATCCTCCTTCCTCTCTCCCCACATCTGTCCTGTGAGATGGGTTATTTTATAAATGGCTTCCATTTTCTATTACCTTTTTATTTGAATAGATCTCTAATTATTTTTGTTCTAAAGACTATAGCTATCATAGATTTAAAACTATTTCTTTGAAGATAGAGTTTAAGAATAATTTTCTCATATATTAAGAGTCATAATCATAAAAAACAACTGTAAACCGTAGATATGCAGATGGAGTTTAATTGTTGAGGGCATATGAAACACCAGGAGAGGACAATATTTTGATTAAATTACTTTTTGAAAGAATACCATCCACCCATAATACCGTCCTTATAAATCAGCACAAGCAGCACAGCCTCCTGCAGCACTGCAGGATCCAGGCCATAAGGGGGCAGTAGATCCATGCCGAGTTAATATGATGTATGCTGCCTCCCACGTGCCACCTGGACTCAGTGAACTCAACACCCATATGGAACTACTTGGCTGGAGCCCAGCACATGCCTTTCCTTTGTCCTCGCATAACCGGGCTAACTTCATATGCCCTGTCCAAAAGTCATTAAAGATCACCAGGTTTTCATTTTCCTACATGCTAAACAGAAGACCAGTCAAACACGTGACGCCTCTTCAGATGCCTGTTTGTTCATTTGAGGTGGGGTTTTTAGGTGGGGGTTCAAAGTGGATTTCCCTGTTCGCCTCAGGGCCCTGTTTCACTCAAGTGAATGTATAGATAAGCAGTTGAAAAATGAAAGGCCAGTAGTAGCCTTTTTCCTACACTTGATTTTCCTTTTCTTCTCCCAATGGGACCCCAGCTTTTCGCACTCTGAACATGGCGTGAGTGTTTCAGAGTCTGGAGTTGTTGCTGCTGACCCCCATGCTTTCTTATCATTTTAGCCTTTAATAATTCATGATTAGCCTAGATTTGATTCACCGTCCCTTTTTTCTCGCTTGATGCAACTCGCGTTGGCATTAGACTCAGGGTCAGCCTGCGGAGTGTTTCCAGGTCAGAGAGAAGTGGGTCACGCTGTTCCCAGTGTCAGTGCCTATAACTTCACAGTGTGTGATGACAAAGCCCAACTCCACAGGGATAAACAAGCAGACTTTTGTGTGGCCCTAATATATGTAGCAAACAGTATCCATCCGCCATATACAGGCCTCTGTAGATATACTACTTAACTCAAAGCTACAGCTGCAATGACATTTTATGAAGTCATTCAGTTATTTTGAAGATGAATGCCTCATTTAAAGTTTGTAATGTATCACAGTTCCGCAGACATTTAAAAAGCTGCATCTTTTAAGGAGCTTTATTTTATAGAGTTCTAGGATGCTTTAGAAAGGTTTTCACCATCACAATATACAATTCTGAAACTACATAAGAAACTTTATTCAAGAAAAGTGAAGATTTAAATGTATGTACAAAAAAAAGTACTTTTCCCAAAATAAATTCACAGTTATCATTCTTGTATTAGACTCATTATTCACCGTAGGATCTTTCTCTGTATGACCAGCATTGCGAATGTGAGCATGGAGTAAAAGTGTTTGTGCCTCTTTATTAAGACAGCTGAAAGACAAGACGTGACCAGGGCTGCTTTTCATTGTCCTCTCAGACACTTTTCCACTGTAAAATAACATGCGTTTTGCGTCTACTCTGGCTACAAAAAACGTCAATGTGTTTGAAATTTCCCAGCATGTTAACATAACCTTACAAGGCAATTACTGCAAGATTATTTCCATATGCCTATATCGCTTCCAATTACATACTGAAATGGGGTTACCAGGCTGATTAACTTTCCAAAAATCACGAGCACAGATTGTTTTCCTTTCCTTCCTCCGTTTCACCTTCGTCTGTTACATCTGAGTTACTGTACATTTGGGTGACTGTTTTGCAAGTACACAAGTCCAAGGTACAATCCCTGCTGCAGCTTGTCTTTTTTGTGTCCTTGGCAGAGTTCTCTCTGGCCTTGGAATTCCTGGAATATCATGAAATTTCAATAGGTTTTATTTTAGGCCAGGGTATATCAGAACATACAAAGAAGAGTAGCTTCATTGAACATAGCTTGTTTCACATATTCTTTTGCAGTAGCTCATTTTCAGCTCCAGTGAAGGTGAAAGCAGACACCATTAACAAACAATGCATAATACAATTTAAGTGCTGGGAGTAGTCTCACTTGGTTATGGAAAATCTATAAGTGCCACAGAATTTAACATGGTGGCGCATGGTGGGAAGCCTGCACCAGATACATACAGTGTACAGAATAATATGATAACTAATGTATTATGAATATTAAGCAAAATGTAATTTTCAGTACTTTTTGTAAATTGACATAAAGATAGTTAAATCCTTATTTCACAAGATAATGCATGGAGATGGTATAACAAATGGAGATGTGTCTTGAATGGTCAGTATTTATCAATACCTGTCCCATGACAACAATGCATTCTTTTAGATCGTTAAATGGGCCTTTCACCACACAGCTGTTGGTTTCCATTCAAATTCATATAGTTTGAAATCAACCTGCAGAGACTTGAAGACTGAGGACTGAGGTTAGGTTGAAGTAAGACCGATAGATTGGCCAGGCTGTTATATTGGCTGATATTAGCTTACTGCAGAGCTATTAGTATCTGTGCATATGTCAGCTTTACATTCTGTACATTTGCAGTACAGAAATGCCAAATATGTTTGTCTTTATTTAGAAACTGTGTCACTGTTAAATACTCTGTCCATCAGAGAGAACTAACAAGTGGAATTCTATGCTGTAAAACCTGCTCAGTATCATACCTGCTTGGTCCCAAATTAAAAAAGACAAAAACAAATATTAGGGATCTGTATCAGGATTAACAGCTTCCATAGGGACTACTTTCTAATAAAGAAATGGCCACTGAGTGCTTTTACCAAGGGGACAGTATTTCTTGATGTTGTTTGAATTTTTCAAATATCGAATGGTGTGAGCACAACGGATTTAATTTCAAATATTTTGAAACCTAGACACATAAAACCAAAAGTAATATAATATCTAGGAATGAAGTGACCCTTGAAAACTAAAACCACCCTGAAAAAAAAGTATACATGTTGGCAAGACAACTGGCTCTAGCTGTTAGAAAAGAAATTTAAGAAAAATGGAAGACATCCTGCAAAGTGACATCAGTACACGGCACACAATAAGCTTTTATTTACTAGCCTATACCAGTGACCATGAAAAGCTTTACCTTAGTTTGTCACATTACCGTACACATCAGTTTTCTCTTTGAACCTCATGGCCAACTGCTCACTTGGGTGTTTGAACCGCAGTCTGCATTCATTGATCAGTGAGTTATTCTCATGTAAACCCACCGACAGCAATGAATGTTTATTGCAGCCTTAAGAGCAAACGCCTCCTATGTCACAGGTGATCTGCTGTTCCAGCCAGCTGAAGGTCACAGGCTTGAGCCGTAGTCCACCCACTGACTGTGGTTCTGCATTTTGCATTGCATGATAGCAGAACTGAAATATCACACGATGCATGGCTTCCAGAGGGTCATGTGTGTATGTGCTGCGGCGTCCCTCAGGGTACAGTCAACGGTCGATGGTTTTGGTTAGAGCTCAAACTCACCGACAGCGTTGAATGTTCGCCGTGGGCACCAGGAAGGACAATGTGTCTCACTGTTGATTTTGTGTAATTCATTGCAGCTATTTGAATTGTCATAGAAAATACACATATGCAACATCTGAGTTATAACAATGACCTTACCCAGTTTATTCATTCATCTTCAGCCTTTCTTTGCCGCTGCAGTTGGGACTCAGACAAGTTCATTTAAAATGCCTAAATATGGATTTTTTTTCCAAGTTTGCTATCATGTTAGACTTGCCAGTGTTTTATATGTCCACCATAGCTGTCAGCAGATGGTTTAAACAATGGAAAATGCTGAATTTATAAGGCTGTCACCAAGAAAGACAAACTAGATCTTGCCGCGTGCTGTGAGTACTACAACTCTGTGTGTGTGTGTGTGTGTGTGTACACATCTGTGTGTGCGCTTCCCTGTTTCTCTTGGCCTGTGTAGAGCAACACCATGCCAAGCAGGTTACCACCCATGTTAGCGTCGAGGTTCAAATAACGTTGATGGGAAGCCAGCAGGAGTGACGCGAGGCGGTGATGCAAAGGTTTTTTTTTCTCCATAAATAGCCCTGCAGACGGGGTGAACTCCATCATTGCTGTCATCATCCTCACCTTCTGCAAAACTCCTAACAATTCTGTCTCCACTGAGCCTGTGTGTCCTCGCCTGGAGCCTGCAGCAAGAAGAAAAAACAAAGAAATGGTGGGTTGGTGGGGGGACATGGCATGAATAAAAGGACAGAGGATGAGGTCAGTCAAGCTCGTGGAAGGAGGCAAATTGGCACAAGTGTGATCAGAGAACACTGCTGTGCCCCGCAGTTTAAACTAGTGCACTGCAGTGTTGAGCTAGTTAGAGATTACTGTTCCCTTCACCCTGCGCTGAACCTCAGCTACTGCTCTGGGAGTGCGCCTTCCTGTGTTCGCCTCTTTGAGGTTGGAAAATCATGCAGTCATGTTTTATTAATGCTCTCTGTCTGTCTCTCCTTTTCTGTCTTTCTCTCCCCTGTTTTGCCTGCTTCCCTCAACACAGAAGAAAAGATTTGGAACACTGTATTTTGTTTGTTCTGCCTCCTCTTTTCGCATCACATTTTGGCATTTTATGTAAGTTTGGGGTTTGATATGAAGACGTACTGAACCCTGTTAGGGAGGAAGTGAATATATGATGCAACTCATTGTAGAGAATTTTGTTGCAGTTCTGCAGGATTCGTGTTCTGTTAGATCAATCTGATGGAAAATGAGAATATTGGATCTGCAGATTTTTAATGCGTTTGCTACACACCGCAGGCTTTCAGAAAGGAGCCACACTTTCCTGCTTTCTGCATAATGAATGATCCCTTTGAGAAGAGAGAGGCACAATTCACTTTCTCCTGCTTCAAAACAGTTCACTGACCTGAAGACGTCATTATTATATGAATGTGACACTAAAGTATTTCTCAATTTCATGTGTTCCATGACCTATTTCCTTTGTTACCATCTAGTGCTTACTCCCAAACAAAAACCCAAAAGTCTTGAGAGGAATTTGCCTTGAAAATAATTGTCACCTTGAATGAAAATACCCAACATAGTGCTTGACAAAGACTTTGGCACAATTAGAATTGATTAATGTTTTTTGCACAATAGCTTTTGTTTTACATTGATATTCCAATTTCAATGGAAAAGTCATGAGCAGATAGGGAAAAAAGAACAATAATTTGTCTTATGTCTAAAAAGCTGGCTTATTTTCTTAAAAAAATAAACATTTTCCTAATTTCTCACTGTGTTTCCACTCACAGACACAAGGTGGGAATTAATATTTTTTTCAGTCCCTCTGGCTCAGGCTTCAATGGCTTCCCTCTTTGGCACTTGTACTGTTTGGCGGCATGCCCGAGACACACAGAGGCTTTTTTCATTCTCAAAAATCTCTGCTTTCCCCTCTCTTTTTTTTCATCTGTCATGACTTCCGCTTTCCTTTCACTTGGGAAAACTTATGGGAAATGTATGTGAACTCGCTGCAGCACTCCTGTTGACTCATTCATCAGTTTGAGGCATGGCCATACTTTTGCATCAGGGTTCTTGATAATACTGCTGCTGGTGTGGTCCCCATGAACATTGCATAACTGGCAAAATTACAAAAGTATAGCATGTAATAATAGCATGGCACACATGAGACAGGGCCAGAGTGAAGAGTGCAACAGTGTGACTGAACCACTGTGAACCCTGCGTTGTCAGCACATTCCGGGGGTTGGACAATGAGAAGCACACAGTGTACTCTCTGTCGTGTTGCCTGCATAGCTGGCTGGTCAGCAGCCAGACCTCCGTGCTGCCTAAAACAAGGCCAGCACAACACGCATCCACAGATTTCTGCAAAACTAGCTCAAATTCTGAAGTCAGTGTATCATACAGTTATGTTAGTATGTCATTTATGTTAGGACTGCATGCATTTGACACAGCATTTAAGCTGTTTTTTGTCAAAAGGTGAACTTGAGTTCTGGGATAAGATATATGTGGCTCAAAAGTAGATTGTCACATGCAGAGTTATCAGTAACCATGGTGCTGTGGTTTTTCTTTGGACAGGATTCAACTTTAAGAAAGGTTCAAAGACCGAAATGCTGATTTAAAATATGTAGGGGTATTTAGTTTGTGTACCAGGAACAAAAAGGCAAACGGGTAAGGCAAGGTTTGGTGAAATTTCCTGAAAAACCTTAGCCAGGAACTGAACATGTTGAGTCAGGAACTGATCCGGGAGTCCCTGGATTGGAAGATGAATGTATCCCCCCATCCAAAGCCCCCCTGACAATCCACCTGTTCCAGTATAAAATGGCATACTCTTTTCTGTCATGGTCTAACCCTTTTCATAGGAATATTTCATTCTTTCACATTTCATTTTACATTGTGGCCATTTCACACAATTCTCAAATGCTATGACCGCATAGGCACAGAGAGACAAAATCTGATAAGTAAATATGTAGCATCCATTCCCACCAATAAAAACTTTAACATCTGTCCCTTTCCTCTCACAGTACAAATGTTTTGCTCACATAACTGTACCCCCAGTAAACCTGACACTCCCAGCATAACTCAGATGCTTGTTCAAAAATACTCCAGCATATGCTCACACACATTATCCCATCCCATCATGTCTCTTGACAATTATTATTATTATACAATCCACTGCGAGACATCTCCTTATGGAAGTGCATGAGGACATTAAATCGCTAAAATCACTGCTACAGTGCGTGATCCTCTCCGTGGACAAACTCAATCAAATTCAACAAATATGCCTTAATTGCTGTGTCAGTCACAAAATAAGCTTTAAATCAGATTGGACATTTTAATATCTGCTCGAGTGAAGACGTTTATAATGAGATTTAGTGGTGCAGCCGATTCGTGCAGTATCACATTTAGCTGTTACACTGCTGCGTTTGTTGTCACACATTTGTAAAGTGGATTGGTCTGTGATATAACAGTGCTCATATTAAATAAGGAGGTCAATAAATAAACCTCAGTTGGATAAATAGAAGAAACCTAGCAGTGATATTCACCTAAATTAAATTAGATAAAGTAAATAAATCCATAACTTATCTTATTTACACATTACATATTTATTTATTATATAGAATGGACAAAAACTGCAACAGCTGTAGATTAGAGTTCTTTAAACTGGTTTGATTCTCATAAAACATTTTGTTTTGTGCAGATGTCTTATAATGCATGAATCCAATTCTAGCAAGAGACTGCAAATGATCAGGTTTTTATAATTATTTTCCTGACAGGTCTGCCTTTCTTTGACAGTAAAATTAGGTATGTGACAAAAATCTGACTCGGATTGCTAAATATCCCTTCTATGTTCTTCTAAGATACAAAATAATAGCACAAAATAACAGCCCCCAAATGTTTCAATTCCATCATACAAAACTCCAAATTTAATGAACCCTGCTGGTGGAAAGAATGTATACAGATATTTTAAGGTCAAGCATTATTTGATAAGCCCTTATGTCATTCTTTGGATCTTGGGGTGTGGAAAACTATCTGTGACCATTGATACGTCATACTGGCTCCACCTGCGTACAGGCAGCAGTGTCCAGGCCAGCCCTACTCCAGCGTAGGGAGTCCTTCAGGCAGAGCACCAAGCCTTTCCAAAAGAACCCTGCCTCCACGTGCCATGGATCCTCCTGCCAAGGCTCCAGGGGTTTCATTTTGCAACCTTAACTGTGTTTGAGCCAGCCGTATCTCTGCTGCCAGCTACTTTCTCAGCATTAACCTGTGACTCTGTCTTGACGGTAACATACTGTTTTCCCTTACGTACCACCCTCGCCCCCCCTCATCTCACACACACACACACACACACACACACACACACACAAACAAAAACTCTTCTCCTCAGTTCCTCCTTGCTGCAGCTAGCATCCTCACCCTTTTCAGCACTGATTGACGTGCCTGTCTGTCTGCCCTGTTTTTCTCTCTCTGTCTGTCTTTTCTCTCTGCTGTGCACCTTTGAACCCAGCGTTGATGCACTTGATCACGTCACGTCAGTCTGGCTCTAGTTGACTTATCCACTCCCGCAGCATGCCTGAGAGAACTGCACTGTATGTCACACTTCTCTCTCTTCTCCAAAGCTTTGTCGGCTCATTTCAGTCATGAGCGCTGAGGCTGATGAATATGTATCCCGGGCTCTTTTCACAGCAGTTTTGAGGATCTCTAACAAAGCGGGATGAGAGAGCCCTTTGTGGTTGTCTTCTGGATTTAACCGTGACATTTCTCCGGAGCCTGCTGCCACTTTTTATCTTCAACAGACTTTATCCCCAGGTCAGACTCGCGGCCCCCTTTGAACGCCGGCATTGTCAAAGCTCACACCCAAAATCCTAGCTCCAACTATCATATGTCGTTATTCGGGGACTTATATTCTGTTTGAATCTCCGTGCATTAATTGAGTCATTAAAGCACAGCAGAAATATGTTACCAAACACAAACAAATGTTTCCTTAAGGAAACCCAAACAAAAGGTTACACAACGCTCACTTATGGCACATAATCCATGTTTTTAATCTGTCGAGTCGACGCAGTGCAGTGGTGGGTTCGTCGGCGAGCAACATCGTTTCCCTCATCTGCCCGGCACTCGAACTTGCTGCACTCCACGCTGCAGTAATAAACAGCAGGGAGCAGGCAACTGGGCCATCACCATGATCTTCGTCATCTTAAAACACCTTATATCTCCGGCACCCTCCCCATCCACAAGGCAGGGAAGCCTCATACTGAGCGACTTAGAAATAGCACAGAGCAGGGAAGCAGAGGAATGAAAATCACAGGCGGTAATACTGATTTCACATTTCCGTTATCAGTGGGAGCCAGCAGGGTGTGCCAGCATGGGAATGACCTGGATACTGATCGACCTTTGTTCTGCTTAGATGCTGCCTGTACCACCTTACGGCCGGATAGTCCTAGTCGATCTAAATCATGTTGCTGGTGTGTTTAACCCCTCATTTTGGTGTCCAAATTGAGGTGCACCCTTAAAAAGACGCTTTCAGCAGCCGACGATGCAGCAACATACACACACAAGACAATAGGAGATGCACAACGTACAACATTTTATACTTGTGTCGTGGGAACAATAGCACATTACTTTACTACATTTACAGTTTTAGCCCCAGTTTAAATCAGAGCATGTTGCTTCACCTATTACACTGTGTGTGTGTGTCTGTGTGTGTGCGTGTGTGTGTTGAACATTACAAAGCATCGCGCCCCGTCCCAGCAGGGGAGCGTGTCGCTGCGTTACACCAGCAGGGACACTGTGTCCTTAATGCGCTGTACAGTGCTTTGTGCTGTGTTGACCTAATCAGCTCCGCCTAAGCCAAAGTTAAGCTCATCTTTTTGTTCTACTCTATGTATGAAAGATAGGCGACCGTTAACTCCACTGTGGATAAAACGCACAGAGCTCATGTATGATATTTTTAGAGATGCAGAAATGCATGACTGTCAGTGGTAGATGAACACTGCTATAAGTCGGGGATGTTTGAGTCAAACATTGCCGCGGTTAGAATTGGCTGATCCTCTGCATAGCAGTTTGACGACTGTGCAGCAGAGTTGTTGAGGCCAGTGCTTTGGAGAGTTGCTCAGAGACTTAACCCTCCTCCCCAGCACCTTCCTCCTCTCTAGCAGAGAAAAATCTCTGCTGAATTCATGTCTCCTTTCAGATTTCTAAGAGGCGTTAAACCTTTCTGGATTAAAGAAGGTAATCTGACAGGCAGAAGATTGTATTAACTGGAGTGTTGGCAGAGCTTTTAATTTATCCTCTCTTTTCATTTCCCCCTCTCAGCCTGCCTCTCTTGCTGACCTGCTAGATGGTATTATTGTGTTTTTCTTTTGAATTACAGCAGAAACATCCACATCTTCCCTACTATTCACTCTGTTCTCTTCTCTCACATGTTCTCTATCCCACTCTTTCCATATCTCTCTTCATCCGCTCTCTCCTACCTCTCTTCCAGCAGTGACAGCATACTTGTGTGAACCCATGATTTATCATTTGCTAATCCGTGATGATTATGGAGCTTTCCACACGGCCCTTATCTGTTGCTGAGCCCACTTTTCACTCCATAGCTGCCAATTATCTTTCAGGCAGCCTGCAAACAGACCTGTCTCTGTCAGCCAGCTGCAGAGCGGCCACCGAGGCCTCTTACGCTTTGTATACCTAAGTATGCATCCATGGAGGCACCAATGACAGGCTGCCTGGGTACATGTATTTTTGGTCCAAGTACTTGTTGAAATGTCAGATTGAGAGATCAAACTCACTATTGGGTTTTGTATGCTCTGCACTTTCACTAAGAGCTTAAATCCTCTCTCAGATCACCTGCAGAGGGCAGGCCATGTGCCAGTGTGTGGAAGCTGTGGCTGAAAAGCACTTGTCCATCATGGACACTTGCACTGCTTGACACACTGGAGTCAGGCCTGGCATTACTTCACTCACAGAGAAATGACATGGATAAATAACAAGCTGATATTGATACCCTGTCCGAGTCAGCGTGCTGAGAAATGCTTGTGACAAATTATAAAGCTGTTGATCTGATTATGCTCTTAATGTGGAAAGCTAATATTAATTTAGATACATGCTGCTTTTGGCTAAAAATAAAGCACAGAGGATTCGCTGTCACAAGCTTTTACTTGTTTGACTTGACATCCGAAAGCTTAGACATTAGTATATTACCATCAAGGTCAGCATTCTGCTAGTGTGCCAGATCTACCACCCACACACACAGTTAGGATCAAGAGCAGTGATGGTGATGCCTCATTGTGACTCATCCAACACTTCCTGTAGCCAGGCGGTGGGATGACCAAGGTTGGAGTATGACAGCATGAGGTTACGGTGAGCAAGACCTTGCCCGCGGGGAGGGTATGCAGATTACGGCGTGCTCAGCTGATGTGGCGTCCAATTGTCAGTGTAATGGGAAGTGACGTGCACATCAGAGCAATGTGGGTCAGAGCGCCAGACGACCAGCCTGCGGCCTGTATCTGCTCCGCCTGTCTAATCTGCTGTAGCCCGACCAGACGAGACTCTCTAATCGACCCTGATATTCACTGAACACACATTACCATCTCTCCTCACGCTCAGGAACGCAAACACACACCGCACAAAGGGACTTCTCTATCGGAGACATTTAAGAAATAAATGTAGTGGGTGACTGTGGAAAGAATGCAATTCTCTTGTAAGATGGAGAAGGTTGGGGACAGCAGCCCCCTCCCCCGAAAGCCACTTTTAACACAGAGCTTCAGCAATACTGCTGTTAAGAAGATCATCAAGCCAGCAACCTCCGGCTCTACTTTTATAACAACGGCCACAGAATGTTGGCATCTAGTGTGTGCGTGCATGTAGTTCCACCATACTGGAACAACTCTGTATCCCCTCTCCATGTTCATACCTTTTATATAGAACAGCAAGGCAGAATAACGGCACAACTTTCCCACCCTGAACAGGCTGTATGAAAATGTTTAAAGGCTCCAGCAGATATCGTGTTGGTTCTTTTTTTGTACCTAACCAAGACAAATCACTATTCACTGAAAGCATAAGAAATCCAGATTTTACACTTCCATGTATCTTCCCATCTCAGCTCCACTGCCTTTGATGTAATGGCCGCTATATTTACAATGTTTCCACGCCCTCATGTTGTTTTTGAAATATTTATGCAAGAGGCTAAATATAATTGCGGATGTCTGTGGTGTCCCTGCAGTGTGATATAGTCTGTGATTTTTCTGTGGGTGAAAATGGGTCAGATGGACACATATCTTAATAGGATTCCCGTGACATGGTCAAGGGATGGTGTCTGAGTAAGAGGACAGGAAGGGAAAGGCTGGAGAGGGCCGCATGCAGCAGTTGTGGAGGGAAAAAACCAAAAACTTTTGTGAGTGTTTGCTTAGTACCTGTGTATGGACTCAACAACCCCAATGTTGCCAGAGGGAAGTGACACATGGGGGCCTTGAAGTGTTTTGACATTTTCTGCTCAAACAGGTTTTTTTACGGCCAGGAAGAGGCCCGAAAGAGTTCAGCCTGTGCGAATCTGCCTCTGCCTCATCAAAGGCAGTAATTTCCTGTTCATTTCAGGCCCCCATCCCCCAACCCAGAGCTCTCGTCTGCTAATCCCACCCCTGCAAACTGCCCCCACTCCCCCAACCCCCACTCTGGGCCCCCCTGCTGGTGTCCTGCCCGCCTGTGCTTCAGCTTGCTACACTCCAGGGCCGGGGACTGGGAGGCTATACGCTTTGTGTCAGCAGGCTCGAGGCTGAGCACAAACAAATCCTCATTGTCCCGCAGCAGAGTGGTGACAGAGGAGGAGGTGAGGGGGGGGGCATCGCTGTCTGGTTTCTATTCAAATCCAGGTACACACACAGGCCTGGGAGGGAGCAAGGGGTGCAGAGGGGCTTATAGCGCTCCATGCCTGGGATCAAAGTCCATCCAGACCTCAGCTCAGGCCAGGCGAGGTGCGGGGTCACAGGAGCCACTTACACAACCGCTGCCTTCTCTGAACTGACAGACGATACTAGCTGATCAACAAGTGTCACTGGACTCCCAAAATTGCCGCGAGCCATTTTAAAGACCAAAAACATCAAAAGCCCTCAAGTTCACCTCCACAGAGTCCAAGTGTTATCATTTTGTCAACAAAGGACTTTGGCTACCTGTAATTCTGAAGCAAGTGGCAAAGTCTGAGCTGTCTCTCACTTGGAACAGGGTGTTTTTTTCTCATCTGGAGACACAACACTTGTATTAAAGGCTGGAGTGCATAGTTTGGGAGCATGTGTTTCAGTGACTGTTTCACTGAAATGCTGTTGATTGGGGTTATGGAGTGTATGACTTCAGTTGCCAGCCATTGCCGGTGATGAGGGCTGAGATGTGTATCTGTGTAACAAGACTCTACATGTACAGGCATTTCGGAAAAAAGACTTGTACTCTGCTTTCAGTCTGAGAGCCTCAGATGGGCTACACACAAACATGGATTTTTTTTGTTGTTGTTAAATGAATGTTTTCCAGACCAGGACAGTTGTTTTTGTTTATTTTTTTAACTGAGTTTGTGACCTTTAGAGATGACACTTGCTATAGCATCTACGTGTAGCTTCAAAGAGCTGCTTTCTCTCATCATCACCAGCACTCCGATATCAATCCAGACTTATTTATGTGTGTGTGTTGTTTGTTCGTCCTGATGTTAAGCCTTTGTGCAGTCTGTGAATGTGTTTTTCTGAAGGGGGGACTACAGCAGCAGTGGTGTACATCTGTGATCCAGGGCGACATTTTTCTTGGTTGTTGCTACTCCTTCACGCACGCAGCTTTTGCGGTGGATTAAGAGCTTTGGACAAAAGCAGACTGGGACAAAAAAAATATAGGGGCGGCCAGTATTTCCTGTCACTAAATACATTCCAAACCCAGCGACCCCCACGCAAGCCGGCGGGGAAAACCAATGAAAAAGGGAATAGAAAAAAACAACCTCGGCGAAAATTACAGTCTTTCCTATTCTTCCTCTTTTAGCACTGTCTATATTTAACCACCTCCTACATCTACACTTCCTTTGCTGCATTTTCCTCTGTTCACCTTAGTATTTTGTTAACTCTCGCAGCTCATTGAAGCTTTTTGAAATTTTGATTTGGAGCCATTGCGGCTTTACTAAAGACACTAGACCAAATTTCAATGCGAACCACTGCTGAAAGATTTTCACAATTATGCAAGGGAAAATATTCTTGGCACATTAAACTGATGCCTCAAGTGAGAATTTTCGACCTGCAAGACATGCCAGGTTTTCTCAAAGTGGGAAAGGGTGAGGTGCAAGGTTAACGCTTTGAGAGGTAGTCATGAAGTGAAGCATGGTCACCCCTAACCTCAACCGCAACTCTAACCCTCACCCTAACGCTGAAGGCGCGGTATCCCCTCCCCTCTCGGAGCGGAGTAGCAGCTGGCTGACCTGTCCCTCCGCTGCAGCCTCTAATGGCTGACCTGCCCTGTCTGGACGGCCCTACTCGCTTTTGTCTACTGTCTGGCTCAGTTCCTCCCAGTCAAACATCGCTACTGGCTACCGCAGTCCGCATTCCGCATTCCCACAGAGCAAGCTTTAGAAAAAAAGACTCAGACACACACATACACAGACAGTGACACGAGCACACACACACTTTTCACACTTGGCACACTTTGTCCGCCGCACACAATCTCTCTGTCTCCCTCTCTCTTGCACGTACATCCTTTTCAAAACTCTCCCACACACAGAGCCCCTGTCTAGTTTCACACATACACACATACACATTTTTAGACAAACTGTACCAAGCATATTCATAACACTCTCAAACACATGAACAAATAATATTGTCTTGTGCCTGCTATAAGTGAAAATAAAAGCTTTTTATGCTTAAGTTTACCAGAAAAAGAGTAATTTTTCAGTGAAATTGTAAATGTAGGTACAGCTTTTCAACTGAGTCATGCATTAATGTTAAACAAAATCAGAACAAGTTGAAAAGTGGCATAAGCAAGTGTTTAATCACTAATGTTGAGAATAAAACGACTCGGAGAAGGACAAGCAGTTGAAATACTTACCTAGAGTGTGGCCAAAAGTTCGGCAGAAGGAGTCTGTGGTGACTGAATGGTTGAAAAATCAAACACAGGACACCGAAAAGCCTCCATATTCAGGAAGAAGCCTCATGTAGACAAGCTGAAAAGTTGTTGCTGAAATGCGTAAAAGGGTTCCTCTCTCTGTCTGTCTGCCTGTCTCTCTCTGTCTCACTCCTGACACACAGTCTTTCAGTCTGATCTCCCTGCCTCAGTGGGAACTCAGCCAGTAGTTTGCAAATACAAGTGCCTTACAAATCTCTCTCTTTCTCTCTCGCCCTCCCTCCCTCTCCTCCTTCCGTGCCTCTACATAGGTAAACAAACACATGCATTCCCACATGCATGCAACAACCACCCCCCCACCCCCATCCTCACACACACGCACACACACGCACACACAGCACACACACACACATGAGCCTGGTCTACGATGCAAGTTATTGAACTGCTCCACATTTTCATGCATGCACTATATATGAGGCAGTTGATGGACAGCAGTGCACAGAGTCATGTGTGGAGCGGTGGCTGCTGTGATTGGCTCATGGCCTGGGAGCTGAGGGGGGGCGGCAGGGGGAGCTGTGATTGGTCTGAGCTCAGACCATTGAAAGCAGAAAGCTTCTCTATTGAATGGCTGCTGCTCTGGGTGGAGTTTGGGTGACACTGCTCAGGAAAAAAAACATCCTGAGAGTTTTGTGCATTTATTGGAGTTCTTACTGCTGTGGTTGGACATTATGATGGTATTGTGTATATTAACTACCATGATTGAGAAGCTAAAAGCAGTGAATTTATTTTAAAATAAATAAATACAACCATGTGAATTTGGGATCATGGTGAAAAGATTATTAGATCAATTGAAAAGATAACTGACAAGAAAACCAAAATTGCTATGGAAACTAATTCTATATTCGATTTTATCAACAAAACATGCCAAACTCTCCACCTTCTCAAATGTGTTTACATCATCCTAAATGGTGAGTTGGTGTTGGTTTTTAAACAATTTTTTGACATTTTACAAACCAAACAATTAATTGCATAACCAGAAAAAATAATGGTAAACTGACTGATTATGAAAATATTGTTAAATTGTCTCCCTGATGTAGGATGCTTAGCCTCATTAAACTGATCATTGATTAAGAATTTTTAAAATGTAGTTATGATTTAAAGTCCCCCATCACTCAAACCTGTGTGGATTAAATTCTCTCTGCGTTCACTTTAAAGATTAGTTTTAAACACCTGGATGTACCTGAAGGATTTTGTGACATTAAAATAAGTTTAATCACAATCCAATATGCAATTACAGAAGTATAATGTGGAAACCTGAAGATCCCACAGACACACTGAGAATGTTGTTGTATATAATCACATTTGGACCAACAAACCAGTATTATAAAGCAGGAGAGCAGTGTTACTGCTACATTGAATAAACAGCAAATGGGAAGCCATGATTGATTTTACTGAGATACGGTCTGAGAACGGTCATGTGACAAATATTCACTGAAAATACGAACATAACTGCAGGCTTTTTACAAAGAGCTGATAGGAAAAGACAGGAGAGGTTGGAAATAGAGGTTGTAAGAATGTTTTTTCAATATTCATGACACTTGTGGGCACTTACACACAGAATGTACACACATTCTATTTTATTGCAATAAAAAAAAGTGTTGTTCTTTTTTATGATGTCATTATAATGTAGAAAAACCTGAGAAAAAAACACCCATAAACTTAAGGTAAGTGTAACCCTGTAATTTTATCTAACTTTAAACCAGTGGTTTTGATTCCTTACCTTAACCCAAGTGTTTTTATTATTGTAAACTTTTTTACTTTTATTTTTACCTAACCTTGAACCAGTGGTTCAGGGTGCAACCTTTAAGTTTTGCAGTACAGTATTGTACATTTTTTAACATATATATGCATATGTATATATATTTGTATATGTGTAGCTATGTATATGTGTATATATGTATATATATATATATATATATATATATGTGTGTGTATATGTGTATATATATGTATATGTGTAGATATGTATACACACACACACACACACACACACACACACACACACACACACACACACACACATATATATATAATTATTATTTAATTAAAGCAGAAAACAATGACAGAGGTCTTTAGCAACAAATTTAAGTCATGAAAAATATACCCGTGAGATTCAAAAAGTACACCTCTGTAGTCTGCAGAGACCCCAGGGTAATGGGTCAGTCAGAACTTAATATACTGCAATAATGTTAACAAAGTCTTTTTAAAGTGTCCTCACAACTCTAGTAAGACAAATATATGTGTATAAGTGTGTGTTTTCCTTCCCCCTGAGTGATGACGGCATAGCGAGGCCTGGAGCGCTGCCAAGTGCTTTCATTCACACCTGATTAGATCACTGTGACCTGGATAACATGCAGCGCTCCACGCTCTGCAACACGCTGCCACACAGGCCTTTTGTTTGGCCTTAACAAAATGTTCTGGCATTAATTGTCTCCCAGTTATACTGAGATTATATTCAAGCAGATACCTTGACGGATATCAGGGTGGCAGTCGCTCCACATATCCACTTCCATCACCACCTGAAGAACTTGCGTGGGGTTTACTCGCCTGAGTCACACTCATTACATATAGAGTCACAGATCTGTTCTCACCTGTGTCAGCGAAGTTGAGGAGTAAAAATTTGTGGCTGAATTACTGACTTATACTGTAGTTGTAGTTAGTATAGTGGATTACTAAGTGCAGATTTGTTGTCCCAGAATGAAGTGTAGTACTTGAGACTCCTGTGATGATGGTGCAAGATTGTTAAAGTTAGACTCCGGATGGATTAAAACATTTTGGATGTGACATTGTGTTTTATTACAGAAAAAAGTGTAAGCTTAATGCTTGTGTTAGAATGGTTGTCTTATTTATTCTAAAATACATATTCTACTTTGATATATTGGCTTGTCCTTCAATGTATTGTAGAGCTAACTACTTTCGTTTTTTAATTTTTCTTTTAAGCTGTTAGTATCATTCATGCTGACTAAGTGGATATTGAATTATAATGCCTGTTTTCTTGGCCAGTCTTTTAGATATAGTATCAGTTTGATATATGTGTTTCTGTCAAGTACAGGGATAGGTTCGGGACCTGCAGGTGAAAACTTCTAGCCGACCATAATAAAAAAAAATAGATAAGCTATAAAATACAACAAAAACACTTTCAACAACTCCATAGCTATCTTATTTATTTATATATTTTGCTAGCTAGCAAACAAGCTAACAATTCCTCCAACGGTAAATTGGGTTTTGTTGTGGTTTAAGAGTAATGGCAACACCACACAAATGAAAAGAAATTGAGGCTTAAGCCTGCTGTGCACAATTCAATCTAGACATCTATACAGCTAGTTTCTGTAAGAGGTGCGTAAAATATGTTGGGATGTTTCAAATGCTCTTGCCATGACCTTTAAAGCTAAATTGGACTCAGGATAATGCTACCGGGTTAGCAGTTTAGCGTCCAGTCTTTGTGCTAAGCTAGGCTAGAAACATCCTGAATCCATCTGCGTGATGGATACAGGACATTCAAATTTTGGATGTTTCCTTTAAGGAATAAAAGTTTTCAAGTTATAAGTAAGTTGATGAAAGCCACAATTTCACAGTGATCTTTTTTATTTATTATTTTCTCTATATTTATGGCCACGGCTCAAATTGCATCTCCTCCCTCTACACTCAAGATTATGTCTTCACATTAGCATGTTGTTCTGTATCGAACACGGCATCTTGGTAAGAGATCAGCTAATTATTCTGGCAGTCCTCTCTCTAAAACACCTCTTTGTTGTGCTAATGCGCTCTCTGTGATAGCATCTCCATCTATAACCTTCTCCATGTGTACAGATAACCTGGAGGGGGTGGAGTGGTGTATGTAGGGCGCTGGGAGTTGGTTCGTGGGGGTTGGAGGGGGTGTTGTTGCAGCATGTCCCGCAGCTGTGCCTGCGATGACAAGCCTGTCCTCAACCTGCCCTCCACCAGACTAAACACAACACACAGCTTTACCTGCAGGGCTTCCTGCCTGCCTTCCCATTTGCACTTCCACTTGTCCTGTGACTTTGGTGAGGATGTGGTACAGTTTTGGGATCTCAGGCATTGCAAGCTGTAGTTAAAGCAGTGATGGCTGTCTGTTGCAGTGTGATTGGTAGGTTGGCTGCTCGCTGATGTGCACTGGCCTGACTGAATGCAATGAACCAGGTTTTTGTGCCCAAAGCAGTTCTGAGGGAGTCATGCTTGATCTTTCTGGGCCACATGGAAACTAGGTCACTGTGCTGTGCTGTCAGTTGTGTCTCCCGTGTGTGTGTGTGTGTGTGTGTGTGTGCGTGTGTGCGTGTGTGTGTGTGTGCGTGCGAGAGTGTGTGTGGTGTGTGTGTAAATAGGGCTTTTACATAAGGATGGGATGGGTTCCACAGATATGCAGTATTGCTGTTGCGGAGATTCTCTGAAACTGCAGCACAACCCCCCTCACCCCTTCGTGATGCCACACTGGGAGAGCTGGGAGAGAGCAAGATAGAAAGAAATGGAGAGGGAGAGAGAGAGAGATGAAATTCTCATCCTTGGTTCAGATCCCTAAGAACGCTTGGGAAGGCAGGATCTTATTATCACAGCAAATGTGCAATGTGCAGAGTGGAGGAGATTAGATGCGTCTTGCCTTTGAAGTGTATTTTCCAACCATTGTGTGATGGCAAATTCCATCAAGTGTTGGAGGGAGCTGTGATAAGAGGCACGGGTTATGAATGCTACGGCATTAAATGCCGTCATTTGAGCAATAAGATGAAACAGTCTCAAACTCCTGCTAAATGAAAAATATTTCCCTCATTTCAGCACTGTCATTAACAAATGTGTTGTGGAAAAGCCACAGATAATAAAATAACAAGGTGCATTGGATGGCTTGGATAAATACGTCAAAATATGTGGTTTATGGATTATACTGAAATGATTGGATACTGACCTTTGAATAGGGGCTCCCAGTCAGATGCCTCTGCTTTTTAGATTTGTTCTCGAAATCAACATCATTTAATTGCTGTTGTTCGGATAGATTCAGTCTTTCTCTTGAACAAAATTTCATCTATAAAAATGAATAACATTCAGGTTTAATCCACATGCACTGGATGAAAAGGCTGTATTGATTGTTAAAATGACTATTATTTTTTTCAGAGAACTGAGTTGAAAATAACATTAGCAGTGCTCAGATTTCCGCAGCAGACAGGAAGGTTCAGTTGGTCTTTGATCAGGCCGTCTTGTTTTGTCCTTCTCAGCTCTTTGACCTTCACATTGAGTGCTGTGACTTCTCGGGTTGGGTGTCAGGACGGGGCCAACGGGTGTAATGTGAGGGTGAAGGGTGAGCAGGGACGTCACTGGAATGACCCCACAACTGCCAGTCTCCTCCTCTCAGGGTTCCTTAGGGGCTGGAGAGCAGCAGGCTGGGAGGACTTCCCAGGGGACCAGCTGAGGAGTGACATCCTCAGTCTGGGCCTCAGATCCTGTTGCAGCATCAGACCAAACACAAACAGTGCAAAGCTGCTGGAGGTGTCTCAACACGCTGTGACACATACTGCTTCTCCAGTTGATCTACTTTGTCTTATTCCTTCTTGACATCAAAGAAGATTGTGGTCTAGGCCAAGAAAAAAAGAAGAAAAGAAAAAAAACCTCCAAGAATGCGAATGAATGAATAAAATGGAATAAATACATATGTGTGGGATTTAAATGGTGTAAAGGCTAGTAGCTACAGACCTGTGGGATAGCTCATCAGTTTGCACTGCATGTTTAGTACTTTGCGAAAGTCTAAGGCAGGTGTGATAAAATGCCTAGAAGAAATGATGCTGGTTTGAAGGCAAAGGGTGGTCAAATATTGATTTGATTTAGATTTTTTTTTCCTGTTCACTCACTTTGTTTATTTGTTAATTGATAACACTGATTTCTTTTAACCGGTGTAGAAAAGGAAACCTCCTTTCTAGTATCAGGTTTAGGACCATTGCTTCAACAACTGTGTAGATGGACTACATCTATGTAAACCGAATATTTATATCCAAACTCTAACTGAAACTGAAATACTAGAGCTGGAGTTTATATGTTAATATCATATTAGCACCAAATAATGTTGTCTTCCTGTGTACAAAAACCAGTGTGACAGACATGTACTGTAAGTAAAGGACCAGTATGAAAATAAAAAATAAAAAACAATTTTTTTTTAAAGGTTACATTAGCTATGGTTACTGCTTTGGTAGGGTTCCCAGCATTCGCAAAGTAATTCCACTTGTGAAACCCAATATAATTTTGACTAGTGACAAGTTTGAACCATAACAGAAAGACAATAGTGTTTTTTTCTGTCCATAAAAATTGCATGTTTTTGAATGTGCTGATGAAATCGTGTATGCTGTGTGTCAAACCTTTTATTTTCAAAACTACTTATAATATAATATTTGTATTTGTTGCAACAGTGAAAATATGTTGATGTCATTTTCGAAGAAATGTGGTGGGAGGGTTGACACCACTATCTCTCTGTCATATTTGCTTGGAGAATCATCCGAAGGGGGGTACTCCTTTTTTCGCTACTGATCCCCCACCCTTTCTCTTCCCCTTTCCCTCATTTCTCTTCTCCCTTTGCTTCATTTGTCTCTGGATTGGCTTGTGCAATCCCTTCAAGGATTGCTTAAAGTTTATCTCGGAGGATAAATGTAAGAATGTTTTGTGTTTCCTCAGTCATGTGGCCTAAATACCATGTCTGCATCATTAAAGACTTCATGAACTGTTTTATATATGAAGGCTTAATGTCTTCATGCTGACAGCTCTCTGGTTCTTCCCAGGTGTTTCTATCTCTGCTTCCATATGTGTGCATATGGAAGCACGGCTTCATCCTTCTGTTTTCTTGTTGAAGTGGAACTGTTGTAGTGCTGTATGTACAGTCACAAGGGCCCCCACAGAATAATTCATTTGATGCTTTGATAAGCGATAATGGACCGAGTAAGGTATAATTCATATGCCCCAGATCTCTTTAGAGAGTCTATGGCTTCCACAAAGTGTCACCTCCCTGAGTACCCCCCTCTTTCACGGCTCTCGTCTGGTTGAAGAGGGCCTATTTATTATTTAAATCCTTCCATAATTCATCCATTCCCCACCAATACACCCTCTGTTGCTCATTTCTCATCTAGTGCAAATTAGCATGAGCTCTGTATCTGTATGTCTGAGAACAGAGAAAGTAAGCAAGCACAAAGAGATAGCAGCAGCTCAGTCCAACGGAGATGGCTCAGTGCTTCTTCCTACAGTCCTCTGTGTGATGTGATGCTGTGTGACATATTGAGTCTAATTTGTAGCCTAAAGAACCAAACAGCTGTGGCCTATTTTGTTTAGCTGTTGTTCGGGTGATGTCACCATTTCTGCCTCGTAAGGCTGCTTCGCTCTCGGCGCTCCGTGTGAGGATGTCAGGAGCATTTCACTAAGCTGCTGATGAGGAGGGCAGGGGTTGTATAGCCTTCAGAATAATCAGATAAGTGAACCAAGGCTGTTATGTGCAGTTTTTAAGACTTCTATTAACCAGTGTTAAATATTAACGCATGCCCTGTTGCTATATTTGACATGACTTTTAAAAAAATAAAATTATATAATGAATAATGCTTTAACACACATTGTGTGATGATATATTTGGGGTGGGGTAGTACTAGGGGTGGGAAAAAAATCGATTCATGTACATATCTCGGATCTTTTTATGGGGTGATTTTAAAAATATATTTTTAATCGATTAAAATACATTAGTGACTTTGTCGCTATATTTAGCAACTGTTCAGACCCCGCTAGAGACTGTTTTTCATAAAAGCGAATATCGACACATCTAGCGACTTTTGCTGGGCTTACTTGAGACTTTTGGAGACTTATTGTTACTCTTTGTTACTCTTGTTGAGCTGCCGACGGCCCTCCTTCGCCCCAAAGCACTCACAAGTGGCACAGTCATCCTGCAGGAGTTTCTCCCAGCTGCAGTCAGAGCCAGAGGGGATGTTAACCCCTCAGCGTCCAGTCTGCAAATCGCGCATGATTCCAGCATGATAGAGAAACATGCCTACCTGTCAGTATCAGTCCAGTCCCCACATCATCTCTCCTTGTGCGTCTGCCCGAGCTGAACTAAATACTATCAACCTGTTCGGGCCTTCAGATGTCCAAACGCACTGCTGCATTATGCCGTTTGTTAGCCGCGAGCTAACTTTAGCTAACAATTAAATTTGTTTCAATCACAAAAAGATACTATTACTTCCTGTCACTAAACACATGCAGCTTTGAAAATAAGAGCACAGTGTGCAAACAAAATCTACCACAGAGAGGCTCTATTTTTGCCAAGTGTTTTACTTTTATCTTGCAGCACTATTTCAGAGAGCACTGAGTAGTCAGAGCTCTTTGCTTATTATTTAAAAACACATTGGTTAATCTATTGAACAATTCATTACATTAAGTTAATTATATTAAAACTAGCCCACATTTGTGCTGTGTGGACATTTCAATTAATTTGTAGCTGTAAACTTTAAAAACTGCTGTAAATGTCAGCTGCTGGACTGACTGACACAGACTGATGTGCATTGTTTATGGGAACGACATTCATGGTTTATCATCTCTGGAAGTGTATTATTCAACTTGTTTATTTTTTAAGGAGGAAAAGAAAATTGCAATTATTGATTATATCAAAGCGCAATATTTGTAGAATCGCAATACAAATTGAATTGGCACCTTAGAATCGTGATACAATTGAATCGTGGCCAAAGCATATCATCCTACCCCTAGGTAGTACTACATTGTCTTAATTGTTGTGCCGGACTGATTTGGGATTTTTGACACTGCTGCTGATACTGATTTTAGAGGGGGGAAATTAATCGATAACCGTTACAGAGGCTGGTATAGTAATTATTTGATCTGGAATGAAAAAATACCTTTTTTATGTGGATTTTGCACAGATTTTTTGGCACACTGCAAAGGTACCCAGAGAGCTACTTTCTCAAATATTAAACTTTATTAAATAATATTTAACATTATTATACAATATACAAACAATATATGACATTGTCAGCCAATTCAATAAATTATAACTGAGAAAATAAAAAATAAATAGGAATATAATAAATGGCTAAATACGAATCATTACTGTTCAGTTTCAGTCAATTGCTGAATAATATTAAAATAAAATAAAAATGAAAACCTAATACCATTTCTACATCACGCAATGCTTTCTGCATTATATGCACATATTAGACAGCATATACACAGATACCAATATGCCTTTTGATAAAGTCTGTCAGCCTCTACTTAATCGGAGAAGAAATACTATCGTCCCTTGTTGTGCATGCTATATTAGGTCACCCATAATAACCCTTTTAAAATATTGGACAACTTAAATACAAAAACACATATTTTCCTCATTTCTCACTCCATAAGTTATATAGCCATGCAAGTATTGTTTGCCCTCATAATGAGAGAATGTAAGATGAGCATCAGAAATGCAGATCAATTCAGTTCTATTTTATTGGTGTGTTGGCAGATTTCAAAGACACAAATCCTGGACACAAACAATCAAAACTATGGTAGGCAAAACATGTTTGAGAAAGACTGTGAAATTTGGTTCTGAGCATTGGCAGACATGTCCAATCCATCTATTCAAATCTACTCCCATGAATCCGGATCCGATCAGAATCTGATCATTTCTTGTGACTTAGAAACACTGTGATACATTAGATAGCTCCAATGTCCATGCACCTACTTCCAAAATACAAATACAATATCTATTATGTCTAAAAATGTATATTTAAAAATGTTTTAGGCTAAAATTGTTCTACTGGAACCACCACATGAGTTGCCCGCACCATTACTTGTTCCTTCCTGCAGTACAAGCCTCAGCAAGTCAGGCCGGGCGCTTTGACTTAGCACATAGACATAACAACACCAGTGAAGAAGGATAGATCCTCACAGCCTTAATGTATCCTGACATTCCATCTCTATTGATCATGTGTATTGATAAGGTTTTGTTTTCCTGTTTTCACAGATGCAATCAATGAAAGTAATCTAGGTAAGTGCAATACTCTGAGTTTTGAACTTATGAAGTTTGAATCTGTCAAGATAACACCTAAATAGTCAATAGATTGAAATGCTGCAATGTGATGTTTATTTCTAGTATTACGACCACCATTAATGCTATTACTGATAATATTTGTGTTGTACTGCAGGAAGGAACTGTTTAACTGTCAGTTTAATAGGATATTGCTTACAGTCTTTGTGTTCTCTTTTTTAAAAATGACCAAAATTGGTCTTATTTGATTCTAATTCTAAAGCATGCATGGTGATGAACCTTGCAGATGTCCTGAATAATCTAAGAAAGTTGTCCAAAATGTGAAGCTCCTATCCTCTGGCATGGTATAGTGAGTTTCATCCCTTGCCTAGTTTTATTTTGCTAATTTTTTCCACTGACAAGTAAATGAATGATCTATACTTTATAGGTTTAGTTTAACAGTGAGAGACAGAATATAAAAAAATCCACAAAATCACATTATGTAAAAGTTATACATTTTTTTTAAAACCAGGTTGTTTGTGTTTAAGTTGAGTCGGGCATTTTAACATGGGGGTCTGTGGGGATTGACTTGTTAGTGGAGTCCGCCTGAAGGCCATTTTAGAAACCGCAGATTTTAGCACTTCCACGTTACTAGCTTCCTGTTACTAGCCCTGGAGGTTTCTGTTTGATAAGATTTGTTCTTGTAACGTACAATGATTGTAGAGGTATTTAGATTTGGCTTTAGATTAGATTAGAGTATTATACATAGCAATTTCCCATAAAAATAGTTGTATTACAAGCAAAAGTTCTGCTTTCATAGTTTTACTTAAAGGTGGAGTCAGCAATTCTGGAGAAAGATTGTTGATTGTCATATTTCCAGTGTTATTTTCATTTAATTACTATCATACTGAGCTCTGTTCCTTGTGGACGAGGATGTGGAAGAGAGAGAGAGTAGTCGGGACTGTGTAGTGTGGCTCAGTGTATGGGATTAGAAATGCTGACTGTACAAAAATACATTTAAAAAAAACTTTTACCCTTATGTTATCATAAATGATGCATTAACATTGGAGAAGCTGGTTGAAATCAAGCAAACTCTTTTCCAACTTTTAATGATATGCTTCTTGCATAGAAGAATCATCTAATATTTACTACAATACATTACAATAGAGCAATATTTTCACTGTAATGTTGTAGATTCTAAGTATAAAGTCAAAAATTGAGTTCTTGAATAAATATACTTAATCTCCACCACTGGTCACGCATACTGTATCACTAGCCCCTCTCATAGTGCGGTCCTGCAAATGTCCCGCTATATTGCCGAAAGGATCGGCTTTTCGCCTTAGGGTGATCCCGCGAAGGCGTGGTATTTGTGCCTTTTCATAGTGCTGTCCGTCGTCGCGGAACGAGGTGGAGGAGACTTGCAACAGAGCTGCACCAGTGCTGCACAGTAACACACTGTACTGCTACAGAGCTAACTGTGCAGCCTATAGCAGTGTGTATGTGCTAGAGCAGTAAGTTCACTTAGCGAACTCCGTTTGTTTACAACAAGCATGGGAAACTCTGTGCACAGTTAGTGATGCTGGTTTGTTTACGATCAGAGGCGGACACCATGTGTACAGTTAGCATGCCTGTTTGTTTACAATAAGCGGCGGATGCTGTGCACAGTTAGACATAGCGGCAGCAGTTGTCGTGCAGCTGCTGAAAAGTGATTGGATGAGTGTCGGACCAAGTGGGAAGTGTGTGTTAGACGTCACTCACAACGCCAAATATTCCGGCTTGCCGGGATGGCCCGTTCATAATGGTCCCGTTTCCAATAGTCCCACCAAGTTTCCACCTCTGTGACTACCTCTGGAAGAGGAAATTGGGATCACTTGATCCCGACATCCCACTTCGGGCGTGTTCATAGTGCAGACGAGACGTCACAGAGCCGAAAATGTGCCGGCATGAAACGGCACTAAAAAAGGGGCTATTGTCATCCCCACAAGTTTTCCTTTGTGACCGAAATCCAGCTTCACTTATTGGCCACTTTGATACATGCAGCTTCAGGCTTAGGTTAGGTCATTGTTTGGGTATTTCCAAATGTATTTTATAGAGCCCAACAGATATATCGTTTGACCAATATTAGCAGCTGATATTGGCCTATCAAAGGCATATCGGTATTTATTGGTTTTGGCGTATATGCTGTTTAATATGTATTGTATAAAATCTTTTGTTTTATACAATGTATAATGCAGAAAACAATGATTTAGAAATAGCTATTTCTATTCTTTATTTGGTCAATATTTGACTCTGAACATATAGTATTGATATTCATTTTATTTATATGTATAATAATGTATGTCAATTGATAATAGTATAAATAGGTGAATATTATTAATTACAGTCATTTGTTTAAGAAAGCAGCCTTCTGGGAACCTTTTCACAGTCACATCCATCATATCAGTCACCAATCTGTCATATTGGTGCACAATCCACATTAAAAAGGGGCTTTTTAATTCAAGCTCAATAGTCTATCGGCCGTTATAGGTTATAGGTTCGTTTTTCTCCAGTACAATCAGTATACATCTCAAAAATGCCGTAAAGGTTGGGCTCTTGTATTTTATCAAGAAATGTCTCTTTGTCTCCAAGCATGTTTTTTGGAAGTAGTTGCCCATTGCTCACTGGCAACAGTAAAACAGATGATGCAGCCAATGAACTTTATTAGTTTGATGAGTTAACAGTCCCAAATAGATTAAAAAAAAACTAGGTGTAAAACTCAGTGGTGGCAGTACCAGTTGGTTGATGCCACTAAGAAAACTCTTTATTGAGTGATTTGTATGAAAAGTAAATGCCTGATAACATAAATACTGTAATGTCCAATGTCCACTAGAACATAGAGATATGGTTTAAAACAGATGAGTGAAGTCCATGTCATTTCTCAGGATCTTTCTATATCATCACAAGCTAGTACCCAGATAGGTAGATATGCGCTGTGCTGATTATAATGTATGATTACAGCAGTGTTACAGGCTGTGTGCTGCAGCGTGGGGGCATGTCACATTCCTTCATTCCACCTACTGCAGGGAGGAATGTTCATGGATAAACCTGCCTCAGTGCTGTTTCCTAATAATTCTCAGTGCTAAGATGTTTAAGATGAGTGGGATTTAATACATTGGGAAATTTCACACAGTGTCAGTTATGTGGTGAAATTGTATTAATGCTTATGGTGTATAACTTGGGGAGAAAAACATTTAATATGGGTGTTGTTGTATATATAATGGTTACTGTATAGTACAAACTTTAGGATAATATGTGACATTTTTATTTCAATAAGTCTTCTTTTTATACTTATAGTTGCGGTTTAATATCAAAGTTGCACTTACCATACATGTGAGCTGAATGAAAAAATGGTTGTGGCAATTATGAATAGGATATGGAACGTCAATGGCAGCAAATCCACAGGTGTTTTCAGTTCAAATGAAGCAGACATTATACTGTGGAGGCAGCGGTGGTAAAAGGACAGGGCCTTCTAGAGTGGCAGGTACAGTATGTATCTCTATTTTAATCTTAAAAAGGTCATTCTGTGAATGCAGGCAGTTCCCCTGCAGTGAGTTGCAAGCAAGTCACACAACGCAACAGTGAAGCCAGCATACAATTATATTGCCAAATTCAGAATATCAATTCACCAATCGCAAAAAGAATATCCAAGGTGATTGAACTTCTCAATAACGGGTAAAAAATATATGCAGGAAATTAACTGTATAGCTGAATGAATCCATTAATCAATTAGTTAATTGAAAGACAATTAATATTTTTACATGATAGTAAATGAAATATTTTGATGTTTTAAACTCTTGGTGAGATAATAACAAAATATTATTTTTTCCTCCACATATTGTTATAATGCTCACATTTTCTGAGCGTGGAGCAGAGTCACAAGCTAAGTGACTAATGTCACTTTCACAGCAATTTCTATGTTAAATCATTAGCCACTAAAAGCTACTGTTTATATCAGACCAGGTGAGGACGAAGCAGCAAAGATGTGGTTGTAAAAACTATCTTGCCATGCTAACACTTTATTTTTCAAGTAGCAGCAATGAGGTCAATAATCTGGAATGTAGTTATTGCTGTTTGGCATGCAACAACAGCAATGTGTACTTAGGGTTTAAATCTTTTGAAATGATTTCCTGATCTTGCAGGCCCAACTGAAGTTTGAGGTAAGACAGAGACAGTCAGTTACCTCTTTGTCTCCACACCGAACCAGTGCAACTGGCCTCTCCTTGTGTCCCTGCCTCCCTGATTAGAGGTCTCCTCAGGGCGTAATGACAGAATTGTGTTCCTGTCAGTTCCTGCTGCTCAGAGTGGGCTAATAGTCATGTTAGCCCACGCAGCATGTCATTAGCTCTCCACCCGTAGCTCAATGAGGGGCAAGTCTGTCATTTCGAAGCTAAATCACAGGGCAGGCAGGCCGGAGATCAGTCACACCGGTGCTCTGAAGCTCCAGTGTTTCCGCCCACCCTTCCTCGCTGCACTTAATATGCACCGACTTACACATACTATATTAACACGGAGGAATTACTGCGACATTGACTGGAGGAGGCAAATGGAAGTCACAGAGAGACTTTTTGATGGGTCGCTGATACAGAGATCATTCCATCAAAATCGCGATTTGAAACACACTCATTTCTGACTACGATTGGATGATTCATGGTTATCACTCGTATGATTAACAGGCTTGCGCAGCATCTATCAGAGCTCGAGCTAATCTGCTTTGATTATTAGCCTCTAAGCCTTCCTTCCATGCTGGGCTTGTCGAGTACAGAGTGATGAGAAATTTCACTCTCCTCATATTTGTATTAATCTATCTGTGCTTACTTGTCAAACTGATAATTGCGTCGCATGTACAGATCACCCCCTCAAGAACGTATTATCAGTGCCTCTCACACAAACGTTCCTTCACACTTGTGTATAATATTACACTATCTTAATCAATTATTGCAGTTTAAATACTTGGTTTAATAATTGTTATTTCCTCTTAAACCACAGTTCACATCTCTCTTCGATGGTCCAGTCCCACTTAAAATCCTCACTAAAAAGTTAGTATGATAAGCTAACCTCAAAACAAAATCAAAGGAATTACAATTTTGAAACCCCCAAAACAATTTAATGAAATGCACATAAACACACAGTGACAACAGTAGAAATCTCCTCCCCCACTGGGTTAGATTAGTTTCAGGTGTTTAGTTTCTCACCCTTAGCGATGCTAGCTTGGTCTGGTTCGTTCTGGCTCTTCTACTTTGTTGTTTTCTGTCAGTAACCATGCACACCCTGGCAAACTTTGACAAAAGCAAAATGTGTCCATTTGTGATTCCAACACGTGTTTATGTTGAAAATACACAACTCTTGGAAGAGAGTGGTATACAGTAGCTGCTGGTCAGGCTTCGGTATGAAAATGTGCTGCTTGTATGCAGCATTTGTTACATGTATGCATGCCATAAAGAATAATTTTACCCTGTTTCTCGCACAATAAAAACTTCTCCACATTTAACAGCTTATTGGTCACAGTGGGCTTTTAATACCAACCACAACTTGCCCTGCAGCTGAAACTTCATGGGAAATAAGCTGAGTACGATATATTTAACAAATTTTCAGGCCTGTGGCTCCATAAGTAGATAAGAAGTGGATCCGTTTTTGATCCACGTGAGCCAGATCTTAGCAAAGCTGTGGGTTGATCCTTGAGTCGGGGGGACGAGCTGATAATTATGAGCGAGCGTGACCATGTTATACAATACATGCACATCTTTACTCAGCGACATGACCTTCTCCACTGAGATTTGCGTCTGCCTTACTTTGCCCTTTAGTGGGGCATGTTGTGTAAGTAAAGGGGCACAACGTGAATAACATTGGTATTTGCGCAACAGCCTGTGCTGAGTGGAGAGCTAACTGGAGCAGGAGAATGGCGCTGTTCGGCAAGGTTCACGGCTGTTATTCCTACTGGCCATGAGCGTGAAAGGAGCTAATGCCATCTGACAGTTCTGGAGCAAGAAGAGGAGGGCTGGACAGAAAAGGAGGAGAGAGAGAAGAGAGCGGGGGGTGTTAAGAGATAGAGAGGGGGTGGGGTTGGGAATATGGGGGGGGGGGGGGGGGGGGGGGTGGATGAGAGGGAAATAGGGGATGAGCTAGATATGGACAAAGCAAGGATGAGGGATATGGGAGGGGAAGGGCTAAAGAGGCAATACTGTAGGGACCTCTATTGTTACCCGCTGTAGAAAATGGCCTCTGAGAGCCATCGCTTTTTATCAGTGTGACATATTAAAAGTTCAAATATTCCAACGTTTTCTCAAAATACGCAGATGAAGTCTGGACCTCAATGCAGGAACTGAAGGCTGGCAGACTCTTTTAGTCTTAGATATTCTATCAAATACTTACCAGAGTGCAGCACATCCAGACTCCCTTATGTGTTTGCACTGTGGGACAGATTCACTCACCCGCCATTTTGAAATCTGCCTTTGAGGGAATTCCAGATATACTCTCAAAGCGTCGCACACACATTTCTGTCCAATGTCTATCCAAAATTTCGGAGAGAGCGTGTGCATGGCCGGACATGTTGATATAAGAACATTTCTGTTTGGTTTGTCTCTGAGTCTTAAAATTAGTTGTGCTACTTTAACTCTCACAGACAGACAAAAGATAGCATAAGGAGGAGTGGCAGTGAGAAGATAGACGGCAGACAGATGGAGGGAAGAGGGAGTGGGAAGTGAGGTGGGATCCCACTATAATTTGACAGGCTCCAGTCCCACTCAGGCTTCAGCAGCAGTTCTCTTGAAGGAGGTGTAGCATACACTCCGCTGCCAACCTAACCTGTCATTATCCACATGGCAGAAAGACAGAGACTCTGTCATGTTGTCTTACCCTCCTTTAAAGTGCACATTCGGAGATGGGGAGATTTATGTTCGATTGTGCCTTCAGCTTCGTTGGCTTTATTACACATCAGGTATGGAAATGTGCAAATTTATAAGCCTGCGTTACAATCCTTACACTTTTAAAACAAAAAAAAAAGTCCACCAGCTCTCATATCCGATATAACATTTCACTTTGGATATTGTGTCATGCTTGTAATGCTTTTCAGTCATGGTGTAATTGTTACATCTAATTCAATAAATTGTGCTAAAGTACAGATGATGCTCAACGGTGTTTTCATTTACCAGCAGGTGACAATAGTTCTATCTCATGTAAGAACTATGTCTTTATACATTTTTTTTACATTTCTAATAAAACAAGGATTTTAAAAAAGGATGTTTAACTGCCACTTTGCAGTAACTGTCACCTATCAATACCAGTCAACTATCAATTAAGATGAGACAGTGGAGGGAAACCCTCCTTCAGAGGGCACTGATAAACCTCCACCAGCTGCTGTGTGTGGAGGCTCCATGTCAGTTTGGTACATGAGGTTTGGGGTGGGGTCTCCACTGTGAAGCTACCTCTTAAACCTGACTGTAGTGGTTTTTGTTTGGGCTTGCCTGCATTTGTTTGATCACTGTGAGGAGTTTTAACCCCCCTTTGAATAATTGTACATCTAGTCTTACAAATATTTGGCATTAAGCTTGACTTCTCTTTCAAAATCTGTTGTTAGATCCAGAATAGTCAGCCACCGCTGAAACCACTTCTGTTAACAGAAACCAAACAACATCAAAGGTGGTGTTGGTTGTTTGGCAGCAGATAAGACGATTAGCAGCCAGAGCCCCTTCAGCACCCTCCATCATTAAAGCTGCTGGCCCACATCTATAGATTATAATGGCTGCTCTACTGCCTCTCAGGTCACACATCGCTCCACTTTGATCAGCCTGTTGGTATTTGTGAGTGACCAAGTCAGCTCATGTTGCTGGCTCTTTGTCTGTTGACAAAAAGCTCTCAGGGGTCCATGTTTGTGTGATACTGCTCTCTGGTGGGGAAGCGTGGTGCTGCCATAACCCACCACCGCCTAATCATGTGACGTGCTGCAATCATGGCACCTTTTTATAAGAGAGTCGTGAGAATGATGGCTTCAAATTCAAACTGGCTTGAGAATTTACGCTGTTAAGACTCAATGATTTTATTCTCCAAGTTTGTTATTTTTACCATCTGAAAGCTGAAAATATTTCATACAAATGTATATCGTGTCTACTTTCTTCCCAACTGGACATGAATGCAACTAGGCATTAAGCAGAAACCCTTTTTTCAACATTACATTACATTTTGAAAATCCATAACCACAAAAACGAGCACTTCTTAAAGTTGTGTGAACTTTTGTTACATGAGGCTTGATGTGTGAAGTGAGGAACTTTGGGGGGCACAAAGGCTCCAAGTTCACTGCGTTGCTATAGAAACTAAAATAACAGGGGCCTCAAGGTGAACTGTATTATTACCTAAGCAATGATCCAAGCTAGAAGAGTACACCTACTTAATTGTTTAAGCTTATTTTGCAAACATGATGCAAATTTCTAAATATTTTTTGGTTATCGCAAACTAATCACAAATGATTAACTGATACTAAGCAATTCAACTAGGGAGCCCAGAGGCTGTTCTTTTTCTACTCCGTGTTGCACACTTAGGAAGTTTTGTTTTCTTTTTCTATTATATGTATTTTCTAATGTAAAAAAAAATACATTCATCATTGTAATGCTTGTAAAAGAAAATGTGAAAGAAATGTGAAATTTTGTGCAGCAGTTTTGATATCATGTTTTATTCTTATGATATTTCAGCATGGAACAGATGAAGGCATGCTATTTCTTTCAGATCTTCACTGCATCTTATTCCTCAGGAAACCATTTGATCCAGCACTATATTGTTGCTTTAGTTCTTAACATATTTGTGAAATTTATTTTTCTGGACTTGCCTAAGCACAAATGTGGAGGAATTATATAAATTGACCAAATTGTTTGGGTTGAAAAGTGACTTTTTTTTCTTATCATACGGTATCTAGTCTTTGGGTACATGGAACCACAGGTTCTACAATATACAGTAGTCCTGTGTGCCCAAAGGCTAAATATAATATGATATGAAAATACTACAAGAAGCACGGTGAAGTATTTATCTATGAACTTCATACAAGTTGAATATCCATAGCTATACATATGTACAGTGCTTAACAAAGGTATTAGACCACTAGTACTTACCAAAATCATTTTAATGTTTCTGCAATGTTTAATACACCAATATGTAGAAGGTCTTTAAACGAAATTATATTTGAAATGCTTATATATCATTATTGTTGTTATCCATGAATTTTCAAATGTTCTGTTTTACCAAAAAAAACCCTGTAAAGTTAAATAGTTAAGCACATATTATTCTTGATTAAAATTATAGTTATTTGAATGTGTTGAATCTGTTTGATTCATTTCTGACTTCTCAGAGAAGCCCAGTGATTTGCTCAAATTTGGGTATAAAAAGGTGAATTCATTTTGGTATTTGCCAAATAAATGGCAATTACATTTTAGTTTTTAGTTTTAAACAAGCTTTTGAAAGATTTTCAAAATGAAATTTCTCATTTTTATGACAGATGGTCTAAAATATTAATTTGTTTGTTAATTTGTTAAGCACTGTATGTAGTGTAGAAAAAAAACAATTTATATGGAAACATTTAATAAACAAAATGTTAGGTCTATATTGAGTCTATATTGAGAAATGACTGAAAGCCACTGTAAAGCAGGAGATGTCCCTCTTATTCTCTTCAGTGTTGTGACACAAGGCATAGTTTAACCTTTAACACCCAACTTTGTACACTTCATGCCACTAAATAAGTAGTAAGAATCCCCACTTTGGGCTGTAGGGGGAGTTTCTTGAACACAACTATTAATCAGTGAAATAATTCATGCATTAATGGTACCATATCCATAAATGTAAAACGTAATCTTAAAGGTAAAATTGGCAATTATCTTTATATCTCCAAGACATGTTTATGGTAATTCTGGGAGGTCATTCACTGAAGTTGTGGATGAGGCAGGTTGCATCTGTATTCTTGGCCATACTGTATGTAACCAGAACTGTGATAATGTGACAGTGAACCAACATGCACAATACCAGGGCCCAGGATCTGAAACCGCTAAATGGAATCCAGCCATCTTTCAAATTCTTTTTTATACACATGCTTTTCCCACCAAAACAGGTCAACATTTGTCATTAAGTCACAGATGTCGAGACAATATAACCATGTCAGTTACATTTGTAAACTTGAGCCCTTTCAAACATGCACTTCGTCATGTAAATGTACTGGCAATATTTTTCCATAAAAATTAATGGCATTACATTTGTGCCTTATTATATTTATTTATATTTTATTTTTTAATCTCATACGCAAATACCGAGGGAGGCAATTGCAAACTCCAATTGTGTGTGTGTGTGTGTGTGTGTGTGTGTGTGTGTGTGTGTGTGTGTGTGGGTGTGTGGTGTGTGGTGTGTGTGTGTCATACATCTGGAGGAGTGACTGTAATCACATTAAGTTACCTGTGTGTGCATGGTTGTGTTTGACAGCGACTTGATATTTTTGTATGGGAGACAGGGGTCAGCAGTAGATTAACTGTGGCTCTGGCCTGACTGGGGATTTCCACCGGACGCGTTACAGCAGCAGCACGTCTCCACAGCGTTTTTGCTGCATCTGTCAATTCACACCGCGCGCGTTACAGCAGCAGCACGTCAGCTTAGCGAGCCGGCCGTATACACGCAAGATAACGAGATCACGCGATAATCCTGACCATACTGGAGACCGCAAGATCCCGTGATAAACTTTAAACTCTATTTATGCAGTCTATGGATAAACTGTGTGTATAAAGTAAACAACAACAACAACAAAAACCAACTTACTTTGCTTCTCTGAGGTGAAAGATCTGTTGATCTGACCATCTATCCTTATAAAAACAATATGTTATGTCATAAATGATTGTATGATGTTCCACTTCAACAATCAGTCTCTTGTCTTCCGTGTCGCCGATCCTCTGAGACCCTTTGATTGATTGATTGCCGATCTGGTGCCCCGGTCATAACATAATGTTGATGTGAAGTAGTTTTAGGCTGCATGAATTGCGTATTGTGCTTTATTTTGAAAGGGGCGGAAGTGTTTTACGCTGATTCTGAGTCGGACTTCCTGTCTGGTGTGATCTGCTCTGTTGAGATTTACGCGATTTGGCAGCGTCTCGCGGAGAAATAGAAGTCCTACCTAATGCTCGTGTAGAGACGCTGACGCGACGCTGCTGTAACGTTACGCAGCGCGCCCGGTGGAAATGCTCTCATTGATTAGAGTGTTACCTATTTGCAACGTCATACGCGACGCTGACGTTACGCTGCAGTAACGCGCCCGGTGGAAATCAGGCTTGAGCCTCAGAGGTTACCACGGCAACTTCAGGTGGTTGTCAATGACGACAGAGGCAACCCAGGCAGAGACCCACAGAAAAATTGAGAAAAAGAGTTTTTTCCTCCTCTGCAATCGTCTCACATTTGGGCTTATTCTGACCAAACGGTAGCTCCTATCAGAAAAAAACCCAGTCTTTGTATTACAGTCAATGAGGAGCAGAGAGAGACGTGGCCGCACTTGGACGCTGCCCATTTAAATTCCATATGTCTATTTTTTGAGCACATTGTGAGGGACATAACAAATTTGTCTACAAATTTGGAAAAAACAATGTGTATAGAGTGTAGATTGTGACCAGGAGTGTGGAAAGAGAAACGTTTCAGACAATCTCAGACCACTTCTCCCACTCTGAGCGATGATGTCACACACTCCATGTGTGACATCAACATTCCATGCAATACACACCCATTATAATCTCAGAATTTCTCCAAAAATGATCATGCTCATTGAACAGGGATTGATAAAAAACTATATGACCTATCGAAATGTGGATTAATACACCAGTACACAAGACTTGTGTCTGCTGTTTAAAGTTTAAATGGAGTCTCTAGGTGAAATTATGCCGGAGAAGTAGACGTTTGAAAATCTCCAATTGTTGTTTTTCGCTCATTTTTTTTGGCCGTCCCATTCACTTCAATGCAAAATTTTGCGCTCGAAGAGTTGCAGGACGAGTAGCGGGACGAAATTGTGTCCAGAAGAGGAAGCTTCGCCCCGTGGCCCTAATAAGCTACACAGTTAGCTAAGTAGCAGTACAGTGTGTATGTTCTGCAGCAGAATGTCTTCAGTTAGCGACCTCTGTTTGTTTACAACAAGCACCGGACTCTGTGCACAGTTAGCGAAGCTGGCTTATTTACTATCAGCGGCGGAGACCATGTACAGTTAGCATGCAGCTTTGTTTACAATAACTGCCGGGCGCTGTGCCAAGTTAGTGAAGGTGGCCGCAGTAAACAATGATTCGATGAGTGTCAGACCAAGTGGGAGGTGTGTGTTAGACGTCACATGCGACGTCAAATATCCCGGCTTGCCGGGATGGCCCCTTCATAGTGGCCCCGCTTCCACCAGTCCCACCAACAGGGAGGACAAAGAAGCTGATGTAGCTACACTGTTAACTGCAATTAAGACCCACATACAAACTGAGATTCTGGGTTTAAGAAACTGTTATAATGATGGATGGGTCCCTGAAGAGTCTTATCTCCATCCAGGGAGAGATCACTTCTTCAGCAAAGTTCCAAGAGAACAGCTGGCAGTGTTAGTAATACTGGTTAATAATTAGGGCTCCACATGTTATACTTATTCAACTGCATGATTATTGAGGCAACATACTTATTGAGGCGATAAGCCAACAGGTTGTAAATATGTATGTAGTTGGATAAGTGTAACATGTGGAGCCCTCATCTATCTTGTCTTTTCCTCTCTGCTTTGTGTTAACAGCCTGCTGTTCTGAATGTTTGTCACATGACTTTTCATTTCCTGGGTGTGAATGATATATGTAGAGAGAGTGATTTTGGTAAAATATCACTATTTTAACCTTGTATCTGGTTACTTCTTCCTACGACTAATTTCAGGAGAGACAGAAAGTTGAAAATTTGACAGTTTTTCATGTTCCCTGTTTTATAGTTTCTTCCTATGATAAGAAAGGTATTGTTCGCATTTCTTTTAAATAAAACATACTTTTCACAACTGCTGATAGGTTTGGAGTAAGGGGGTAAAAATAAGATTTGGGGCTTTTGAGAAAACATTTTGGGCTGAATCTCCAGAAGCCACACCCAAAATGTCTGCATCTGTTATTCCAACTTGACTTCCTGGATCAAATTTCATCTTCTCACAGAGCCTACTTGAACCAACATAGCCTTCTGCCTTGTTTTAGTGCAGCAGTGATGTTAGTCTGAACAAAGCCTTAGTGGGCTTTCATGCTCACTGTGCTCAGCTGTGTTACAGCTCCTACATTTAATCAGATGTTTATACTTAAATTTCAGTCAAGGAATAATATATTTCTCAAAATGTCAAACTATTCCCTCCATTGATGACTAAATGTGACAGGGCTTTAACTTTCCTGTTAGGTTGCTGTTTAGATGTGTATCCTAAGACCCCAAAACAGGTTTTTACAGCAAACCCCTTTAGTATGTTAATAAATGGGAATTAAATGAGTTACAGCCTAATGTCTTGTCATATAATATTATCATTGCTGATAAATTGGTGAAATGGGTGATATAATAATATCCATTAGTGACAAGAGAAGCATCAAGTTTTTATTAAAAAAATCAAATTAAATATTATCATTGATGTAGCTTTTGAGAGAACAGATAGATGCACTGTCTCAGATATTAACACCAGTGCCTTATATTTATCAGACTTGAATAATTGTAAACAGAAGAGTACAATATATTGACTGTTCCTCCATGTTTGGACTGTTAAAAGCATGATAAATGGCTGAGGAGGATGGCTCATATGAGTGGTTCTTTTAGTGGTCATTAAGTCCAAAATGGTGGCCAGGTCACCACGGTTTTATATGCCCTTTGGAAGTTCAGGCAGAGAGCAGCTGCATTGATTTGCTGGTCATCATGGCTCCAAAAAGCAAATGCATCCGGGGAATGTAAGGTGGATCATTGTAAATCTAATCTACAAGAGTGGAAGAAACCAAAACACTGAGGTCAGCTCCAGTACAGAAGTGATCACCTCAAACAGCAAGCAGCAGTCTCAGAGGTGACTCATCACAAAGAGTCCTAACTGAATAGCATGCGTAAAGACAGACCATGTACAGGAGCCTGTGATCTACTGAAGGCTTATTCACTGACACTAGGACTGATGGCAAGCAGTATGAACAGACTATTTACTGGGATTAAGGATACGAATAAATTGCCAGTCAACCAGTTGTTAATCCACTGGTTCTTTCTGGGTTGTGACCACTTAAAATAAATTAATTATTACCTGTGCTCTGTCGTCACATTGTACAGTGTTTAATTTTTTTTTCATTGTCTCTGAATTTTAAGGATTTTCGGACACCCGAAGATTTTAAAGTATCCATGAAAGCAAAGATTGTATATGCTTTCTTTCACTTTGTTCTAGAGCATCTGCCAATACCAAAGTTTTTTCCCCAGCTGACACACAAAGCATTGTTATTTTAACTTTCTATTTGGTGTGGGGGTTAAAAAAATGCATGTCAACACATCAATTTATATTCATGAAATAAAATAAATAATATAAATATGCAGAGAAACGAAATTGAGAAACTTCTGTTCCTCCTCTTTTCTAAAGAATTCCTTATTGAGAGCAACTGCTCTGTTGAGAGAAATTCTCGGAAGGTGACTTGCTGGCCTTCAGGCCTTCAGAGAGGTTTCAGGTTTTAATCCTACTGGTTGATGTATTAAAGCTCTGGAATAAAAAATGGAGAAAACCATTAATTTACAGGATATTCAGTACAAACAAGAGGACAGAGTGAGTTTTATCTGCTGAGAGCAATGTTGTCTATTCCTGTTTTTCTAGAAGGTCTTTGTTAGAAGGGTGGGGAGGTTTGGCCTATGTGGCAGTGTGCAGAGGGGGAGGGGAACTCAAACAAAAGAAATGCCCTTTGTTACTCTAATGTTTAGGGAAATGCAGAAAACACACCACAAAACAGCTCATTCGAGCTGACATTGAATCAAATTAGCATTTTAGCTAACAAACTTAGGTCCCTTTTAAAAGGGCCTTGCTGCATATTTTTTAGCAGCAGGAATGTCCAAAACACAAGGACAAACGTACTGTTCCAGGAGTGCTTAGGCTTTCTGATGCTAACTTAACATCACAGCTTCACTTTAAATGTACTTTTCATATCTGAGAGCTAAAACAACATGTTTTAGATGTTTAAGTCTTTTAATGTCAGTGTCAAATATATTTTCATTATTCATCATTCGTCAGAAGATGCATGGATGGCTTAACTGTCACTATTAGGCAGGTCCTTCAACAATGAAAGCAGTGCTCTAGTAATTGAGTAAGTTAGTTTCATGTTAATCATTGAGTGTGCTGCTCTAAATGTGTTGGTATCAAAATATCACACTCCCCAACAATTGTAATGTGGTTATAGTCTTTAAGCAGAAAACCAAATTAATTGATTTTTAGCATCAATTGCATCAAGAATTTTCCTGCTGTCAAGAAATTAGTGTGAATAACTGCCAACTGATCTAACTTTTTTTTTTTTTAACTCTCTGCCTGTATATCCAATACACAGGCTCTCCAAAGTCCCACACATAAAGACAAAAGTTGAAGTTAGGAACCTTCACAGAAAATACTAATTACATTCAAAGTTATTACTTATGTATAAGCAGATTATCAGTGACTGACATGAACCATAATAACATGTGCTTTTCATTCAACAAAAAAAGGATGCAAAAATGTGTTATTTGCATCGTAGCATTGTAAGTGTCTGATGGGTGTACCGGCACTTTATCCTATGTCCTGGCGAGTGGAGCCCAGCCTCGGACTCAGTGTCAGGAAGTGCCTCTCACCACATGACTGCAGATGACCAGCAGAGGCTCAGTGCTGTACTGGCTCCCATTGACTTCAAGGTTAAAGCCAACATGGCTGATTATGCCGTTCATCTTCGCCACATGGGAGGAAAGGTACTAGGTCAAGGGTGACATATGGCAACCCCCCACCCCCCATAGTTACGGCATTCAGACTGAAAAATATGTCAACATAGCCTGTTCCTGAACCTTATGGAAAAAAAAATTCTGTTATTTATGTAATGAATTAATTAATTTCAAAAATATATATTCTTTGCATTGAAATAAATGTTAAGAATTTTGTCTGTATTGACCAGGAATGTAAGAAGCTGGTGAAACTGATTAGTTCTGTTGTTAAAATGTATGTCAGCTTGAAGAACGTCTTTGAAAATCTCCATGTATAAAGAAGGTTAAGGATGATTTCCTCTTTCATGTCCCCCAGCCATTAGCTCTTTGTGAAATGTAAAGACTATTAATGTTCAAATCTGCATGTAAACACATATCCAATTACTACACCATGGCCAGGTCCTTCCTATAAGCCCAGCCTTTGACACAGTGACATATGGTAGTAGACTCTTATGGTATTAGTGTAAAGTAACCTTGGAGACGGCCTTTGATCACACGTACTGGTTACATGTTTCACTATAAATTTCTACCTGCTTACCAATTTGCCCAATATGACAGCTCAAATGCTGTTTCTGTAAATCCTCCCAAGCCCAGAGTCACTGTTCAGTTTACTCTCTGCCTGTATGCATTCACAAGACCTATCTCTCTGTCTCTCTGTTGCATTTGAATGTGAAAAGCTTCTTATATGTGACTTAATGCAACCGGGTCATTAGCATTCTCATGGGGAGGGGGGGCTTGGGCCTGGGGGTTAGGGTGGGGTGCTGCTGTGAGAGTGAACAAGTGGTATTAGTAGGGTGGAGCTGTGGAGAGGGTGGGTTGGGAGTTTGGCTGGATGATCATGACAGGTTTGTCCACTGTAGTGTGAGGTGAGGATGAGGTAAGAGGCTGCTGGGTACACAGCATCAGGTTGGCAGTAGAGTTTAGGGTGTGGCACACTGCTTCTCATTATGGCCTACTAACCTGGCCACTGGAGGGGATGAAGGAAGAGAATCCACTGGATGGTAAGATATTTCTGTAGCTCTCATGAGTTTAAGGCATGGCACAATATATGGGCAGAATCATGGCAGAAAAAGGGGAAATTCAGCTTTCCAACAAGGTCAGTTTTAATTTGATGGCCATTCAAGGCAAAGGTCCAAGCAGGAAACTTCTAATACTATTGAAAATATTATAGCCAAATAAATAGCTTCATGAAATAACTTTGTGAAGACTGAATCAGATCAATTGCTGGTTGATTTGTAATCAATCAATATAATCATTTTTGATATTCGGTGACTCGTTGACACATGTTTCAGTAAAATAAAGTTTTGGGGTTCAATACTCAGTCCTAGATTTGTTTGATGCAAAGGTTCATGCTTCACTCAGAACTACTTTTAACATTATGCATTCATTGTTTATATTCCAGTTAAAATGATATTGTGCTGAATGAGTAAATGTATTTTAGAGAAGTAAGCCTGCAGTCATCAATTGTTTTTATTAATGGTTATACCGTCCATTATATTTCAAAACTGCATAAAGTGATGTTTTCACAAGCCATTAGAGATAAATTAGGGAAAAGCTGCAAATCCTGACACTGTACTTTGTGAAAGTATAAGAACTGTCAAGGTGAGCTTTGCACGGATGACTGTTGCTGATTGGTCAAACACACACAGTGATGATGCTTAAACTCTTGTACTGCTTCATTCATAAAACAAGGAAGTACTCTAGTATTAATTTAGGAACCTTTCTCTTTGTTTTATAATAACAAAAGAAGAGCCTGACCGATATGGGATTTTTGATACGATACTGATTGCAGAGGGCAAAAAAATTAATGAATAACCGATATTGCAGCTGACATAGTGGACTATTTATGAGCTGTAATGGAAATAGACATTTTTTATGTGGATTGTGCAATAATTTTTCACCACTCTGCAAATATTACCAGAGAGCTACTTTCACAAACATGCATTACATTTAACATTGTTAAACATTATTATACATTATACAAACAATGTATGACATTGTATGTCAGCCATTTTTATTACTGATAACTAAGAAAACCAAGAATAAATAGGAATAAAATAATTAGTAAATAAACATCATTACCAATCAGTTTCAGTCAATTGTTGACTATAAAAATAATAAGAACATTTTGATAGCTTAACCATTTATAAATCATGCCAAGCAGTGTTTTGCTGCTTTATATATTGTGTAAAAAAAGTTTTCATAATGGCACATATCAAGAACATATGCAGTGATTACCAGTATGCCTTTGATAGGTCAACTGAAATATGTGTCAGGCTCTTATTTTATTTTTTTTTCCAACTTTGCAGTCGACTTCCCGACTCATTTTAAAAAAGACAAAGGGAAGAGAGAGTCCAGTCAAGATCAGTGTGGAGAACACATTCATAAAGTGAAGTTGCACTTACAGTTAGAAAATATCAGTGACATTACATTTGCTAATTAACAGTATGTTGGGGGAATGAAAACACTGTGGGCAATCCATGTTTAACCACTAGAGCACATACAGGTTTAGCTGGGAATACCTGACTTTCAGCTTTGAATTTGCAAGTGTTTGCCTCATATGGAAGAATGTGTAGGGACAGAGAAGGAAGATGATTCACTTCAGTTTGGTCTCTACCACTGTTGGCCCTCTGCTCATTTTGCTTTCCACCATGCTCAGTTTGTAACCAAGCTGTGAAACTTTAGCTTTACCCTTCTTCAGTGTTGTACTAAGTGCTTCAATTTGTTAATGCCTGTGTGTTTTGTCAGCTTGAACCAGTGTTTATGCTAGAACATGCACTTTGGTCCTCCTCAGAAGTGCCAGAGGCATGGTTGAGGGGAGTGGAGGCTAATTTGGGTGAGGGCTGGCAGGGGATGGGGGGTAGCATTGTTAAACGGCAGCGAAAATAGGACTATCAGTTCCACTCAGATAACCCCTGGCTGTCATTGGACCTCAAGCCAAGCCGTGACCCCGGGGCTTGAACTCTGTGGTCATGTGACCAGCCAGTTAAGTGACCAGTGGTGTTGCTCAGCTCTAGCTGTGGTCAGAGAGGGACGGGCTGTCGAGGAAAGAGGTTGCTGGGAGAGAGAGAACAGAGAGAGAGGCAGAGAAAGAAAAGAGTCATGAGGCAACCAGGCCCAGTGGCTTGTTTTTAGCCAAGTCTGTGCTTGAATGGGGTCCAGGCAGACTGGGAGAAGCATGAAATGGATACATGGGAAGGTAAGAGGCCAGTGAAGAAGGATATTGCTTTCTTTTAATGGGTCATTCTTAAACTCACTAGAGAAGAGAGTTATTTGTAATGAAACAGAGAATGCATTCTAGTAACTAGATATTTTCTCTCTTACCTTTCTGTTTTATTTGAAGAAGCTAGCTTCTGATTCTTTTTTCTTTTTATATGTTCTATATTAGTATGTTGCCAATACTTAAAACCTGGCTTCATATCCAAACAATTTCTTCTGTATATTTAAGAATTATGTTGCCTTGAAATGACTATTAATGAATGGAGAAAAAAATGGCTTCCTCTCTCTAATTTGAGTGACCAAATGCTATTTTGATTTTGTGCTACAATTGATAGGCTTAGATCTTTATGATTCTCAGGCCAGGCTAATGAGCTTAGAGATATCCCAGCTTTTCACAGTGTTTGTTGTGAACGTTGCCTTCAAGTGCTTTGTTTATGTGTGTGTTATGACATATCTGAATGTGGTGGTGATTTGTACAGTGCGTCTCGTTTATATGTATTGATCTTTGGTATGTGCCTGTGGGTTTGTACAGTGTTGATAAGATGGACAATCACTCTGCTGGCCAGTCATTATGTGTCCAAAACTAAGAGCATTTTCTTATATTGGTATTTGGTACCTATTTATTTAATCTATTTCTTCTTCCTTGCTTTTTTACTTTCATGCTGTTTTAAAACATGATGCAGTTTCACACAAAGAGCACTTTTTCAGATGTGTGATTGTTAAGTGGGTGATCTTTCCTTGAACTTTGTTGATGATTCTCTCCACAAATCGCTTTTAGTACATCGTTCTTTTGTTACTTCATTTGGCTGCTTACGGGAATTATCTAAAGTGCTAGAATAAAGTAACCCTTCTTTGGCAGTTTTCACACTACATCCCACCCCAAGCACCCACCAAATCACCCACCACCTTCCTCTCCTTGTAATGCAGGAATTTGGAATGTGATCCTTTCTTACTCTATAGTCCACATGGCAAAGCAAAGTGACCTGGTCTGCTTGTCACTGCTGCATGTCCTTTGATAAGTGCTTATCTTGCGTTTTTTTGATCGCATAGTACACTCGAATCATTGTAATCGTAACTTGCTAATTTTGGACACAAAGTCACTGCTCAAGAAGTTTAAAGACAAATAATTTCTGGTAGTAAGGCCTCCATTGATATTTTCCTTCAAGGACTTAGCATGTGGAGGAACCATGTTACTGTATTCATCCCCTCCCCCTCATGTTAATCCCTCAGCCAGCAGCCATGTTGGTTGTGCTGCAGCTGAGGGAGGGTAAACTGCTACTGCTATAACTTACAACCTCACTTTCTCTCTACAGGAAGCTCTTGTGTTTTGATATTGTTCTGGATTTTAGAAAGGATGACTTAATTAAGAGGAAAAAGTGGAAACAGCGCAGGACAGAGAGAGAGAGAGAGAGAGTGTGAGGGGTTGTTTATGTGGATGTCGGTGCAGGGGACAGAAGCCGTGTGAAGATCAATAGTAACAGTGGGGGAGGTCAGGGACCCCTGTGACTCTGTAATGCTCACCTATAAATAGCCAATGACAGAGGCTTCTCATTCTATCCACACACGCTCCTTTTTCTAATTTCACTGAAATGTATCCATCTGCCTGGCCAAAGCCTTGTCAAGTCAAACACCACACAGAAGTCCACCATTTCTTTGTCTTTTAAGGGTGTGTTATTTCATCTGCCCTTCACCCACCCCCCAGCACAAACAAACAAACACACACATACACACACACACATTTAGCTTATCATTGCAAATGTTTTTTCTTCTCACTTTTTTAACGGAAGGAGACATCTGCCTCAGATAATCTTCTCAGGCTCAGCAAGCTCTGTGTATTTAATGGTCGACATTTTATAGTATTTTGTCCTGCATGCAAAATATCAGTGGTAGTTATCCTGCTGGGGCTGCGGTCCCTGGGAAGTTCCCCCTCCCCTTAATGAAGGGAGACTCAACATTCATTAACAGCATTTTTATATGAGTGTGTATCACAAAAAATGGGCAGTAAAACTTACCACATGGTTCATATCAGTGGTGCTCAGGAGGAGGAACAGGAGCTCAGGGCAACCAGTTTCTGCTGTCTTTTTACGCGGGGTTTCATGTTGTGCAAATGAAAGGAAAGAATAAACAGGGCATAGGCTTACTTACTACAGTGGTATCCAACAGTCATCATTTTCACAAAATTCCCTGTGTCTTTGTAAGTATAAAAGAACATGTATTGTACAAAATGTTACAGCATCAAATAAATAAAAGTAACATACACATTTTATTAAGTAGATCACTTATTAAACTGAGCAAGCTTTCAATCAATCAATCAGACTTTATTTGTATAGCACTTTTCATACAAGAGAGATGCAACACAAAGCGCTTTACATAAAAAAGAAAGGAGAAAATTATGATAATAAAAAGATAACGAAACATAGAAACAAACACCCTCCGCCCATCCCCAACCCTCCATCCCACCCACCTTCATCCCACCCATCCTATGAAAAACAAAGCACAAAAAAAAGGTTAGAAATAAATTAGATAAAGGATAAAGTAAGATAAAATAAAATAAGATAAAAAGATATATATAATAATAATAATAATAATAATAAAAAAAAAAATATATATATATATATAAAATATAATAAAAATAAAAAGCTAGATAAAAAAATAAAACAATAAATAAATAATAATTAAGAACTAGAGCATGATACAATATATATATATATATATATATATATATATATATATATATATATATATATATATATATATATATATAAATAGACTAATAAATAGTAGCAAATAAAAAAATAAAAGAAGATGTAATAACACTAAGATGCATGAGCAGAAAAATCTCTAAAAATGGTTCATGTAAAAGCCAAGTTAAAAAGATAAGTCTTCAGTTTGCTCTTAAAAATATGAACAGTCTCTGATGCCGTCAGGTCTTCAGGGAGGCTGTTCCACAAACGTGGATCACAGTGAGGAAACGACGCCTCACCGTGGGTTTTAGTTCTTACTTTTAGCTTTAGTAAGCAGGATTTTTTTCTTTCATGGTTGTTCATCACAACAAATTCCATTCATGTTATTCAATTTTTTTGTAAATTACAATAAATAATTTGCTAGAAAAATATTTAAGTGGTAAATCCAGTTTTATATTTATTAAGTGACAGATATTAATGAACTGACTTTAGTCATACAACAACTTGTAGGAAAATAGTTTAAGCCAATTCCCTGTTGGTGGTAGCTTTGGAAACTTTTTTTCGAGGAAACAACAAACCTTGTCAAAAGACTTTGTGAAAAATAAGCAATACTTTGGTCAAAGCCTCTTGATTAATTAAGGAAAAAAATAATAGTTGGCTTAATAATAAGCAGTAGTGAACCTTAATACTTCCTTAACAATACATATCTTAGTATTTCTTCACCTCAGTGTCTCTGTAGCAGTCTAATCTGTCTAATCTAAAACTGTCAAATCCAGCATTGAATGTCTGATTTATCGTTTTCATTACATTCATTGATGATATTGTTCCCGATTTAAACAATTTTATTCATACAATTTAAGAACTCATTACATAAAAAAATGTCTTGTTTTATTTTTTTTCAGAAAACATACATTCTTTTGGTTGTCAAGATGGGAGCATTGTATTACTTAAAAGAATTAAGACATACCCAGCCCTATTGATTATATGGTATTCAATATGTAATAGTAAAAAAAATAACTAAAATAACTCCTCATTCTAAAAGTATGAATGTAAGAATTCAGCATGTAAATTATCTTTTCAGATGCAAACAAAGCTGAGACAATGAGCCAGAGTCCTACAGTCAAGGACCTTTCCCACATTATTTAACAAAGTAGCATCACATGTGGCTCATATTAGCATAACATTAAAATCTAGCCTATCTTTGGGGATGGATTACTCAATGCTAATGATTTAGCCTCTAAGTCTGGGTATATATTATCAGGACAGCAATGTCAACAGGTCGCCATTGTCTCGTGGATGATCCCAATCTGCAACTCCATGCACGTAACTTTAAAGATTAGCATCACAGTGTGGGCTGCCAGGAATGCTGGTTCTGAGTCATAGAGGGTCTTTAGGTGCCTTTAACCTCTGTGAATGTGTTAGATGTGTGGTGTCCATGTACATACCAGTCATAGTCTGGGGGGAGGGTGTGTGGCCTCCTCCTCCACCCCCAGGTAGGAGAGATAAGTTCAATAGAAGGAGAAGGAGAGATTTCAGGAGAGCAAAGGGAGAAGAAGAAAGGCTGAGAATGAAGGAGGGAGGGAGGGTGACAGCAGTGGAAAAGTACAGCAGAATCCTCCAACCCCCGCTCCCTGTCTCAGCTTGGCATGATTGTGATGGAAAGCCTGAGACAAAACCTGAAGAGAAAACCCCTTCAGCAGCAGGCCTTGTTGCTCCTTCAGCCACTCAAAGGCCTGCTTTACACTATACATCAGCCTTTGTGTGTGTGTGGGGTGTGGACAATAGGGAGATATGGCCACGATACATCTCTGTTCTCAGCATGATGCAGCTCACAGAGTAAAAGAGATGGTGAAACCTGGGCACTGTTTAAACTTTGCCATAGAAGAACATGAGAAAGCCTTGGGACAGCACTCAGCTGATTTCAGCGTCAGAAAACCCTGCTGCTCTTGTGCATTGAGCCCCTTTTCCTCTCTTTTAAAGAGAAACCATTCCTTATAGTTCTCCATGACAAGAGATGCACCTCTCATTCGATCAGCTGGTTTAATCATTTTTGGGACATATTTGAAAGCAGCAGGCAACCAGAGGGCTGTTTGTCTTTGCCATTGACAGGGGTTTCAAATGCTTGACTTGCATTTCCTGGTTTGTGTTAAAGTTCGGAATGAAACCCAGGCTGACCCCTGGGAAACAATGTGGCCTTTAATGGGCCTTAGGGGGTGAGGGTGAGTGTTCGGGGCATCGGGGGTTTCTGCACCCTTGCTAGAGAGAGAAACAGAGGGTGGAGTTCAAGATGAACCACTGCTTTTATAGCTCTTTATTGTCACCTCAGGGGGAGTCAGCATCATGTCTCATTTTATGACCTCATGGTAAATTCACATACTGAATATTTCTTAATTTATCAGTCGTTTATAAGTTATTGTAACAAAAAAGTCTGTAAATGAGGACGGTTGCACCAAAATTCAGAATGTTTCAGTCTCATTTAAAATTTTAACTTTTTTCCCAGCTTCAACCATTTCACAATAGCCTCTAAATTTAGCATCAATCAAATTTAAGAAATGTAAAACTTTTTTCAAATCTATTTGCATACAGACTTTGGTTTAAATTAAGTTGTGCATGTCTATAAAGTTAGAGGACTTACAGACCGCAAATAGATAGATAGACAGATAGACAGATAGATAGATAGATAGATAGATAGATCGATAGATAGATAGATAGATAGATAGATCGATAGATAGATCGATAGATAGATAGATATACTTTATTTATCCCAAGCTGGGAAATTACAGCGTATTGAAAATGAATTGTCAAAAGGAACATTTCCTGATTGTTACTCCAAAGTGTGCATTGGTGAAGCTCCAGCAGTGTCCTAGATTTCCCATAATGCATCTAATAGCATCCTTTGTCAGACTCTCCTTGCCCATGTCTTTCAAACTCCTCCTCCTCAGTTTGTAACACAGACCTTTTGAATCCAGAGCCACATTATACAATTGTTTTCACAGGCTGAGTAACATTCCTCATGATAAGTAAACTGAACTTTATGTGTGAAGTTAATGAAATGCCTCTTCAAAGCTGGCTTCATCCATCAGTTAAAATATCTGTTGTACTTGCAGATATAGGTCACTGTTATGGAAAATAGAAATGGGAAAGTTCCATGTTGGCTCAACTTGACAGGTCTGTTGTGGATAGAGTTGCAGTGATCACACACATTCCTTTTTTCCTTCTCATGAAATCCTGTCATCAGGGAAGAAGGCGTTCACCGGGGCTTGTTGTTAACAGATGAGGATACTCCTCTTCCTCAGTTGAAATTTGACGATAGGCTTTTCTTTAGTAGCCCTCTAATAATGCATCATATGACCTTCTGATAACACCTTTTTTTTAATAGTAGATCAGATATTGCATATGAAATGCATGTTATACACTGCATAGCACCCAAGACGCTGCAGTTGCTAAAGGCTGTAAAGGGTCAGTTCACCTAAATTCCTTAATTTCATAAAGTTGTATCCAGCCATACATCTAGTTTATATTTATTTGTCCAGGTCTGCACATATCTGTCTCTAAGATTACTATTTCCCAGTAGAACAGGGATGAATTTAATGAAATGTATGATGCCCATAAACTACAAAATACATACATGCACCACAAAGTCAAATTCTATATCCATTGTACTGGCATGGAGGCAGAAATCTCATGGACACTTGTGTCCAAACCTACCACTAGGGATGTATGTGATATGTTTCTTGAACTGACCCTTCCTTTTATTTTTGTCACTGTTAAATTTTGGCTCACCCTCAGGTTACATGTTAGCTATGTCACCAGACTCCCCAGAATCAACAGGGTCAACATACTGCAGACAGAACCTTTACAAAGTGAAATCTTTGAGTAAATGTCGTGAATATTTAACTGTCATCTACAGGCAGGAGGAGGAGGAGTCATAGGACGTGACAATCTGAGATCAAGTGTGTGAAGGTGTGAATCAGCCTGTTTATATGGTGGCCATGCACTTGAAAGACAGGGTGATAGATTTGGCAAATAAGCCTGAGTGGAAGGCAACTAATAGCCATTGTGTTTTTACCTCAATGAAGGAAGTCAGGCGTTTCACATAGGGTGGCCAATGAAATATATGGTTCTAATGTGTTCCTTGAATGAGCACATGGGCTAACAAATGGCTGGCTGAGGAGGTGACTGCCTCATGTTTTATGATGCCAGGGTCCTTCATATGACCTCATGCTAAGCTCTACTTACAGTGACGTGTAGAGGCGATCACTATACAATAAAAGCAGGGTTTTCAGTTGAAAGTACACTTTTCCTCTGCGAGGAGGGTGGTGAGAAGTTGGTTAGGTGTTTCTTCTGAGGCTTCATGGAGGAGTCACTATGCTTAATTCTGAAACTTAGCAGCCAAAAAGGTCTTTATTGAGACATCAACTGAATATGTGATGTTGCTAAGGGGCAGATACTGATGGTATGTGTTACTAAGGCTGAAGTTCCTAACACACAGAAGACTCTTGAAAATGAATGCAGGTGATTTTCCTGTTTCTGTCTTAATATATCTAGTCTGCAAATGATTATATATGTGTGACAAAATGCATTAATTAACCCCCCTATCAACCACTTTTGCATCTGCACACAAAGTGCAAGTATGAAAAGATGCATTTACATTAATATGACTGTACTGCAAAGTAAGTACAGGGTTTCCTGCAAGTAAACCCTGTAATGATACATTAGACTCTTTTTGAAAAAAAGAAAATCCTGCTGTAAAAATGATCCAAGTGCAAAACACAGCAGAGCACACAATTGAAACCTTAACAAATCTTAAGGCTGAGTAAGTTAGCTTCAGTAAGTATACTATAATCGAACATGCTAAAAAAATAATTTGTCAGAGTCATCACTGATTTTTTTATTACATTTTATATGACAAGTCTGATAACTTTTCAAAAAAAAAGGAAACTATCTTTGATTTTTGAAAGGATACAAAAGGGTTAAACGTTTTCTATAAACCTTCTATGTAGAGAATAAAAACACAGAAGAGTTAAAGGATTTAAAATCGACATATCTCAAGATTAATTATTTTTACAGACCCATGACTCCTTAAAGGCAAATCTACAATTTTGTGATCTTGTGCACAATGAAGATGATGCTTTTTGATTTAGGCACTGTATTAATTATAGAGCAGAAACAATTATTCAATAAATCAATAAATAAGCCACTATTCTGATTGTTTTATTATCATTTATATCCTGATTATATTATTTTAAATTGATATATCAAGTAAAAATGCCAAAACATTCACTGTTCCCCCTTTTTCAAATATGAGAATGTGCTGCTGTGCTGTGTCTTATGTAATTGTAAAATTAATACTTTTATGTACTGTTGGTTGGACAAACCAAGGTTTTAGAAAATAATACTTTTACTTACTAGAACAGTGTTAATCATCTCTGCAAAGTGTGTAGGTCACACTGTATACTTAAACAGAGACAACAGCAGCAGCAAGGATATTTTCCTGACTGGCAGGGTTTCCTCTCGAAGCCGCCTTAACCTCTATGCTGTATTGAGTTAATCACCAAAATAGTTTAATTCTAATCCCAGGATGGGCTCACTGTGTGACGCCCCATTGTCTCTGTACAGTATGCCTGCCCCTGCAGTCTTCTGCAGGCAGCAAATTTAAACCTCTCACCATTTAAATGATAATCTGTTTCTGGGCTTTAGAAGTCCTCAAGCCACCATTCATTATCTGGGAGAGGCTTTATGCCATGTACACCCCCACCTCCTTCTAATTACCTTTAGTACATGAACCCTGCAGCCCACTATGAATACCCCCTCTCTCCGGGAGGCTTAACTCTCAGCACAGTCACATGCCTCTGATGAGCTTGCCCTTTAAATTATATACACACAGGAAACCCTAATCCTGCTCATTTAAATATTAAAGATGATGCTACTTTGGCCTGTTTATTGTCAAAACATTGTGGCTTTCAATCAGTAACGGGTGACTCGGTCAACCAGTGACAGAAATAATCTGCCAACTCCATTATCCATAACGTTAACGATCAATTAATCGATTAATTGCTGCATGCATTCATGGGCAAAATAAAAGATATATATTATATATACAGTACCATGTTCTGATAACGCTTTTATTTTGAAAGGACAAAAAGAGACTTGATCTTGCCAATCGAGATTATACTGTAAAGATAACATCGAGTTTAATGTTTTAGCCCCTGAAGAGGCATGAGGTTAGTTTTCAGATGAAATTTGAATATTTAAATGTGTTTTGTGTTTAAATAAGTTTTGGATCAAATCAAACCTAGTAATTGATGCTGGCCAGTTAGTTTTGCTCAAAATAATACTCTGCAACTTTCATTTTGCGAACTGTGGCTTTATCCAACTTAATTCCCAGCTCATTGGCTTATTCACGACTCTTCTGCTGCTTCATCTATACCTTTCAACGGGTTCAAGAGTCACACTCTTTAACATGATTATATTTTTTTGTTGGGGACATAAATAGATGCATCATCTGTAAAATCAGCCATAGGTTTGTTTTGAATCTTGGTAATGAGACTACTTGCTGTCCTCCTTTAAGTTACTTCAGACAAAAGATCCAAATGAAACAAGAAGCACAGCTGACTGGGATAGGCAGATATTTGTGCCAAATTAATACCAATCCATGCTTTTGAATAATAATAAATCCATTAATTGAAACTGTATTAAAGAGATTACAGCTCCCAAACATACAGTATCATCATCGAGGCTTTAATTTATTTTTGATGAAACTGGTTTAGAATCAATATTTGATAAAAATGTATACTGTCATTAACTTTAGTGTAGTATATTAACTTTATTTGTGGCAGAAAACTTCTTACATGTGACAATAGCTGACCAATGCTGTAATGTGTCTTAAATTGAATGATTAGAGTCAGTTAGTAAGGCAGTGATTGAAATATCTACATGCAGTCAGTGCCTTGCTCTGCTCATTGAGTCAGGTAGGGAACCTGCTTGTCAGCCTCCATTATTGACTTTCCAACCACAGAATCCCATAGGAGGGTAAAGGTCCTGCCCGCTTGTAGTTTGCTGCATTACACAAGAGTCTTACATTAATCAGATATCCAGGTTAATCTCCAGGCTCAGCAGGCAGCATTAACCTGCTGGACAGCAGCCTCATTTCTGTTATGTTTACTTCATCATCTCTTCGTGGCATGTGCAAGCTCTGTATGACAGCACACATGCTGCTGCCCACATACACCATCATGACCACAGCCTTTCCTTAGTAGAACATTGCAGATATTTACTTTCATCCTGCAAGAGGCATTTATATGCTGCTTAAACACAAAAACAAAAAGCTGGACTGTAAGTGTTCTCAAGATCAGAAGAATCAAGAGGTTTGAGTATGAGTACATCAAAGAAGATGCATTAAAATGTGGGAAATGATTGGAAATGGTTTGCTATGTATTTTGACTGAGATTCACCTCACCATTTAAAAAAAATAATTATAAAAAAGTTAGCTAATATTTCACATTGCAAAGAATGGGACATCGACATGAAAAGAGCTCAACAATACCTCACTTTTGGCCTGTACCAAATCACTATGCTTTAACAAAAAAAAACATTAATATATACATATATTAATAGTTTAAACAGGTCACAAGACTTGGGGACCAAATGGGCATTTTGATAGCTTAAACGCTTTTGACGAAATTGCAGTTTGAATATTCTGCTTTTTTCAGATCCTTTCAAAGTTTAGAAAGGTTGTGTATTGCATGGGATGTTCAGAGCTAGAGTGGATGACTTCATAGCTGGAAGTGGAGAGAGACTGTGCTTGGTGCCACTACTTTCACTCTTCATAAATTATTTTAGGGCAGATTGTAGAGAAACTTAAGCTGGTCGTAGACATCCTACTCTGGAATCAATCGGCCTTACAGATTTGCCTGATTGTTACAGCAACTCCAACCAACGGTCCCATAGAGAATAATGTTAACAGCAGCCCATAAAACTACACCGAACACGACGCTGCTTATTTGACAAAGTGCAGATGTTCCACTGTTTGATAGCTGATGAAAGGATTCAGCGAGCGTTGCATTGAAGATTATGTCACAGCAGCTTTATTCGGCATTAAAGCTGAGAATTAGACATACACTGACAGAGATCGTTTAAGAGAAGCAAGAGTATTTTGGATGTCGTGTGGAGTTGATTTTTTTAAAAAGATGGAACATCGCCTACTTCACAGCATTCACAAGCCAGACCCAGGACACATCACACTATTTTCTGTCAAAAATGGTCTGTTATGACCTTGAAAGTGGAGTTCACAAAGGATTCCCTTTTGTCTGAGTGAGCAGTGAGTGTTTTTTGTGGAGCGGGGTGAAAACTCGGTTGAGCGCAGAGCTATCTTAAGTGCACCAGCTTTAAGCAGGAAATTCCCACTGCTCTCTTGTGCTGCTCTGGGGGGTACTGTCCACTGTGAATATCAAAGTGAAAAAATGACATGGTACCAAAAGTGAGTCGAACCGTACAATGTAGTGGAGATGCAGCATAAATGCCTGATGAGAAGGATGAGAAGCATAATTATTTTAATTGATTATCTTTTATTTCTGATTTATGACTAGAACAACTTGAACAATTGACCTTTTATCTACCCCTGAACATCCCCCTGTACCCTTTTTCACAGCCCTCTAAAAAGGCATTGAATGGTAAAGGGTAAAGGCCTAAAGAGACTAAATGATCTAGTTGTTTCCAAGGAAAACATTTATCTGCTTTCCCATCTGGTGAATCATCTCATGACCTCCCAGATTGTCCCTACATTGCCTTGTGTGAGTCCTGACTGAGATATTGATGGTGAGATAGTGTCAGGATATTGCCAGACTCATTATGGACAATTAAACACAATCAAACATTGATGCAGAACAACTAAAGATATTGTATTTTTATTCTACTTCACTGCATTCTTTTTCTTTGTCAAAACCAGACTGCTGACAGTGGGGCTGAAGAATTGGGTGTGTTATGCTAGTAGCGGCTAACGTAGCCTTGAGCCGTTAGCCTGCAGATGAGATAAACTCAGTTCTTTCTAACTCTGTCTCCAACTGATGCTGACTCAAATAACATCACTGAAGTACATTTATCAGATTTCACACATTTTGCTTTAGACACACAAAATCTTTATTCAACCCTGTTTCACATATGCAGTAGTACTCTCCAGCACCTGTATCCACATACATCTGTGGAGTAAATAAGTGAAATTACCCCAAAAATATTTTTTTTCATCATTAGAAGACACAACACTTAGCTAAATGACTAGTTTGAATAAAGAAAAGTTAAACTTTCAGAAATAAAACCAAGTAACATAATTTGTATGTCATATCTCCTATCTACCTCAAAAGCCATCGCATAGTTTGTGGTCTATTGTTGTCTATTGTTGCGGTTGTGTTGGTTCCATGCTTCATTATTTTGATATCGCCCATTCAATGTTCTCTGACCCACAAATCTCATTCCAACCCAGATTTGGCAAGGGATGAGACAAGCTGTAGTTCTCAATTGAACTACAGAAATTAAACTGAAATCTTACTCACTGTTATTAAGCATAGAGAAACACTTCACTTGCTAACACATATTTTCTAGAATTGCCAATTGTAGTTATTTTGACCTGTTGTTTTTATATCCCTATTTAATGCAACCAACATTGCAAATACTCAGTATTTCCTTTGGACCTTATTATCAGGGTGGAAGCCGCCTACCACTGAACTCCCCAGTGAAACTGACTCTGCTGATCTTCATCTTAACATGGATCAGTCCAACCTCTATCTTGTCCTGATATGTTTGATCCCAGTCCAGCCAAGACACAGATCAGCAGCAGGACACATTCCTGCTGCAACCAGGCTTTGCACAGCAAGGCTATTCTCTGTAACCATGGAGTCCAACCCATCTGCTCGCTACGCCTGTTAGCAGGGGGTGGGGGCTTCATGTGGAGGGATTTTTTGGTACATGTGTGTGTGCTATAAAGCTCTAGACCGTGGACAACAGAGAATATGTACTCCGACTTAATTCTTAGCTTCCTCAGTGAGTTTGATTATGTGTATTATGTAGCCTGGAGGTAGATGGGGATTAAGAGAAGATTTTCAACAGCTTTCTCAGTTTGCTGTCTTAACAGTTTGAGAGCACCTTTATGATAAGTAAAGTAGCTTCACGAAGCATTTACGCAGTATGGCCTATCTCTCTTTTATCCTCTCCCCACCCTGTCACATGTGTATGGTCTCAGTCATTTCAAATCAGTTCATAAAACCGATTTTTTCTTGATGTTTTAATGTCTCATTTTTCATGGTCAATAAGCTGCCAGCCATGCAGCCTTATAAACCCACATCACATCACAAGTGTAATTCTTACTATTATTTTTAATGTACTTCGTTTAGGACATTGTGTTCCACATGACTCCTTTGGTGTGAGCCCCACTTTCTCCTACCTCGAGCCGTTAAATATCCCCTCACATGTGTTTCAAATTACAACCCTTATTTATTCCCGTCCGACCAACTTTTCACAGTTTGGAGTGATCAGCAAAAAGTGTGTGCTGTTTAAGGAAAGAGAAGGTGAAGACTGAGATTGAAGGAATGCCTGTATGGGACAGTCAGGTCAAGAGAGGCTGGTATGGGTAGGCCCTGGTGGATTTTAAGGTATTTGCTTGGAAAAATAGCCACTGATTGTGAGAACAAATTACAAGATGAAGTTCTTTAAAGGTTATTATGGCTGCTAGATAGATAGAACGATGTTTAAGCACTGTGATTTTGACAGTGCAATTTCTCAGAGGTCTTCCCAGGAAAAGGCCTCTTCATCTGATACTGCTGCTGTTAGAAGAAGAGAAAGAAGACACTGTAAACAAATCAGTCGTGCCATTTTAGCTTGCTGCCTCCTCTCATCAGAGCTGCTGAATAAAACATAGACAAGACGTCTCCGCTCCCTGTCCTGCTGCCCGTTACACCTCCACTTTCACAAAATGAGAGTAAAGGCTTAAGAATCCTTTGGATTACCCAGCGCCTGGCTAGTGCTTAAGCCCCTACCACCCCCATGATCTCAATTAAAAACTTGTGCCTCCAGCAAGGTTTTTACACCGCCTTTTTTTTTTCACGGTGTGGGTGAATTAGTGTTCAGAAGTGGGTGGAAATGGTTCTAAATGCTGGCCTTTTTCTTCTTTTTTCTTTCTCTGCAGATGATCCAGCTGACCAGCGTACTTGCCTTATCTGTGGAGACCGTGCCACAGGCCTGCACTATGGCATCATCTCCTGTGAGGGCTGCAAGGGCTTCTTCAAGCGCAGCATCTGCAACAAGCGCGTGTACCGCTGCAGCCGTGACAAGAACTGCGAGATGTCACGCAAGCAGCGCAACCGCTGCCAGTACTGCCGCCTGCTCAAGTGTCTGCAAATGGGGATGAACCGCAAAGGTAAAGCATAGACACATCACAGGACATTGTTTCAGTTTTTATTTTAATCCTTTTATAGTTCCACCTTTTTGATTATGAGATGTCAATTTGCAGTAAAAGTACACATTCAAGAATCGGTTAAAATGTTCATACAATGAAATAAGGCATTATTGATTTAATCACGAAAATAATTAATAATATAATAATAATAATTAATAATATATAAAAAGTAATATTACTAATATACTAATAAACTAATATTCTTTTTGCAGTTTAGTACAAACCATTGTTGGCTGCATCTTTTATAAAGTTCAATCTACATTCTTTGAGTGTCACCACTCCCAGTGATCAGCTATTAGCTTTTTTGCAATGTTCAAAACTTGTTGTGATTAAATCGGTCTTTGTCAAATCAGCATCACCCTGTATTTACTAATTGACTAATGAACCTAAATAGGCATACTGATATGATGACTTCCAGTATAAAATGATATGGCATTATATCTTTCAAGCTGACAACAGTTTAGAATCAGAAGACCTTTATAATTATTGGGCATTTCTATTCAGGACATTCATCAGACTTTTTATAATTTCAGTTCAGTAAATCTCAAAACAGTTTCAGTCATGGAAACTTAAAACATATCACATCTTATTGAAAGTTATTTATCTATTGCTTACTTCCTGGAAGAAAGCCTGTTGCATGACAGTGGGGTTTCCTTTGGCTTAACTGACCTCAATGAATACAACAGATGGCTCAAACAGGTTAATTAAGTACAACACTGCCTCCTAGTGGATTCTGTTTGTAATAGACCCTTCAGTGCTCTTTCAGTCTTACTTTTCATTGATTTATTCTCCAAATACTGTGATGAAAGAAAGATGGCTTGTCTTGAAAATTCAGACAGATTTACTTTTAACAAACCACTTGCAGGAAACAAAAAATGACATACCACATGGAAACAAATTATGTGAAGCATAGCACTGTGTGATTTGTTTCAGCCACTAGGTAGAGCTCTGACACCAATCCTGATATATTGTTGTGTTTATCAGCCACATGTAGACTTCTGTTTCTTTTTGTCATATAGCAATCAGGGAAGATGGCATGCCAGGAGGGAGGAACAAAAGCATCGGGCCTGTTCAGGTAAATCTTTGACTTCATGTTGAATACTCACAAGAAATGTTGTTTTTGTAACGTTCACTGACCCTGTGTCAGCATAGAGTCACTCAATACATTATTGTTGTAAGTTTGCTGGCTCATAGTGAATGCATTCAGAGCATAAACCATTCACTTAAATAACACTGAGTTGGAGTGCTGTAAAGCTAATGATTTGTGTGTAGGCATCCTCGTAAAGCATGTAATGAGAGTGAACCCTGACCTTGTTGTATCATCAGTATAATCATGCGGCTGCTGATTATTACCTATTCAGCGATGGCTTCATTATTAGCACTGAGAGCCGAGAGAACAAATGCTGAGGAAACTGTGTGACATGAGGCTGGGTACCACTGTGCAACTATTCAGGAGAGGGATGTGGTCAATTCATTCCAGCTCAATTCAGCAAGTCAAAAAAAATAAAAACTGAAACGCTCGCTTCCATTAAAAGGCGGCTTTATTTCTAAGCCCTAATGAAAGGAAGACCTCTCTGTCATTAATATGGAATGAATTGCTGTTTCAGTATGTGTGCTGAATTGATAGAAATGAAAGTGAGTTGACCCCGGCCACAGATACAAGACACCACGTTTCCTGGCATGCTAATGCCTTTCAGCTTGCGTCAGTGTTTTCTCCCTTCATGGACAGGCAAATATTCTATTATTTTAGGTGTGTGTATATCAGCCAATCAAACACACACACACACACACACGCACACACACACACACACACCTGTTTGCCTCCTTTCTTTCTTTCTTTCTTTCTATCTTTCTTTCTTTCTCCAACTCCCTGTTTCACTCTGTGATTGCGTCCTTGCTCCTCAACATTTTAGTGAAAAGCAGTGTGGTGCTCGTCAATGCTAATCAATTGAACTGAGGCTAACAGCGCCTCTGGTCACATGAGGATGTGCTTCGAAAAAGCCAACACACTTTGTGTGTGTTTGTGTGTTTTAGATCACTGAGGAGGAAATAGAGCGGATCATGTCGGGGCAGGAGTTCAAGGAGGACGCCCCGGAGCACACCTGGGGCAACAATGGCGACAGCGACCACAGCTCTCCAAGCAACGGAGCCTCGGAGGGCAACCAGCCCTCACCCGCCTCCACTCTGTCATCCAAGTGAGTTGTTCATCTCATCCACTCAGCGGTGTAGCGCCAGCACTCGCCCCATCATTGAGATAATGAGCCGGCCCTGACAGTCTAACACCTCGTTCCCATCTCACCCAGACTTTAGTTAAGGTATTCATCAGCCGAAGAATGCCTGAATATGCAGCTCCTCAGGCTTGGTGATGATAGCAAACACAAAGAACTCACTGCACTATCTGCTATGGAGACAAGCACATTGTCTATCTGGACTCATCAAGGACAAATATTGTCTAGCTACTCTCATGACTGTTTATTTTAGTCTCATATGTATAAACATAAGGTTTATCAGCACAGCCTGGTAGCTATTCAGAGGAATACTTTCTTTATCAAGTGAAATCTGAGCAGAAATGAACAACAATAAAAGAATACCTTCGCAGCGTATGCATAGGCCTGTTATGCAGGTACAAAATCTACTGCATAATTTTGTCTACAAGATTGTTAATGGTAAAGTGAGTGAGGCTCCCACAAAAGGTTAAAGGTTAGGACGTTTAAAGGAAAAGTACAGAGATATAGTTAGTCTGGGACGTGTGTTCAGCCTTACTTAGCATTAACACTGCAAGCAGGGGGAAACTACTAGCCTCTTTCTGACACACAGATATAAAACAAATTCATTTTTTTTTATCGGAATTTGGGTAAGATGATAAACAAGTGAATTTCCCACAATGTCATCAATTCTTTTATATAAAAATTGTGTGTAACATTTGACCTTTGTGTGCTTTCAGTCGCTCTGTGGAAATGAACGGCTACACGGCAGCCCTTAGGGATCAATACATCAACACCTCCATGTCCACACACTATCAGCTCCTGCCTCACCTGTTCAGCTATGCCGCCCAGTCAGGCCTGTTGGCCCCCCAGCCCCGCAGCCTCTACCCACAGTCCCACCCACTGGTGCTGCAGCTGGTGGCTGCTGAAGATCTGGCCCCCCTGGCGACTCCTATGCTTATAGAAGATGGGTAAGTCAATACAGGATACTACATTCTCTAAACCATTGTGCAGATATAACATAGACTGGCTACATTCATAGTAATTACTGTATATGCTGATGGGAAGCTTTACATTGATCATATGACATTAGAGCCCGTCAAAGTCATAGACTGTATATAAATAATGGGCGTAGATAACCGTGACGTCACCCATTGGTTTGTGGACTGCCCATTGGAAGCATCGAGTTCAGCGTTACACTCGTCGCCATCTTGTGTCGCCATCTTGTTTCCGATATGGGGAGCAGACCATATGTGGACTGTGGAGGAGCGCCTCTCAACACCTCAGAAGACGCTGCTAATTAATGTTAGCATTAACTGGAGCATTAACTGGGATGTTAGTTTTGGCTAGCAAAAAACAAAAACAAAATGTACGTTACGTAACTCAGAAAACTGAACATCGACTCCTTAGTGTTAGTCCAACCAAACGCTGAACAAGACATTTTTACTGAACAAAACGTTCAAATAAACTGTCATGAAGTGAAAATACAGTGAAAGGGTCAAAGTCATGAGACCAAACCGCTAAACGACCTTTTTTATATCTATATAATGTTATATATAACTTTATTGACACGTTGCCGTGGATACGCATTGCTCTGCTTCTCTTCTGATGATTGCTCGCCTTGTTAGTGACCTGTCAATCAAAGGTAGCCCTGCCCCAAATCACACAATTCTTTCTTTTTTTCCTTCTAAGTGAGGCCATTATTTGAACTATTAAGATGAAATTGTCTTGCAGAAGATTATTTTACTACCGATTGAGACCATAGGCATTTCCTGGTTTGCCTCCTTGTTCAGACCCGGAGGTTGCTGCCTGGTCAAATATACTTTTTATCCTTAACTGGCCGATTGAGTATCAATGAGATGGAATAATATTCTGAGCTTGGTGACTTTAGCGTTGAATATGTTATCAGTCAAATTTAATCAGGTTAAAGGTGATCCTGAGTTAACACACCAGAACTGGTTTTATACAACAATATCTTGGTCATATATTGCTTCTCATCCTAATTCTTTTTGTGCATCCAAGGTACAAAGTGACACAGGTGGAGCTGTTTGCCCTGCTGTGTCGCCTGGCAGACGAGCTGCTCTTCCGTCAGATCTCCTGGATCAAGAAACTGCCATTCTTCTGTGAGCTCTCCATAGAGGACTATACCTGCCTGCTCAGCTCCACCTGGCAGGAGCTCATCCTGCTTTCCTGTCTCACCATCTACAGCGCCCAGATCTTCGGAGATCTGGCCGATGTCACCGCCAAGTACACACCATCTGATGATGAGCTGCAGGGGTGAGTGGCATGGACTTGAAGAAGAAAGAGGTGTCAGAAAGTTTGGTTAGAGTAGAGCTACCTTTGGTTATTTAACTGCCCAAATGCATTGCAAGACCTAACAAGACCTGACCCTCTACAATACATTTGTAGTCATCAAACAAAGAACACAGCTAAAGTGTGTTGTTAATCCTTCAACGCTGCATTGACAACCATTTGGTTGCAGTTGTGCTGAACTTTGCATTTTTTTGCTGTTGTTGTTACTTATGTTACTTATGTTACAAATGCAACAAGGATAAGTTAAAATACATTGCAACAGAATAGCAACAAAGGGCAAGGGTGGGATATAGAACCTAATGTAATGCATACATTAAACACAACAAACTGTATAGTCCTAATAATTAGAATAACTATAAAATCATGTACCTTTTTGAATTAGTTTAACTGAATGTTTCAGGCAGCCTGGAGCCCAAAACTGAGCTACAAAACCAAATCAATTCTCTGTGTCAGCTGAATGTGTAAATTGGCAACTGTTTGCTAACATGTTTGTCATAGCAATTTAATAAGGTTATAACACACCAATACAGTTGTTAAACTGTGCAGGACTTTCCTGCCCTCTGCCCGTAATTTATTTTTTTCTTTGAGTTTACTGTGTTTGGGGACGGACGCAAAAAAGCAAACATAGCAAGGCAAAATCAGACAAAGCTAGTCCCAAAACAAATTCATTTTCACTTGCATAGAGCTTGGGAGGAGGGGTCCAGTTTGTATGTATGTATGTATCAGTAAGAGACAATTTCTGCATAGTATGCCTTAAAGTACCCAAGAAATAGTTGCTTTTGTCTCAAAAAGTCTACAGTACACAAAGGAGCTAGCCATATACCTATTGCTGACATCTGCATTTACATATGGGATGAATGACTGTAGAAATTACCTTTTATTCATCTATGTCGGTAATATCTCACCTACAGTGACTCATATAGCCTCCTACCTTAGGCTATCACACCATTAACATACACAAGATATTAAATGCTTTTTGGCCTCTGTGAGCTTTGCCAATTCAATATTTCACTATGAAGAAAGGTGCATATCAGGAATTAAATGTTCCCTTCTCCAACAACCATCCCCCAGAGAGGCTAGACGTTCCACTCTGTGAGCTCAGTATCTCCAGAAGTTTGATATTTTACATTATCACAGAAGGAAAAGTATTGTTGTTGGATGAGGGCCAGGGAAGTGGTGCATGAACGGGAGGACTCCTCAGGACAGAGCTGTGGCTAGCACCGTCTGGGATGTGAAATACATGCATGTCCCACACATGGTAGAAAAGGATGTGTGGGGGTTTGGATCTGTGTAAATCGGACTGGAATTATCTGACCTCATGACACACATTCTCCTAATATACAGTGCTGCTCTGCTGCTTTGGTCAATTTGCCTGTAGTTTAGGAGTGAAAGTCTGATTTACAGTGACAGCACTAAAGTGAGAGATTGGGACTGTGAGAGCCAGAAAGACAGGGAATTGAGCTTTGATGAGTGGAATTAAACTTTCTGAATCTTTCTAACTCCTTCAAAAAGCTATGGGATTAGCAAGACGTTTGTTAAGCACTTTCAGTTGATCTTACGTATTCCCTCCCTAATTTTTGCCTTGTTCACTGAAGCATAGAAGCTTAAGATAATGGGGCTTGAGGGATTTTATATTTTTTGACAGTGGATTTTAATGTGAACATGTGGACAGTAAACCTACTAAAACTCAGTTTGTCTTTTGTTTTGATGGAGAATAGCTTGAAATGGTACAAAGCCTAACCTTTTCTAGACATAATTAATTATAATATACGTCTTCTCCCCCAATGCATTAACCCAGCATAACTGACAAGTCTATGTATGATTGATTCCTCAGCTTCAGCGAGGATGGTATGGAAGTCATGGAGAGGTTGATATATCTGTTTCGCAAGTTCCACCAGTTGAAGATCAGTAATGAGGAGTATGCCTGTATGAAAGCCATCAACTTCCTCAACCAAGGTAACAATGCAAGCTCCTACTACTCCTACTACTACTGAGTTTAAGCTTTTCTTAAACCTCATAGTATTCTCCACATGACTCTCTCCTGTCCTTTGTTTGTCTGTAGATATCAGAGGGCTGTCCAACATCTCCCAGTTGGAGCAGCTGAACAAGCGCTACTGGTATGTGTGTCAGGACTACACTGAATACAAGTACCCGCACCAGCCCAAACGCTTCCCTGAGATCATGATGTGTCTCCCAGAGATCAGATGCATCGCAGGTAAGGCCTCTAAATACTGTACGGTGCAATCGTCAGAACTTTTGTTTTGAACTTGTATTGTTGTATGGTGTAATAAGCACTGCTACCTTGAGATGCTGGTAATGTTAGGAATGTTTTCCTGTTTCAAATACTACCAAGACTGCTATGGTTACTACTGTTACTCCTCTTCTTCTACCACTTAAGTTTTTTCAAGGTCTTTCAGCCAAATTTACATCTAATTTACAGTTATGTAGCTCTATCGGCCCATCAATCAATGACAAAATAAACCTGTTAACCTGCAGCTTGTGTTTATAATTTGTGTCTGTCATTAATTCTCAGACAGACAGCGAGGCCTTTACTTTAGATGAGAGAAACAATTTGACTTCTTGTTATCGTAATAAAATCAGTATAAGATTTCAACAGTACTAATTCCATTAGTGCAACAAGTCATACTCACCAGGTGTGTTCAGACATTAAGCTGTTGAGTCTTATTGATAAGAGAGAGAAAAAAATAAAAAGACAATTGAAACTAATTAGTGAATGAAGACAACATTTCTATTAAAAAATAGAGTATGATGTCACTCACTGTATTAAAACAAATGGAAATAACCATTTAAAATGACAATTTAGGAGAAGAGAAGCTAAGCCTGAGTCCAAGTTAAGCTAACTCTAACTTGTTTGCAGGGAAACTGGTGAATGTCCCTCTGGAGCAGCTCCCTCTCTTATTCAAAGCAGTCTTGCACTCCTGCAAATCCAGCCTGACCAGCTACAGGACCGGCCCGTCGCCCTGTGTGACCACCTCCACCGGAAACTAGAACCCCCACACCCCCCACCCCCCGACCCAACAAGTCGAGGGACTGGTCTCCCCTCTTGTGAATGTGACAAGCAGCTAGTTTGTTTTTTGTAACTTTTTTCTTTATATATTTATTACACGACAGAGCTGAATGTATGCTGATTTACACTGTGCACATGCTTCTGTACAAAACAAATGCTCGTAGATGCATTGGTCTTTGGAGTTTACAAGTGTGTATCCAGTTTGCTCAATGTGTCAGTGTTGCTATTGTTAGAGCTAGACTTTAAAAGAGTTTATTTTATTCAGACGGGGGCGGATAGAAACATGTGATGAGTGTTTTGAGACTACCTCAGGAAAATGTTGTTGCTATTTTCAGGGACCTTTTCTTTCTGTTAAATGAAGAGTTGCCCAGTCTAAAACCAAATCCCTCTGGATGCTTTGGCACCTCAATCAGAGACTGAATGTTCAAAGAAGCTGCATAAATCAAAGATTGAAAAACAGTGTTTTTGTTACGCTGAAAATGCAAAAGTAAATAGCAAAATTGAGCTACTTAATCTGCATGGACTCTCAGACATCCTGCTTATAGGAGGCGGTCTAGTCAATTTAACATTCCATGGGTTAAGGTGACAGTTGTTGGATCTGTGGGATCTTTATTGAAAAAGGAGCATACGGGTATTTTTTACAATCATAGACTGGGGATGTAAGGCTCTATTGCAGGGGAAGGGGAGGATAGCTAGGTTTGCTGTTTTAGTTTTATTGTTTAACTTTTTGACCAAAGTGTTATGCAATGCTTTTTTCAAACACCCATTGATGGGTAGGGAGCTGATAGCTCTCTAAAAAAGATTTCTTATTAATGAAGGATCAGGATAAGAAATTAATCAATCTGTGTCAGAGGGGAGGACCCTCTGCTGGACGGATGAGTAAGTTGCCGGATTTCATTCTAAATGCTGCTAAACATGCACACATTCTTGTGTACACATATATGCATAGAGCAGATGTGATGAGATTGTTTTTTCCTCTGCTTCTTGTCAGATGGCTCATTTATTGAGCTCTGCTGCCTTCAGTGCCAGGATGTTGCATTGTAGCCTGCTCTCAACCCCCTGTCACATAAATTTAGGGTCCACCATGCTGTCTATGTTTGGTTGAAGGGGTAGTCTGCGAAATCTTGCATTTTTCAATGTATTCAGAACAAACCAAAAACTATAAAACAAAGCTTTGTGTAATCAACAGCGAGAGATCTTCAAGGGTCAAAAAACTGCATACCTGACCCACTAGAACCATAAAGGAACTGGCATCAATAGGGACCATGTCTGAACAGGAGCTGGATAAACCTGGGTTGACAAAAAGTGTTTAACAGTCAGGGCTCACTGCCTCCAGTTCATTTGAAGCCGGTGTAGAATGATAGCCTCTGTTTGCTCATCCCCAGATTAAAGTCAGTTGGTCCATTCAGAAGTTCCACAGACTGTTTTCAGGTCTTGTCAGCTGCAGTCAAAATTTTGCACGGACCCAAGATCAGTAGCAGTTTCAGTAGGACCCAAACACAAGGGACACTAGAAAGTGTGGACCTGAGCCATGGTTCAGGTCTGGTTCTCTGGGTTTTACTGGGTAATACTGGCCAAAAGACTTTTATGAACTGGCTAACACAAAGATTGTGGATTATCACTATAAGCGATGGACTCACTATGATAGATCTGGCCCATGTCATTCTCAGAGAATTTAGGTGACTTACCTCCGGCTTGCATACCCTCTGTGACAGATATGCACATTGTTTTAAAGAAAGCCATAGAAAATGGTCTTTATTTTTGAAGTATGAGATGATCATTTCAGACCACTTGAAGTGTCTTCTTGGATTCCTAAAGTTTTTTGCCGTTTCATGATGTTCAAACAATTTGAAATGCAGACAAAATGCAGTCCTTGCAACGACTCTCTTTTTTGCACACGATGGTGAGGTTCAGACCTTGACCTTTGACCTTGGCCACTACCCACCAAGTGTGTTCCTCTCTCTCAGGTCCCTGTCGACCTGAATCTAAACAGGGTAAAGTGAGTGTTATGTATTGCATTCAGGAGTTCCTCAGTGACCATGCTGATGTACTTGTAGTATTAGTAGATGTAGTTTCCAGGACATTGTAGGTCCTCTGTAGAAAAGTGTTTTTCTTTCCCATTTTATTTCCCTCAAGGTCCCCACCCCCACCCCCTTCATTATGTGAAAGTGGATGTAGTTTGAAGATGAGACATGCAGGGTGGATTTTTCTCGTGGCATTGGTGACGGAGTGAGATATGTTGGCATCTTCAGAATGTCGCAGCTTCTCTCTCCTGTTTCCACCCACCTCTCTGTGTGCAGCCTTAACAACACCAGGCCTATGCAGTGTTCTTCTTTCAAATGTTTCAGTTAGCCTCTTTTCATCTTTTGATTTTATACATTTTCATGTACCTTTGTAGTTATGATGTGAATGTTTTGGGTTTTTGTTGTTTTTCACATACTCATTGTCTTTTTTTTTTTTTTTTTTTTTGGAGTGAGGACAACCCCTATCATTTTCTAAACTTTGAATGAATTCTTGACTTTTTTTCGGACAAGATTTTTATTAATTCATTCCCTTGTTCACCATGGTTTATGAAAGAAAAAGTATTGTTCGGTCATGTCAGCCCCATTTTATATGGACAATACTGACATCTTTTATGTAGGCTATTATTTGAATGATTTTACAATGCAAATGTAATGTTTTGGAGCCATCTGTGGTTCCAAACCTAAATTAGTCTCATTTTTTACCACCAGGATTCTCAGAGCAGCTAAGATGGGTGTGTAGAATATTGTCTCTCCATTTCTTAACATGTACAGCATTCATCATGCAGACCTCTGAGGTTAAAAGGTTTTTATACCTACATTACACACAACATATAACATTTTCTCACTTACCTAGTGGGTAAGGTTGTTTGCTTGTTTTGGGGGTTTTTTGTCCAGGTTTTAAGAAGTCTTTCTCTGAGATTTCTCCCACCACCCAACATAAGGGGGGTTTGTTGGTATGTTTTTTGGGTGGAGGTAGAAATCTCTGGGACCAATACCTCAAAATCTAAGTAGATTAAACCACGACTGTCTGGTAAACCAGACAGAACTATAGGTACATGAGAAAATGTGTGTTTTTGTAACTTTGGTGAACTGATCCTTATAACCACATAGTCTCAGGGATATTTTACATCAAAAGAAAAATCCCCCCGCAAAATTCTTTTCCACTACTGAAAAAAAAAAAATAGAACAATCCCACCTATCTGTGCAGGAGCAGTCTAGGGATATTTTGAACGTTAGGAGAAGTAGAAGATAGAGGCTCAGGGTGGTCAACAACAAAGTCACATCTCAAAGTTATTCCAGGAATGCAGTGAACATCACAGACTGCTGAGATCTGACAGTGGAAGAGATTCTGAAGGGGGATTTTTTTAAATGTAACAGCAAATAATATTTATACCAGCCTCTGCTCATTGACATAAAGCTCACCATGGCTACCTTATTGGCACCACTCTGACTTTCTACCTGTCATAGTTTGATATACGTGCTGAAGAAAGTGTTCTTTTTATTTTCTGTATTTGTATGTTTTGCAGACAAGGGATATGACATTTGCAATTTCTGTACTGAAACTACCTCTTTATTTGTCATCATGTGACTTTCTTTCAAATAGGTGATTTTTTTTGTCTTATTTATTGGTTTCATTGCACCAATGTTCTGTTATTTTGTGTCTCTTATTTCACTCAGTGACTTCTCACAATTATAACAAGCTCCGATTACTGTTTTCTTCCTTTCTTTTTTTTAAATGCATAAACATGTTGCCTAATAATCTTTTCTACCTCATACTCGATTGCTGTCAGAGGTTTTATTTTCTCTGACCTCTGGCTTTAAAAATGTGAGACACTGAACGATTTTAATCTCTCATTTCAGGGATCTTCCTCTTTATTTCTTTGCTTCCGTTCATGTTAAATTAGCGTCATCTTTTATTTCACTTGTGCCCTGATATCATGAATCCAATACCAAAGATGAAAGAATGTCAATGACAATGTCAACGTACTGATTAAGCATTCACATGATGCTTTCTTGCTGCAGTTAACCAGTGCTTTATTTTCCTGTGTTGACCTTTTTGGAATACGTCTTGTTATCTTGTGAATGGCTGTTTGCTTTGTATACTTTATTCACCACATCATGATATGACAGTGTTTTTCCTTTGTGCTCTGTGATTGTCACAGGTAAAAGGGTTGAAAATAACAAGGAGTGGTAATAGAGGGACTGTCATATTGGACTCTGTCATTGCAGCTTTTGATTGATTACCGATCAGAAATTGTAATTGTGGTCAAACTGACATCTTCTTGTGTTCACATGCTTTAACTCACTTGTGTGACTCTGGCACGTGAACACTGACGGATTACTACAGTGTTATCATAGGAGATAGACTCATGGCTCATAGTAACTGCCAGCCAAATTTACTGATATGGAACATCATGACACCCGACAGTAGGTAGAAACAGTTCTGCCTTTTAACTAACATCCTAGGTCTTATTTGCATGCTTGCAAAAGTAAATTTTAGGTTGTGACAAAGCCGAATTAAAAAAGTTAAGCATGGTTCCTATAAAAGGGCAGTACAGGCAAACCAACATATGGGTCTACACCAACACTATAACCAACTCTGGAAAGATGAGATCTGGAGCAGAGGAATATAGAAATAGCCCGTGATACTTTATTAAGGTTTTGACATAAAGACAAAATGTTAATAAGGTGCAGCAACAAAGGTTTAGTTCCTGCACAATCTCACAAGCTTTTATTTTAACACCCCTTTCTAGATGTCATCTTTCCAGATGCTGCCACAGTGTTCCTGTCTGTTGAGGCACCAGTTGGAGCTTTAAGTTGGCTGATGCACCACTGTTAGAACCCTGTTTATTACAGGAGCACAAAATGAGAAGAGTTTGGAGGAGGTAAAAGACTAGAAGAATCTTGACATATCTCAGGGAAGAAATAGATTTATACACTGTCATCACCTGTGAACAGACAATTGAAACATTGACATGTTTTCTCTTCAGAAATCTCTTGTCTGCTCTTGTTACTTTAACTACCTGTGAAGAATGTGATCCATTACGTGTTAAAAGCATGTTTAGAATGTGTTAGGACTTGAAACCAAATAAATGTGAACGTTATGCAAGTGTACTTGTAGTGTCCTCCATTTTCTGTACATCTTTGACCTTTCTTTGCAGAGAAAGGTGATCATAGAAACTGATGTGATGTCTATTCATGTGTGGAACAGAGTTTGGATGCGTTTGTCCCTGACCTGTGGCTCAGCGCACTCCAATGAGTGTTTCATGGGAAGATACTGTCATTAAAATCAACACAAAGAGTGTGTTTCTGGCAGTGGTAGTGATCTGCTTTAAACCTGCCAAACTAATTTATTGTGTCATGGCAACAAAAACAAAAATATGTTGTTTCAGAAAATGCACAAATAGTTATTAATTTAATACAGAAAAACAATGAGTAACAGTAATATGTAGCTGTTTTCTTTAAATATTCTCCCTGATATGAAAATCAGATCTTGTTTTTTTTTTTTATTATCTCAATTGATTTTTATCATTTAGAATGTTTATTTAATGGGGTTTATTATCACGGAAGAAATGTTGACATTCAAAAATTATACTGCTTTTACACACTGTTGCCCACAAAGTTGGAACAATTTTGTTTTCAGACACAATCCTCTGTTCAGTAAAAATGTCTTTTTTAGCGTTTGGTTGGACTAACAGACACTCCAAGGAGTCGCTGTTCATTTTTCTGAGGTAAGTAACACACATTTTGTGTTTGTTTTTTGCTAGCCAAAATGAACATCCCAGTTAATGCTCCAGTTAATGCTAACGTGAACTAGCAGCAACTTCTCTCAGTCAGGTTGAGGTGTAGAGAGGCGTGTAGTCAGTGATCAGATCCCTCTCGCTCCTCCACAGTACAAATATGGTCCGCTCCCGTATCAGAAACAAGATGGCGACGAGTGTAACGCTGAATAGAGCCATAAAAATACATCAACAAGCCACACTTTCACACTGACATGTTCCTTCATTACCATGAGTTCAAAAGATATTATCATAGATAGATAATATCATCCACATAGATACACACCATGCAGATATCTACAAATTGTAATAATAATAATGATAATGATAATAATAATAATGATAATAATAACGACAAACAAATGTAACAAACAAGCAGTTTAAATGGCAGGTTGAAAGTAATGAGGCAGTATATCAGATGGTTTTTCATTCAGAGTCAAGGATCATGGCCGGGATTTATCAAAGCTTCCTTTATAGAGGAATTCAGCTAATATCACCATCTTTGCTCCCAGATTAGATTATTCACTCAAACTGACTCTGATGATAACACCAATAGACATTTCTTGACCAACAACACAGACTACACACAGCATTCTGGATTTATTTGTGACTCTAAAATATAAATAAATAAATAAATGAAACAGCCTTGGACCTGTTGAAAATAAAGTATGAGCTGCTGGGCTCTACTACAGAAAATAGTTTGGCATTTGGGAAAATATGCTTATTCATGTTTCTGATGAGCGTTTGATAAGAAGATGAGGACTACTTTCGTATGGAATGACTTCACTCCAGAAATCACTGTGCCGGTCCTAGTAATACAGGTACATCTCAAAAAATTAGAATATTGTGAAAAAGTTCCATATTTTTTGTCAGTTATTTCAGAAAGTGAAACTCATATATTATACAGATTCATTACACATAGAGTGAAGTATTTCAAGCCTGTATTTCTAGAAAGTTTGATGATTATGGCTTGCAGATAATGAAAACACAAAACTCAGTGTCTCAGAAAATTTGAATATTACATAAGACCAATAAAGGAAAAGGATATATTAAACACAAATGTCAGGCTTCTGAAATGTATCTTCATTTCTATTCACTCAATACTTGGTTGGGCTCCTTTTGCATGAATTACTGCATTAATACTTGGTGGCATGGAGGAGATCAGCCTACAGCACCATGTTGCTTTTATAGCAGCCTTCGGGTCATCTGATGTCTCTCACCTTCCTCTTGACAACAGCCCATAGACTCCTATGGGGTTCAGGTCAGCCGAGTAGGTTTGCCAGTCCAGTCCAGTAACACCATGGTCACTAAACCAGCTTTTGGTACCTCTGCCAGTGTGGGTAGGTGCCAAGTCCTGCTGGAAAATGAAATCAGCATCTCCATAAAGCTTGTGGAAGCATGAAGACTCTAAAATGTCCTGCTAGATGGCTGCTATGTTGACTGTTGTCTTCAGAAAACACAGTGGACCAACACCAGCAGAGGACATGGCCCCAAATCACCGCTGACTGACTGTGGACTCACATATTGAACTTCTTCACAATATTCTAATTTTCTGAGACACTGAGTTTTGGGTTTTCATTATCTCTAAGCCATCATCAAAATTACAAGAAAAACAGGCTTGAAATATTTCACTCTACGCATAATGAACCTATATAATATACAGTACAGGCCAAAAGTTTGGACACACCCATCTCATTCAATGCGTTTTTCTTTATTTTCATGACTATTTACATTGTAAATTCTCACTGAAGGCATCAAAACTATGAATAAACACATATGGAATTATGTACTTAACAAAAAAAGTGTGAAATAACTGAAAACATGTCTTGTATTTTAGATTCCTCAAAGTAGCCACCCTTTGCTTACTAGAATATAAGACATGTTTTCAGTTATTTCACACTTTTTTGTTAAGTACATAATTCCACATGTGTTCATTAATAGTTTTGATGAATTTACAATGTCAATAGTCATGAAAATAAAGGAAAAACATTGAATGAGAAGGTGTGTCCAAACTTTTGGCCTGTACTGTATGAGTTTCACTTTCTGAAATAATTGACAAAAAATGTTGAACTTTTTCATGATATTCTATTTTTTTTTAACCAAAATGACAATCTACTTTATCCGTGAGCTATTATTTAATTAAACACACATGTTTTGGAATAGGTCTGTAATCCAGTCTTGGTTGAAAGGTGTATTTCTTCCTTTTTAAAGGAGCTAGACTAGCAGTTTTCTCCTGCTTTCATTCTCCTATGCTTGGCTAAAACTGACAGAGAGTAATGACAGCCCAAGTGCAAGATTTTTGTACAGGCCCTGCCTAATCATATCACTACACATACACTATTATTGCAGACAACTGGATTGTGTGGATCAGGCTATTACTGCAGCCTTTCTAGATAATATACTTTAGAATGTACAGAGAAAAAGTAGAATAACTTGTTGTCTATGAACCACTTTGAAGCTGTATTCCAGTATGTTTAAAACAGATTTTGCCAGGTATTAATATAGTAAAAGACCATTATTAACCAATATTATTTGTAGTTGGCCCAGAGAGATTGTGAAAATGTGCAGCAAGCAAAGACAAAACAATTACAAATACTACAGAAAAAGAAAATGAAAGGTTTCTGGTCTGGAGGGCCAAATAAATTGCTGACAAACATAAACAAACGAGTGCTACATTTATCCTTACCTTGGTTCACAACTATCAAAAATAGCTATTTAACATTGAAAATTGCATGTAAGGCCAACACTGACTTGAGCCACACAACAAAAATCTGAACATTTTGGCATGCTGACTGATCTTAAATCACCTCTGCAGAAATAGTGGACTCAAATACAATTTATCCACACAGATATTATAATTTTGTCCACAACATTTTTGGAAGAGAGGGGGGCTGCCCTGTATTACTGTGACGGACCTAAGGACAGACATTTCTTCCCGGAACTTAGTGAGACAAATTCATTCTGACTTTGACAGCGAAGACGGAAATTTAGCTGAAATGCTCAATGGTTCCTTTACTGCCAATCTTAGCCCTGTGCGTTGCAAAAATTATACATGAGTGTAAGCCTAAACACCTAGTCGCCCTCCCTACACACACACTCACACAAACAGATTATCTTGTCAGTGAGTGATGGTTGTCAGTGAGCTGCTGATTGCATCATGAGTGCGGAGCAGGCCGGAGGTACAGGAGGCATCACTTCATCTCCTCAAGGCTGACAGAGGGGATTTTGACAGGCTGTCCTAACCCTTCCACCCCCCACAAGCCTCGAATCACATCAGAGCCAGTCAAGGCTGCGGATCCCCCTGGGCACAACAACACCACTGATGGGCTCGGGCGGGGGTGGGGGCCCGGAGGATGGATTTCGCACACGATTATATAAAAGGGCAGGACCTGCAATGAGTAGTGTGAAGGGTGTGTATTTGCCTGTGTGTTGATGTTTCTGGTCTCACCTTGGCAAAAAGCATCAGACGATGCCCTTCACAAATGCCAACCACTGTGATTGTGTTATCTGTACCTAAAGTCCAACATCCTCTTTCTTTTTGATAAAACAGAGATGTCTCAACAGTGATAGGACCTCAGCCAGACCTCAAACTCACAGTGGGAGCCCCTGCTTTGATCACAACCACAGATGTAGTGTAAACACAAATGTGAGTAATCAATAAGGTGATCTGTATAAGGCCAACTGACAAAAGTCAATCCAATTTAATTTAGCTTCCACTGAAAATAACTTTATTCATCAGTTTACATCATAGTTTACCCTCTAGACTCAGATCTCAGCAATTACATTTTTGAGTATAATGTACAGTTTCTACCAATAAAAATAATGGCCATGGATAAAACAATATGATCTATTGAATTTGGTTGCATACACTTATTTTCATCACAGATCCCAAAAAAGTCTTATTTGACATTATGAAGCTTTCATTGAAGGTATACATTTATCATCATCATAACCAGTGTTGGACAAGTTACTAGGAAATTGAATAGGCTGCTCTTTTCCTGTTTTTCATAGAAAAGTAATACATTACTTTACTTATTACTCATCATCAGGAAAGGTAATTTGCTCTTTCCTTTACGGTACTCAGCTCATTTTCATCAAAAGTGCCTTAAACAAGCCTTAATGCTCACATATCACATATTAGACAGCAAGACATTTTGAATTTGCCCAGACCCAGGGATAGCTAGCACTCGGACAGAGTTGGATGATAACATTTCTTCTATTCTAACGAAACTATGAGCCTCCCCCATCTCCAGTCCTGGCACCAAGCCAGCACGTATCGCCCCAGTCTGCCACCTCAAAAGATGGCAACCAAACTGATATTAGTTCTCCATCAAACTTTGGGTAAGACAGCAAACAAACTGATCCCCAAAATGCCAAAGTAAAAAAAAGTGTTGCTGGGATTAGTAACGGTAATGAAATACTGAACTTCACAATTTCAATCCTTTATAGAAGTAATGAGTTACTGCACTTTTATGACTTCTTGTTTATGTCTAAATACAGTCTAAATTAAAGCTCATTTAGTCACTCCTTTCTGGGGTTGAAAATAATCTCAATAAATTTTAAGTTAATACTTTTAAAAAAAATTAAAAGCAAGGATACGGCTCATTGTCTCAAACTGCTGTAGATTATACATAAATAAGGGCCACACGTGCTGTCATATGATTGGCTGTATGGAAATAAGATTGACATAGATGAAACCTAATGGTATCGTATTCTGTCAAGTTAATGCAAAAGTAGTTATTTCTATAATCAAACTACAAATTCTATGTATTTTCTTTTGTTTTCAAGTGATTTACAGAGAGCAGCACTCGCAACTCAAGGTCAACTTACTACCACGGGGCTTTCAACTGCACCACACTGTCAGCTTATCTCAAGTGAGAGCTGTTGTGAGTAAGTTCAAACTAAAAAGGTGCTTTACATGAACATTAACTAAGAAAATAAACTTTTCCAAGCTATAAATACAAACTTGATGTGAGATGGCATGATTTGTTTATATGAAAATACTGGATCATTACAACAGATGTTATGGGATGATTGTAAAAGTATTTGTGATAATTTTAACATGTAATATGAGATAACTTGGTCTCAATAAAAAGTGTTTGGCGCTATGACTCTGCAGGGATATTAGATATTAGTAATCAAGGACACCTGCCCTGACCAGCAGAAAGATAATTCAGTGGCTGAAGATCCTGCGGGTCAGTAGGCAGATGAGCTGATGGAATTATGAGCTGATGGATGTGCGAACACGTGTAACAGCATCATGAACTACTAGCACAAAGAGGGAATCATATTTAAAGCGGCAGCAGCAAGATGATAACGAAGTAGGTGTGTCGCTGGGCTGTTGCATATGTGATCAGATGGTGAGAACAGCTGGTAATGTGATTGACAGCGCCATACAGCGACAACGAGGAAATATGAGTGAGTATGTGTAGGGAGTGAATCCTGAATATATGACAATAAAACTATGCCTAAGCATGCATAGGCATCTTTTGCTCAAGCTTCATTACCACAAAAATAATAACAATAATAATAAAGCTGCTTAAATTTGGATGAAAGGACCATACCAGTGACGGCCATGCATTACAATTGCTTGAATTACTCTTATAACCTTGTCTTCCATTTTCCAGGTCAGTGTTAAACATATTGATTTCTCTGCAGAAGTCAGTGGGTTCAGGTCATTTCAGTACACCATGAATATAATTTTGTAGACAGGGGTGTACGTCACTTGTGATTGATCACAGTCAACGTTTTATTGCCAGGTTGCATTGTTGTTGTTGAAAGAATTATTTTGATGTGTGTGATGAACAGCGTGTGTGTTCAAGGACGTCTGATGGAAGGTGCTCACAGTCTAGGCTCAGACTGGAACATAAAGCCATTAAAGGCCTCACATCAGCTGTGTGGAACCTATAAACACCAACACTCATTTATACACAGTGGTCCGCTTATACATCTAGTGTTATTGTTGCTAAATGCAATCAGCCAATGCACACTAATCTAAGATAAACATACCACCCCAACTTTCACCCGTCTGACTCAGTTTAAGCTGTTTCTGCTGCTAACTGCCATTGCCACTGCTCAGATGTATTCAGTTGCAAGTTGCAAGCTGATTCATTCTCTATTCATTTTTTCCTCTATTTATTTTCTCTACATATTAAAAATAGAATGTTTATTTCAAGCTTTTTCATATCCAAGGACTTTGCCTTGCCCAAGGAATATGGAGATGTTCAAAATATAAAGAGTATGTGATACAACCTGCACTGCTCTCAGTAGACCACACACCCCAAAACTGACAACAACTGCATGATAAGTTCAAACACAATGCAACAGTGCAATATCAGTATCTCCCAATACTTCAATCAGGTGTAGTATATTTTATGCTACAAGTGGTATATTTTATGTTATTTTTAGAGTTCTGCTACTAAGAGAAGCCACAGTCTGGCCTTTTGTTCAGAGCAGAGCTGTGGCAACTGGTTCAAATCAGAATATTGAACATTGATATTTGGGAGTTGTCAGACAGTAGAGGCGTTGGAATTTGAATATAAACAAGTATATATTGTGTTCTTTTATGGTTAAAAAGTAGACTCAGCAGCGTGCTTGTGCCCGGGAAAATGTGCACATGCATTGCGTATGGGCTGGAACATTCAAATGAAATGATCTTACACACAGACAGAAAAGCCAGAGAGAACACAGGCATCATTAGAGGGACACCTTTTTTCAGAAGCCTTTGAGATTGGACAAAGTTCTCCTCCGCTGTACCTAGGCAGTGTATTCTGATGTTTGATAATAAAGAAAACTAAAAGGAACTTCGACTTGGTCTTTAATCCACTTTTCTCACTCAGAGAGGTAGTAAATTTACACTACACACACTGCAAAAAAAGAAAAGTTGGGTGAACTCAAAATTTCAAGGCAACAAACTTCGATAACATTTTAAGATGGACAATTAAGCTAAATATAATATTTAATCCTTAAATCTGCAATGTGCTGAAGTGGCACGATTGTAACGCTGCTATGAAATGTTAGCTAATGTTGCGACCACAATTTTGAGTTAGCATTGATACGCTAATGGCTACTCTTGTAGCTGTAACAAGCAGCGCCGCTAGCATCAGTTAGCCGCTAGCATCAGTTAGCCGCTAGCTTTCACTCATGACCGAATTTCACTACAAAGAAATAAGAGTTAGCAGAACTATTGTCCCTTGCTGTGAACCCCAACTCAAAGATATAAGTAACAACAACTCACAAACTTGTTTTTGACCATGCAACTGGCTTCCTTTGTTGTGCTAACTTACATAATTGCCCTAAATGTCAATAATGTCAAAAAGTTGGCTTTTTTGCAGTGCAGGTCTGTTATTATTTCACTATGCAACAGAAAACATTTTCGCAGTGTAATGTTGCAATGGCATTGTATATATTATTTATATTTCTTCTTGTTTGAATTGCTAAAACTTTTATATGTCTTGTTAATATTGCTTGTTTATTAGGGCCTCAGGGCAATCGCACCGAGCACTACTGTTATACTGTGGATTTCTTCTTCTTCCTCTTCCGGACGCAATTTCGTCCCGCTACTAGTCCTACAACTTGAAGAGTTGCAGGACAAATTATATATCAAAATGTGCGGTTTGATCGGGATCGGTGTGCTATTACTTTTCTCTACAGAATATGAATTTTTCGCGACATTAGTCGCGAAAAACTGCCCAAAATTTTGCATTGAAATGAATGGGACAGCCGACAAAAAATGAGCGAAAAAGAACAATAATTGGAGATTTTGAAACGTCTACTTCTCCGGCATAATTTCACCTAGAGACTCCATTTAAACTTTAAACAGTAGACACAAGTCTTGTGTATCGGTGTATTAATCCACGTTTCGATAGGTCATATAGTTTTTTATCAATCCCTGTTCAATGACCATGATAATTTTGTGTCACAGTGTGTGACATCATTGCTCAGAGTGTAGAGGGAGAGAAAAAATTGTCAAAAAATAAATTTGAAAACTGCGCTCCAGGCCACAAATTCCACTCTAAAGAAATAATTTATACATAGAAATGTAGGAAAATTTGTCTTCTCACTCACAATCCTCTGGTAAAGCTGTCAGAGTTATAGTTTAGGCGTACAACGCACAGATGCGCCAACAACACCACCAACAGCCTCATTGGCTCCCATATTAAAAACGCAGTAAGATTTCGGAAAAAGTGAGATTTTAAAGTTTTTTTAGATCGCTCTAACAAAGCTATTTTTTCATTTTTCTTTAAAAAAAAAACATATGTAGACGTTCAGGAAGAACTCAGGATGCTCAAAGTGAAGTTAGATCAATGATAGGTATTATGGTTTTGCCAAAAATGCTTTCTGTTCGAGGCCAGAAATTCCAGTCCACCTCTGGACCTCTGTCCACCTCTGGCTGCTGTCACTGTCAGGTGTCAGTTAATTCTGTTGATTGCTTTGATCTTTGATGTGATTACAGTTACAGATACACACACACACACATGCGCGTAAGCGCTCACACTCCTCACACATGCATACACATGCTTCAAACACACATGCGCGCGCACACACACAGGTAACTTCATGTGATTTTAATTACACACACACACACACACACACACACCAGTGGAAATTTTCTAGTTATTTATTGTTATTTTATTGACGCTTCTTTCTATTTTTGTCATATTTTTGCTGCTGTAACATTGGACATTTCCCCACAGTGGGACTAATTAAGGAATATTTTATCTGCAGATAATCCAATCCAAAATATTTGATGTGGAGTCAGATGTGAAGTCTGAACATTAATGTTCATTAATGCAATGTGCAGTGTCTACTCATAAGAGTCAGTGTTGCTGGGCTCCCAGGCCTTGTTGATAAGGAAGTGTTTCACAAAGTTTCTGTCTGGGGTAGGAGAGGTCAGTCACAATCTTTCCTGTCTGCTTCAGGGTCCTGGAGGCACTGCAGATTGCAGCCGGTCACCTTCACAATCATCAATTCTGCATTCTGAATGACCTGGTGAGCCTGGCTCTCTTTTAATGTGAGGAGCCATTTATATAATATTCATTATATTTTACAAAATACAAATTATGTTGTGATTTTTGTGACACTGACATCATGTGTATTTTATATTATTTAATTTAATTTAGGCAAGGCAAATGTTTTATGCAACTAGGGGATAGTTTACAGTCCTACATACTACAGTCAATAACTTGTGGATATGTTGTAGGCTGATTTCAGTTTTTTATAGTCTCAACATATTTAAATTGGACTACTTTAGAGCCAACAATAACTAAAGAGATAACATTGAAGCTAAAAACATTGGATCTCCATGTTCAATAATTGATCATTTGACAAAATAAATAATGTATAAAAATCAAATAAATGGAAAATGATCAGATTTAGCAGACAGCCTTGTTAATGAATTGAGATTGATTGATTGAGAATTGAAGTGCATCTGCTGAACACAAATCAATTTTTTTTATTTTACTCAACAACAGAACTTGTGAAGGCCATACTCTTTGGCAGCTGATCAATCAATCATTGAATGTTGGAGCATCTTTGAAGGCTACACCAAAGTTTCCAAAAATGTCCCTGGACCAAATGATTTTAAATAAATGTGGCAAGTTGTTCATACAAAAAAACCCACAAAATAATTGCGATTAGACTGGATCACCGCGTGTAAGAAGAAAATCACAGCTATGTGTTGCTTTGAATAACATTTAATGTTTTGTGTTCATTCATCTCTGCTTAAAAATACTGAGAAGCTCAGTACTACTGCATGTTATTTTAACAAATGACCTTGTTTTAGATCTGTGAAATGTTGTGCGTCACCTCTGTCTCACTAATGGAACAGTTCTGACATCAGATCTATGAACTGTCCAAAAACACAAAGAACTGATTCAGCTAGTTGAGTTGTTTGAAGACTATTTTGTACTGCATGAGGAAAATACACCACCGCATGCCTGTGCATGACCCATATTATAAGTTAGAAGCACTGACTGTATAAAAAGAGTGGACATAATCACTGTGACGTGGTTTGAGTTGAGGCTTTTTGTCCAGCGGCATCTTAGTTTACCGGACATCATGATATTGGGTTTTTTTTGCAACCATTACATGCACAGAACAAATAGGAGCCAGAAGGATCACTCATTCTGCTGGATGAACAGGCGACTTCTTAGAGTGTCATTAGGTCAAACTGAACACTTAATAAGACATTTTAAGCAACAAAAATATTGTGGTTAACTCTGATGAAGTGAAAACACACTGTGTTCACAGTCAAAGTTCTTAGATGAAAACACACTGTGGTTACCTGTCAATCATACAGTAGCCCCACCCTACCCCTACCCTAATATCCCCATAACCTACCTTGAAGTTAACAATTGATACCATAAACTCCTTGAATGTTTACTGAGAATTAAGGTCATTGGATAGAGTGTAAGTTAGAGGCACTTCTGCTTCAGTCTTCACCCCAGGGGTTGCCACTTGGTTGGAAGAGACACAATGCCTTTATGTTGAACTTTGATTAAGCTGATTTTGAAGGATGTTGAATTTTTGAGTCATCCATGAAGTTTTTATTCTGCAAATGTAGCCTGACCTGTAGTTTTACATTACCATTTATGGGCATTAAATCAAATATCTCTTATGTTTTGTTGAACTTGCTCAGGAATATTATTGTAAATAAGTCTCCAAACTTTTTGTCGAAATAATTATCTGACAAGACATGCTACTGAGGGGAGGTTTACCTTGCCCAGAGAAAATACTAATGTGTTAAAGAAATCTGTCCTGTTCAGAGCCATTCTGGATTGGAACTCCTTGCCACTTTATATCGTATTAATAGATTCCAAAGAGAGGTATACATTTTTGCTTAAACAGTTTCTCTTAATGTTGCAGCTGCAGTAGCTAAACTGTACAGGTGCACAAGGGGCTTTGTATAAACAATCTTCCTATCCTGTGAGACCGCTTTTTCTTTTCCTTTATTTAACCTGTATTTATTTATTTATTTATTCATTTTTGGTATCTGTTTGTACGTTATGCTATGGTGTTTGTATGTTGTGTATGGACTCTTAATTGTACTGTACAAGTGTTGCGTCATGTCTTGTGATATATGTTTGTAAGCGTCTATGATTGTATATGTGTTGTAACTGTATTGACTGCTGTTGCTGTTGTTGTTTTTGTTTTGTTAATGATCTCGGAGAAAGAACAATTAGACTTAATGTTTGGACTCCAGAAAGAATAGCTATGCTAATGTGCAGGAGCAAATGGAGATCCAATAAATGAATGAATGAATGAATGAATGAATGAATGAATGAATGAATGAATCAATCAATCAATCAATCAATCAATCAATCAATCAATCAATCAATCAATCAATCAATAAATAAATAAACAAATTGGACCTGTTTGCAAAAGCATAGCCATTATGACAAGCTTCACAATATATTGTACAGTGGGAAACAAATAAAAAATAAACCAAACCAAACTAATAACAACGTTATATAATATATAATAACAGATTTTTACCTCACACCCAATCTAAGACAATGATCAAGTCCATCTGGTTAGGCTGTGGTCAAATCTTAGAGGTAAAATTTCACATAATTGCAAACCTGTAGATATCAAGTTGTATCCTGCAGTTGTTGACATGAAGTAAAAGTTCCTTGCAGATACACAGTAGATGTAACTCACCAGTTGTCTTTACGATATTATATTAAGAATTTGGTGAAACGGGCTATAAAAGGCTAACATACTGCCATTAAATACTGTTTGAACCTGTTCCCAGATTCAATGAATAATAATGGGATTACTTTTCAAATTTGATTTGTTTTGTCCGAATGTGATTTTTTGTCCTCCCTTTTTATCTTTAAGACCACAATCAGACGTTTCAGCAAATAAATCAAATCACATATTAAGATGTTTTCAAAACTTCATCTTGCAACATTCTGCGTGCACACACACACACACACACACTTCAGTTTTGGCCTACTGTATTTGCGTCAGTCGGGACACATGTCAAGGCTAGAACTGGCTGTGCAGCTTTGCCTAAACTCTTCCGCTTTGGCTTCTTTTGGCTTGTGTTAGCAAAGCATGCACTCCACCACTCTCCTGAAGCGTGCCTTCACCAGGTGTGGTCCTTCTCCCTTCGCACTCTGCCCCTCCTCCCTCTGCTCTCCCTCTCATCTTGTTCCCCTTGACCCTGATCTGATGCGACCTAGAAGTTGATAACAGGAGAACAGCCCCACCATTCCTCACCCCTCGCCAACTGACACACTTCCAGAGGGGGATAACCTTGTTCCCTCACATTTCTCTGATGCCTCTGCAGCCATCTCCTCTATGCTCCTGAATGTGCTCTCTCCCTTTATGTCTTATACCGCCTCCGGTTCATCCACTCTAATTTAATGGCCAATTCATGATACAGTCAAACAAATGAATGTCCACTTTTCAAGTTTAAATAACTTGATTAAGCTTACAAAGTAATTTACGTTTTCTCTTTCAAACACTCAAATTCGACATTTCCTTTTTGACCAATGATCTCTTTGTGTACATGAAGATACAACATCTGGCAAATAATGTGATGGGTTCTGCATTGAATTCGGGGAAGAACAGCAATAGAGCGATTGTAAAATTTCTACACCAATCCACCTCCTTAAGCAGTAATTACAGTGGAAATGGAACAAATACCTGGTAGTGGGGCTTTATTGGTGGCCTTCTGTAACCACAATATGAAAAGTACCAAATATCAGAAAATATCCTCTGAATGCTCTATGTCTCTAGTTTGTGGTTTCATGAGGCCTCAACAGCTCATTTTATACAGTGAGGTCAAGTTTTGAAAAATTGTGTCACTACAGTGAATTGGTTACTTGGGGGACTGATATCATCACACACGAATAAAGCTGGACTCATTGAATCCACAGCTCTCAGCAATTTATGCAATGCCAAGGCTTGTTAGGACCCCAGTATGCAGAAAATTACACAGTTTAGATAGATAGATAGATAGATAGATAGATAGATAGATAGATAGATAGATAGATAGATAGATAGATAGATAGATAGATACTATATTTATCCCGAGGGAAATTCAAGCATCCGGTAGCAGTATTCAAACATAGATTGAACATACACTATACATACATTAAAAAATAATTGCTTATGAATAATTAACCTATGATAAAGATATGATGAATTTACATTAAAAACCTTTGCCAAAATATTTACACATTTGCAGAGAAATTGGAAATTACTGTGAAATTAAACATTTGCAGGAAATTAAAAAAAGTAATATGCAGATAAATTAAACATTTGCAAAAATGACCCGGAAAAAAACGTGCAATACAGAGAATGAAAGTGTCCATTGTCTATTGTCCTCCCTGCCCTGACTGAGAGCTGTTGTACAGTCTGATGGCCAAGGGGACGGAAGAGTACTGGACTGATAAGCATAAAATGGGCATTTCTTGAGGTCAAGGACCCATTCGAAAATGGGCATGACAGTTTTTCCCTCACTAAAATATAGCATAACTTTGGAGAGTTATATCGCCCCCCTTCCCTACAAGATAGCATTACATGGTACCATGTAGTTTCATATGATACCAACATCTAAAGTGTAGCTTTAATCTACAACCCACTAAAGCATCTGAAAGAGAAAGGTCATCAAAAAGGCGGGCCGTTGTAACACTTAGGGGATATATGCACCCTTAGTGTTTTGCTCGTTCTTCAGACTGATGGCCGTGTTTTTTTTAAGGCATCTTTTATGACAGCTAATTACCAGCCCGCCTGCTGTGGCCTTGAAAATAAATGTGATTCTGGCATAAATCAACCATTCAACATCTGGTGTCCAGATAATAAAATATCTCAGCACCATGCTCATAATGTAATAAATTCATGTTATCTACTAGGGAGAAGAGATTTGAATAATCCAAAAGGAGTCAGTTTTAGTTCCCATTTTCAGTTGTTATGAAATGTATGCACAAACCTTTAAGATCTCTCTCCAAATTCTAAGAGGGGAGTGTGGGTCAAGGATTTTGAAGGAGGTTTGGATAAAGTGTTTGGCATGGTTTATGGCAATATTTGAACTTTTTTTTCCCCTCAGACTGTCACATTTATAGACAGGTGCAAAAATAAGTGTTTGTGTGTATTGGCTTCAGTTGGCCTTCATTGTTCATATCATATCCGATATTTTAAATTTAATTGTTTTATTAATTAATAAATAAATTAATTACAGGGTTTAATTAATTAATTAATTATTAAGAAGAAGAAGAAGAAGAGTCTAACACTAAATATAAATTAATCCGCAACTAACAATTCATGAAAACTACAGTGGCAAGCTGCTTTCAGAAAATACTGAGACTTAAAATAAAAAGGAAAGAAAATGTATATTTGTTATCATTCTTATCATTCTTAAAGATTTGCTTTTTCAGCAGGAATTAAAAACTAGGATTAAAAAAATGGTCCCAGAGTTATACTTTATAAACACCTTTTCACATATTCAGTCCACTACAACACGACCACAATAAAGTACATTCACAAAAAGGAATGAGTCGACAAACAACAAAATGAATAATAATATCAACAACAACTGATCATCCCATCCTCATCATTGTATATCAAGGTCATTTTCTTTTGTGTTAATAAATAAAGTAATGAGTATTATTTGTTGAGCGACTTGCTTAACATTATGATCTACGGATGGTAACATCATTTCATTGAAGTTCCTTTTTTTTCTTCATTGAATCCATGTGAAAGCAAAAAGAAGCTCTGCAAATAAATAATTTTTCATTTTAAGTTGAAATAATGTACAGCATTTGGGTAAGTGTCTATTACTCCAGTGGCCAGTTCATCCTTGTCAGTGGGAAAAATTATATATGGAGCTGAGAGCCACAGACAGGGTAGGGAAGTATTTTGTGTTTTGGTGTATCAGTATGAAAAATATAGCATAACACCAGCCTTATATGTGTATGCATCCCCTACTAATGGGAATATTTCAGTCATAAAATCTTCAGGAACCTGCTTCCTTGCATGCTATTAGATCAATGAAGTGAAGTTTTTTAAGAATTGAAATCTATTGCATTTCTGTTATATTCATTCCATCCACTCCATCCATCCATATTTATCCACTTTTCTGGGACCGGCAGCAGGACAAGCAAGGCATTCATTGTTATTGCTTATTTTATTAATATATTTTCATTGTCTTGGTCTTGTGTGTTTTGTGAATGTTCATTATTTGTGTATTTTACAAAAGAGGGATAGGATTTAATGAATAAACAGCTCTGCAGTGACACTGAGTTTTAGAATTCAGTTTCTAAAGAAGTTCATAATTTACATTAATTCACTTATTAGTTCCTTTATAATAACTATCTTTTCAAGCACTGAGCACAGACCAACTGTTGTCACATGTGAATTCGTGCAAACCAAGCGCCATTCAAGAGCTGCTGCCCACTGTGATGGATTACTACACAGGAGATCTATTTAAGACCGAGCAAGGTTACAGTTGAGTTTAGCCTTAACTAATGACATGCTCCTATTGTTAACTGAACACAAAAGGCAAGTTCTGAGACGAGCACTGTCAAGAATAGGTTGTTCAAAATCAGGAACCTTGTCAAGGGCAAGAAGAGGTGGTAATTTGTTATGTGCTCCTACCCCCACCCCTGCATCAATGCTGTACAGCTATTACAAGAGCCCTGCTTCACACAGCATGCACCGCTAAGATGATGTTATTGTGCTGTTATTCATTTGGCATTCACTGTCCTGATAACTTTCTCACAGAATATTACAATATACATTTTTAAATATTGTTTCCAACCAATTTTTTATAAGAAAGGCCCATTTTAGTTGGTAAATGCCTCTCAGATAAATAGATTACATTTCACATTCAAATTAGAGTAAATTGGGGCCATAGTACAAATGTATACTGTAATTTATTAGCACATAACTCATTTCAGTACAAATTGAGTTGACCTTAACTATGTTGCTCACCTTCACTCTCGCTTGGTAGGAACCAAAACCTGCAGTCACACTGGCTCTTTCCTGGTCTAGAGTAACCCATTCATCCAAAATCCAAATTTCTATTTAGATTCTATTTAAATTAGAAATTTTAAATTTAATATTGATGATTGGAAGTGAGGCGCCACATTAAATCAGAGTAACTTTCTACTGACAAAAGAAAAAAAATATGGACGGCACCAAGTGTAACCGGTGGAGGCTACTCTGCGTTGTGTGAATGAAGAAGCCCAGACCAGATCTCTTTTGGAGACGATCCCCGTTTATTCTGACAGTTGACAGATATACAGCAAACAAAAACAACACTCCGGTCAGCCTGCCTTTAACTTCAGCTTCTACGCAAATGTACAGAAAGTGTACCACAGAATATTTCAGTAAAACGGTCAGTTATCCAAAGCGCTTTACTCTACACACTACGCTCATTCAGCCATTCACACACACATTCATACTGGTGGCCAAGGCTACCAGGGCACACTGGTGCCACCTGCCACCATTGGGAATTCATTCACACACCGATGAAAGCAGCATCGGGAACCCTTTGCGGTTCAGTATCTTGCTCAAGGATACTTCAACATGTAGGCTGCCATAGTCAGGGATCGAACCACCTTCTGATCAGTGTGCTGCTGTTCTACCATCTGAACCGCAGTGTACACAGGGAAAAATGCAATTTAACTCTCCCATGTACAAAGTGACAAGAGGGGAGAGGCCAGCACGACACCCCAATATATAAACAGCAATTAGTATTAAGTACAAAAATTACGTGGGTTACAGGAGCTTAACCCTATAAAGCCTGAACCGTGAAATAATTGCCAGAAAATTCTAAATTTTCAAAACTGGAGTGTTTGTTGAACCGGCTAACCTTTTTTTTTTAATTCAATATCAATTTTCATATATGAATTTAATTGGGATCATATTTGATACATCAGGTCTTTTTGTGCAATTTGTTGCTCACAATTTGCTTTTCTTGAACTAACATAATCACATAAAACCTAATATTTTTAACCAAATAAAACTTTGACTTTCCTTTTAACATTTTCCTCAAACATACAAAATCTTTTTTTCCATATAAAACAACATCATACATCTGCTGATATGAAGTTTTCACGCAGCAATGACAGATCCACCAGTGGAACCAGCAAATAATTTTTGTTACATCTGGTATTTTTGTGAAATTTGTTGCTCAGTTTTTTTAATTGTCAATTCATGTATTCATTAGGTTTTTCAGGAAAAAAATATCACACTGATGATGTAGAGGTATCAAAAACTTATGTATCAAATATGATACACTTGGCTTTATAGGGTTAATGTAAAACATTCCACATGCAGACTCAGGAGGATAACATGTCAGGTAAGAATTATATATACAGATTTTGTTCGGTAAATTGAGTAAAGTTTGTTCATCTGAAACCCTAAAGGAACTGAAGACAATCCATTGTTTGCATGCTGGATTACTGCTTTGAAATCACCATGAGTGTTTCTGATCCCACAATATACAAGCCTACATGCAACTTCACCATTTTACACTGACAAAGTTGTATTTTTTAGTATTATTACTAGTATTATTATTATTATTAGCATTAGCATTAGCATTTCTCGTTGTTTGCTGTCCTTTTTCCTTTCCTGGACTTGTGTCTGCGTGTGTTTGTGTCTGTTTGTCTGATTGTGTGTGTGTGTGTTAATGTTTTGTTGACTTTGATTTCTGTAGCTCTTAAAAGAGCTTTCTGCACCACTTCTTCCTCTTTTTCTTTTTGTTGATCTAGCTCTCTAGATCTTCAAGCTGGGTTCTCATCAAACTTGTGTTCTGCTGCAACTCCTGCTCCTTTTCCTGCAGCGTCTGCTCTAGGTCCTTTGTGGTCTGAAGGACTTTTCCTCCTCCCACTGGATATGATGACTGTCCAGCTGCTGCTCAGCCTGCTTCAGAGCAGCCACAAGGTTCCTATTTTCTTCTACCTGCACCTCCAGCTGGGTAAGATGTGTGGCCTGCGTTATTACCAATTGTACCTGGAGGAAAGACTTGGAGATCTCCAGTTCTTCTCAGCCTCTTTAAGAGCAGCCACAGTGGTGTTGTTGTCCCGTTTCTTCTCTTCCAGTTGAAACACACAGGATACTCTGGACTTCTTGTTCTCGTCTTCTCCTACTTCCATTGGAGACGGCTACTCTCAAGCTAATCTTCTAGCTTTTTCTTCAGTGCAGCCATGGTGTTCTTGTTTTTGTCGGCCTGCATCTCTATCGGTGAGATAGTCAGCCTATCAGATAATTCCATCTGTGCCAGGAGGGAAGCCCTTTCCTTCTCCTGTATCAACTGTATCGTTCGACTATTACACGCTTACATGCCACACCTTATGTTTCTCACACAGAGAAATGAGTAGGACAATGGTCACCAAGTTGTGCCGCTATTTTTTTAACTGTGGAACAGGTAGGAAACAAGTGGGTTTCCCATAGAGTTCAGAAGGAGCAGAAATATAGCTACCCAGTAGCCAATCAAAAAATAGCATTGTTGTATCCGGTAATATTTGTTGGATATTTGGTGGTCCCACTGCAACAATGTTACGTTCTTAAGAAAATTACTTGCAGATTGAACAACGACCAGCGGCTGTGGCTCAGCTGGTAGAGTCGGTTGGCGGTTCGATCCCTGACCGTTGGCGGTTCGTCGCGGCCTACATGTCGAAGTATCCTTGAGCAAGATATTGAACCCCAAATTGCTCCCGATGCTGTGTTCATCGGTGTGTGAATAAAATCCCAATGGTGGCAGGTGGGACCGTTTAGGTAGCCTCTGCCACCAGTATGAATGTGTGTGTGAAAGGGTGAATGAGCGCAGTCTGTAGTGTAAAGCGATTTGAGTGGTCGCAAAGCGACTAGAAAAGCGCTATATAAGTGCAGGTCCATTTACCATTTACCATTGGAAGATGTAGGAGCCCCATATCGTATGTGTACAGAAACCCCCACAACCCACTGGTCACGTAGGTATTATATGTATATGCAACATGCAACATGCTCTTAGAGAGCAAAGCCATATGAAATAGAACTCTGCTGGTTGTCTATTCATTTCCCCTCTTGGCCTTGGTGTGTACTGGCCTCTAAGCTAAATGTTTTTGGACTGTGGGAAGAAGCCAGAGTACGCAGAGAGAACCCACGCTGACACAGAGAAAACATGCAAACTCCACACAGAAGAGCCGCAAGAACCCTCTTAATGTGAGCCAAGAGTGCTAACCACCGTGTAGCCTTGTCCCAAAATATATTATTCCGAAATTGAACCTTGCTGACCACAAACTGATGGAAGTTTACATTTGGTTTCCATCCTCAAAGGGTTATCAACCGGCTAATCCCTGGTGAAGCTTATTGTATTAATGGTAGATTATGATTTGGGCTCTGAAATGAGCAAGGACAGCAGCCAGAAGACTCTCGTCAATCTTGACTGGGGCCTTAGCAATAACTTCTGGTTCAGTTTTCAAGCCCACCACCCAGTGACCAGATGGACACCCTTGCTTCCACACCTGAGGCAATAGAAAGGTGTTTCAGACTTTTTGAAACCATCATAGAGAATTTCAGTCTCCATGACAAACCTCATCATATTTTTAACTGCAATAAGACTAGCTTTGGAAATCGATGGATAAAGTGATAAAGTGAGAAAGGGAAGAGGCATTGCAGCTGTTGCAAATGTCCCTCCCTTCGTCGTCTAGTGTGGCGTATGCCTTACATGGCCTAGAGCAGGGGTTAGCAACCTCTTCCATTAAAAGAGCCCTTTTTGGCAAGAAAATAAGAACTTAAATCCATTTGCAGCTGCATCTTTGAGCCTTATAATGAAACCAATTCACCAATTTCTTACTGCAGATCAAGCATAGCACTAAGCCAGTAGCTGGAGATCAAAGAAAACAAATCTGTCTATTTTCTAGTGAGACCTTTTTGTGGATTTTAAATCTATAGCAATAGCTTGGTTTGGCAAAATTTTGAGAGTAGGGCAAAGGACCAGCCATGCGTAGGCTATTTATTAAGTTGACTGAAATGTTCTCTTTTTTTCCTGTCTATAGGATAGGTATTTTTTCAGTTGGAAAATGTAAGAATGTAGGCCTACCACATGCACACACACACACACACACACACACACACACACACACACACACACACACACACACAGAATCTGCTAAGAAGATTATTAGAAGAACATTATAATTGACGCACAGTGATTTACTGAAATGTATTTATTCCTTAATTCATTTCTATGTATTGATTTTCTCATATAGCCACTCATTAAAAAAAATACTCAAATTTTCCCTGTAATTTTGTTGTTGTTTTGATCATTAATGCTGCAAATATTTTTTGCCCTACTAATTCACACATCTGCTTCTTTACTACAATCATTCACTGTGCATCTTTATCTCATATGCATCTACAGTTAATCCTTCTATTTCAAAATGCTGTATGTTGTAAACCTGTAATCACCCTTACCACGACTTCATCAACTCACCATGTGTCTCAGTTTGTCATGTCAGTCCAGAGGAAAGGAAATGCTACATGTCTAACCTGCAATTGTAGCAACAGAAATTGACTTTTTCAATGGACTTTTCAACCATCACTCGCCAACATCCTCATCGCACCAACCAACCCAGAGTGATCACAAGTGAAGAATATGTGTCACATCTGGAAAGGATGAAAAGAAAAGCAGAAGGGAAACATAGGAACAAGAGATGGGATGAGGTCAAGCTAGAGGAGGCACAGAAAAAGGCACCCCTGCAATGGACAATTGCATTAACTGTGCCATCTGCAGAAACATCACACCATGAGGGACAGCGTCTTGTGGCCGGGCCTATGTCCGTGGAACCTGGTCAGGCTCAGCCTGAAGTAAAAACGTGGATCCGCTGCCCTGTGTGCCCACCACCTGCAAGGTTAGGCATAGGGGTCAAGTGCAATGTGAGCCGGGCAGCAGGCAAAGGCATGGTACCCCTCGCTTCAACGACTGGCTCTATGGATGTGGAGCATCATCTCTTTAACACGGAAGGAACCCAAGCAGGTGTGGTAGGTGGAGCGTTACCACCAGATATTGTTATAGCAATGGCTCTGGAACCAAAATCCAGGAGAGGGCTGGAGCCTGGACTCTCGTCTTTTCTGGGGAGGGCCAGGGTGAGAGGTGCCAGGTGTGTGGGGATCCTTACAAGCCCCTGGCTGAGTGCTGCTGTGGTGGAGTTGTCCCTAGGGAACGAGAGGGTCGCCTTATGCAACTGCAAGTCGCTTGGAGAAGGTCTTCTGTTTTTGTGCCTATTCTGAGTACCCTGCCTTCTTTGAGTCTCTGGGAGGTATCCTGGAAGGCATACCACCTGGAGACTCTATAGTTGAGGGTGAGAGGTGAGAGGGAGGCAGGATAGAAAAGGTTGGTTTGGGAGTTTGAGAGAGAGACAGAGAAGAACAAGATGAAAAATGATAACAATAATAGCATTAACCCCACAATGAATACTGTAACTAATGATGATATGTGGTGCTGCTAGATAAAATCAACACTAGTAGTAGTATCGGTAATAGTAATAATAGAATATATCGGACTAATTGTTAAATATATATATATATCTGACAGGGAGAGTCTCTGAAAATATTCCTGGACGGAACTCATGCTCCTCTTGTCGCGAGACTGCAAACCTCCCGCTATAGAGGTAAGTTGTTCATCGTGGCGCTGAATGTTGCTGGCCTGCGCCTCCACCTGCTCGCAGAGTGATTCAGAGTCGGCTGGGTTCATGTTGGCCAGATGGTACTGTAAAGATCACCAGTACTGCCAGAGTAGAACCCAAAAGTACGACACTGGGACAGTAGATAAGCAGGAAACTCTGTTTACTTAAATGTTCAGGCAAACGGTCAAAACTGGGAGATCAGTCCAAAAAACAAATCCGACAAGGGGCAGGCCGGTATCCAAAATCCAATAAACAGGCAGGCAGGTTCAGAACAGGTAGATCTGGCAAAAACAGACTAGGGTACGCTGGAAGGCTTGATGAAAACACAAGACCATCTGGCAGAGAACAAGTGGAAGTGGGCCAGTATAAATACAGGGGATGAGCAGGGAAACCCAGGTGAAGGGAATGTACTAATTGCCTGTCAAGTGGGAGTGGCAGGATCTGAAATGACAGGGGAGTTAGGCCGCGTTCAGACTGCCAGCCAAAATCCGATTTTTAGCCCATCCAGATTGGAACTGGATGGCTCTTTTGAAGTCTGAACAGACACAAATCACATGAAATCCGATTTTTGCAAACCGGATCGAAACCACCTTTGGGAGGTAGTTTCAGATCGCATTTGGACAGATGCGTCTCAGTCTGAACCGCTCCAAACACTCAGATCGGTTTGACTGTCCATGACGTCACTCTACGCGGCACGTGTAGCGCCGGCAGCGCGGAGACGAGGTGTCCACCGGCAGCCACGCCTGACTCATACGGGCCCGACGGGGGCGTCCATCCGCCCGGTTTCTCCCCTGGTGCGTCTGAGATGTTCTGCACCTCTACTGGACAGTGATAAGGCCAGTATACTGAGGTGACCTGCCTCCATCATGTTTGTTGTTTTAGTTCTTGTCGCCGTCGCAATTAGATGACGTCAGACGCTCTGACGCCGTTACTATAGCAACCTGTCAGATCAGTCTATAAAGTGGCCCAGTCTGAACAGAGCCATATCCGATTTGGACACTTGCTAAAAACAGTGTGGACAGTCAGCCCTAAAAATCGGATTTGAGTAGGAATCTGATTTGAATCAGATTTGCCTGCAGTCTGAACGCAGCCTTAATGATATGGCATTTAAACAAAATGAACTGAATAACTAAGAGTTGCTGGAAACCCTGACAGGTAGTAGTAGTGGCAGCCACAGTCAGTGCCCAAACCATGGTCTATGGCAATAGCAAAAAAACTTGAGTGGTATTGGTTATTGGACTTCTGTGCTAGTGATGGATTGGCCATGATGAACACCATGTTCTAACATAGATTTGCTCATAAGTATACTTGATCGGAAGGCTGTTGGTGCCTGTCAAGGTGGAAATCTAAGAACCTGCTGGTGGACACCAGCAGTGAGGGAGGCTGTTAAGCTGAAGAAGGAGACTATGGGACTGGATTTATCAATATCCCTGGGAGAGGTGGTGTGGCAGAATGGGTTGGTGAATCTAAGTTTCAAGAAAGGGGGCCGGTGGGTGTGCTCGAATTATCAAGGAATCACACTCTCCAGAAAAGTTTACTCCAGGGTGCTGGAAAGGAGGCTCTGACCGATTGTCGAACATCAGATTCAGGATGAACAATGCATCAATGGCATCCTGAAACAGTGGAGCAGCTATTTACCCTTGTGAGACTGCTGGAGGGGTCATGGGAGTTTGCTTAAGCAGTCTACATGTGTTTTGTGGAGTAGTATGAGGTACTGGGCTCAATGTCACAAGCTCTGCCACCCATTCGTCCAAGGCAATCCAAACTCTTTGCATTTCTTGTTCCCTGTTGGTGGAACTAACTACCAGTTCCTACCAGTTCCTACCAGAGCAGGGATGTCCCTACTACTACTTTTAGTACTTTACTTCTAGTTTTAAAAAACTCCTGAAGACGCACCTCGTCAGAGAGCATCTTCTCTCCTTGCTCCACACGACAACTCTACTCCTTAAAGAATTGTCACAAACACTTATGCTGCACTAATGGCTCTTATTGCACTATAACTTGATTGTTCCCCTTTTGCTATATATGTAAATGTAAATGTAAATGCATCTGGTCCTTATATAACCGTATGAAAGGTGCCAAGCTGTCAAAAGGCGGTTTATTTGAAGGATGGACATAGAGATAGGGTGAGGAGCTCTGAAATACAGAGAGAGCTCGAAAAGGAGCCAGCTGAGGTGGTTCGGGCGGGTGCCTCCTGTTAGAGATGTTCTGGGCACGTCCAATTGGTAAGACACCTCAGGGGCCCCCAGGAGGAGCTGGAAGTTGTGGCTGGGGAGAGGGACGTCTGGAATATTTTGCTCAGCCTACTGCCTCTGCGACATGGCCCCAGATAAGCGGACGAAAATGGATGGATGGATGGATGGATGGATGTTTGGATGGATGGATGGATGGATGGATGGATGGATGGATGGATGGATGGATGGATGGATGTTTGGATGGATGGATGGATGGATGGATGTTTGGATGGATGGATGGATGGATGGATGGATGTTTGGATGGATGGATGAATGGATGGAGTGTTGCAGTGTGAGCTTTGTTTTAATTACTCACTCATTCAAAGGGTATAAATGAACCCATGGGAGTGGGCCCAATTTGGAAAATTTGTCAACTGTCTATAATTCTTAATGGCTGGCCTCAAGAATCCTAAAGACAGACTTTTTTTTAGCTGATATTATACTTAAACATCTCTACTGTAAACTAAGTGAATTTGTTGTATAAGTAACCAGTATACTACTATAGTTACTGTTTGACATTTCTATAGTATTATTCCATTAAATTGGAGTTCTGCTTTGTTACAACATGACAAGTTGATCAGAACTAAGTGAACTGTGTAATAGATTATTTTACATATTAATGTCTGATGAGGCATAGTTAACTTACTGTCTAATTTAACTGAGCCAAGCTTAGCGGTAGACATCTACTCCTTATAAAAGATAAACTCAAGTTAACACCTACTCTGAGTAGTATTTTCACATTTTTATAATGCACAAAAACAAGAACGCTGTGCTCTCTTACATGATTTACAAGTCCATGGTAAACTAGAATTGCAGTGTGACAATAAAGAGGACATAAAGATTTGTGAATTAAAAAAAATTGGTGTAGTATTGATGTTTGATCGACGGGATTAAGAAGTTATGGAGCAGTGATGCCATTAAAGTCATGCAGTGTATACACATTTTTTCAGACTGTAATGTTATTAAATATTTAGTATTCTATGTCAGAGACAAAGCCAAATATAAGAATACATATACATTAGATATACATTTTTACATTACTGTTAAAATTCTGTTTATTCATTTGACTTCACTATTTTGTTTTTTAGCTGAGTGATTTTTATTGTAATAATAAGCATTGATAGTGGGAGGCTGAGATTAAATATTTTCATTGCCAAATACTGTTACTGTTATACATTTGATGTTAAAAAAAACCCTGAAACTTGTACTGTCAGTGTACCCTGTTCTTCCACAATGCAATGCACAAAGAAAATGAGGGAGCAGCTGATGGCTGAAAAAGTGTATAAGCAATTGTCGATGATGGTGAAAGAAATTTGTGAACAAACAAAAAAATATAATGCTCTTGCTGATTTCTACTTAAAAAGTTACAGTTTGAATGACATGCATCAATGCAGGTATTGTATCATTTTAATTCAGCATAAAACACTTTTAAAAAAGTACATTCGATTTTTGTATACAAACAGCGAAAACAGAATACTACCACAACTGGCATTTATACTGCGAAACAGCGTTTGTTTTTTTTATCAGATGTACCCCCACCTTGTTCCTAAGTGTCTTCACTTGAATTAATCCTAAAAGTGGATTATATTTAAATTAGAAATTGTACCAGTTTTGTTTACACTTAATTAGGTAATAAAGTTTGAATTGCTACTTGAAGTGGCAGATGCTGGTGTTTGTTTAAACTTCTCTGCTCGCAGGCTAATTTGACCTTGAATGAAGTCTCTCTAATGTTCAGGTGCAGTCAACTAGCTGGCACTAATTGGTCATTGTGACAATGTATTCACTGCAGGATCAATATCACTCCAATATGTAGTGCAAATGTGCAAAAGTAAAAGTAGCCCTGGTTGGTAATCATTGCTCTAATGCAGTTAGTATGTACTACGGAATTGGGGATATATTGCTGGTTTTCCCAGTTTTTTGCAGAAGAACCTGACTAGGCTGCATGGACCCCTGATCTCAACCACAGCCAAGAACTTTGGGAAGAACTGACACCACAGGAACAACCAACATCAGTGTTAGAGCCAGTCCCTACAGCCAGCTGGTTCCGACATCTGAGAAGTCTGAAAACAGAATGGTAGAGGCTGTTGGAGCAGCAAATTATTTCTTGGTTTATATGGTTATATGGTTCAGGGGTGTTTTGCAATGCAGTTTTAGTGTGTACCACTGTAGTAACTTTTTTGTCATTTTTCACTTGTTTGACATAAGGGTCTCTTTAGGGAAAAATACTCTGCAGTCGACTGTTTGTGTCTACTATTAATGAGTTGCATGATTTGCAGATGTTTAAACATACAGTACATTGCTTTGCAATACCTTGTGACTCAATATTAAAAAATAAAAAAAGACACAAGTTGGTTGTTAAGACATACCAGCAGGGGGCATGAGTCAATAAGACAAGTTAATAGCTCTGATTTATTATCTTCAAACAATCCATCATTTATTGCAATGCCAAGGCAGGTCAGTTGACATAATAATTTTCTTGAGTAAATTTGAAGAAGAAATAGATTTTTTTTTTTTGCTTTGACCTTGTAGGGTGACACTGAGGAAAACCCCTGCCATGTATGCTTTCTCTCCATGCTATTGTGGTCGTTCTATTTAATTTCCCTTTTCTAAGTGGTTTGTTGTGGTTGCGCCCCAGCTTGGTCAAGGACAGACTTAAGGACACTGAATGCTGGCTGTTTAGCACAAAATATCACTATTCTTCTTTTCTTATTGTGGATCTTAGTGCGAACATGATGCCCTGGCACTCTCACCTGTTCACACAGCTCTCCTCTGTGGTGTAGATTAACCAATTAGTGAAATATAAATGTTGTGGCTTTGTTGGAAGACAGGCCTGTCTTTGGGATTTGAAAAGCTTTACATTGGTAAGGCCAGTAATGAGATCAGTGGTAATATTCTCAATGTAAGGTTTTTTTATATGGAAAATTATAGGTGTCAAAGTGATTGGAGAAGCCACAAATGTTAATCAATCTTTTGTCCAATACACGACGCCACATTTAAATAAACCAGGTTTTAAAAAAAATCACAATTTCTGGCATTCTTTGGTAAAAAATAGTTTACTGCGGTGTTGATATATCAAAAAATGGTTATCATGTAAACACTTTGCGGAAGCATATTAGGCTTGAAGGTCATATACTGTATATTTCACAGTCATTCCTGGCTCATGACAAAACCTCTGGACTGTGCTGGGAAATAGCCTGACACTGCATAGCAGGCAGGGTGCTGGACAGGATGACACTTCACTCGAAGGTTAAAATCTAAAGTATAGAACACAAACTGCCAAAAGACTGAGCTGAGATGCTAGCACTAAGGAAACCATAGTGCTTGATATGTTTAGGAACAACATGTCCATAACTACTGTCATTGCATGATCAGAACTGATGATTTGACTACAGCTTCATTTTAATTTTCTTTTTTTCTTTTTTTTTTTAAACTTGCAAAATATCAATACATAATACTTATTTTTCGATAGCACTTATTCCACTTTAACATAATGCTAAGATATGGAAAGCTTCACCCTGTTAGCTGATAATGATGTGATAATCAGACCTATGAAACCATGGCTGTCTGAATTGGCTTTCTTGAGACATATTGGTACAGTGCAGTTCCAAGGCAGAAACGCTCAGCCTCATGATATGCCTGGTAGCATATGAAAAATATCATAAGGACATTTTAACAAGGTTAAAAACTTTTCATTTTAGAGGGTATTTAATAAATACTGCCTTTCTAATTTGTAATTCTTTACGATATAAATCCACAAGCTGTGCTAATATGGTTTAGTAGTAATTATTTACAACAGAAAGATGTATACATTTGCAGGGGTATGAAGGCAACCATACATTATCTGAACATGATCTGATTAGCTGAAAACTTTGCAAAATGTTCAGCGTGTTGAACTTTTAGGGTATTTTTTGTTTCAAACCAATCCAACTCAGCAGAGGTGCCAGATTCATTTCAGAAATTGGAGGGGAAAAAATAGCTTGTGTGTGTGACACTATACATTTAATACCACAAGACAACTTTACTGCTAATTTCTTTTCTGCTCCGATCGTCACTCTCTCTCTGTCGCTTAACCACCCACTGCAGGGAGCAAAGCTTTTCTGACTTATATTGACGACTTGACATACATGGGTCAATGTCAGAATCATCATTCATTTGGAGTTGTGTTTCTTGCCACCTGATTAATGTCATTCACACACACACACACACACACACACACACACACACACACACACACACACACACACACACACACACACACACTAAAACAGTGTTAATTCTGTAGGATGTTTACAAAGACAAGTTAATGTTCTCATAATAATTCTGACTTAAGTTTAGCACCATGAAACAAAGGTGCAAAGTGGGGGTCAGGTGATGGGGGATTCCAATAATAATATTTCTGCCTTCATAGCATCTCAGCCTGCTTGTTTAAATTAAACTGGCTTCACAATAACCTTTTTCTCAAAGTAGTTGTGTTTCTGGCAAACTATCTCATGATAAATTATTGTAATTTTAATAGGAGAGAAGAAAGCAGCTGATTAACAAAGGATCAACAAGCTCAGAATCTGAAATCTTAAATGATTATGGACAAATTCTACACAGGGTAGAGCTCATCCTCCTTTAGCTTTCACCCAGAGTGATTGCTGCACTTCTTCATCTTCTTTTATCCACAAAGATCCTGCCACTCCAGCAGAAAATGGTTGTCGTGTGGGGGTACAAAATGAACAAAATATAAATGATGAAGTCAAAACACGAGCCAGGCCTCAGCCCTTCCCCTTTATTTATTTTACAAATACATCTGGGAGACAGAGACAGAGCTTGTCTGATGCTGGGGCTCCGCTGACCTGTAGCCACAGCACACTTGCAAAACAACATCGAGCCAGAGACAAACAGCAGATAGGCCGTATTTCTTGGCCCCAGTGACAGAGGGCCCAGCTCAGCAGGGGCCTCCTGCTCCAGTCAGCCTGGCTTGTTTTCTGGCCTGTGCTCCCTAATAGTTGGATGAGCAGATATAAGCTAATTGAGGACCTTGCAGTGACTCAGGAGAGGTCAGGGGTGAAACACATGGATAGATACAACCTATCTCCCTAGATGCACCTTCTGCTGAGCAAGCAATCTAATGGCAGAGATGTGCTATGCAAGTTTTTTCAGAGGCGGGGCAACTTTGATAGGGGCATGGGTCCACTTAGCTTACAGATCTTTGCCTTAAGCTGTTATAAAGTTCCTGCACCTCAATCATTTACTACCAAAACATGTGTGAATGTTGAAATTAAATTAGATTGAATGTAAACTACCTGTATAATAATACTCTAACCAACTAACACACGTGATAAACGGTAAGGATACCATATGTCACTTATTGTATGTAGCATAAGCATAAGAAATTCAAGCTGCAGAAGGACTCATGGCCCCTCAAAGACATGGCCAACAATCAAAACAATCAAACAAAATAATGATTTTGAAATTAATAAATGTATATGTGTGAGTTTAATGTGATTCTGGCATTTATTTAAAAAAAATATGATGTCAGAAGGTTTTTGTTTGCCAGTGCCAGTGTTCTACACACTGGGGCTTTTCTGTATTAACTATACACTCTCACATTTAGCCTATATTTCTGACCTGCTGTACATACTGTATGACAACATGCAACCCAGTAAGATTCCTACTGTTCACCTGTCTATATTTCTAATATATACAACCAACCTGTGTTTTTTGGCATAGCATATATTGTGTATATATTTTTGACATCTCATTGTTATTGATGTTTAAGATTTGATATTTGCATCTGAACAGCAACTTCTCTCAGGATGAATAAAATGTATTGTATCTCATCTGAAAAATGTCCTTCAGCTTTGTATTTTATTTTATTTTTACTTTTACTGTGAACATCAAGGAATTTCGACATGACTAATTGTTGCCAAACAGCACTGCAGGGCCAGGGTCTTATTTACAACTTCTTCCACTCTGACAACTTCATGTCTTCAGCATTTCTGTCAAGTAATGTGAAAATTTGAGATGTAAAAAAATATTTAGCTGCAAATGTCTCATAAGGGAAGCTTTAAACACTTTGGTAAAATTATTACACAGGAGCCCGTTTAGAGATTTTATTTTTCTGTTCATTTCTTTTATTATTTTTATATAGGGAACTTTATGCCTCCAAGTAGACAAGTGACGAGAAATTAGGCAAACAAACTGAACTGAATGGATCAAATGACTGGAAGAACTGAAATTAAAAGCAAATTTGAGTTTGCACTTAGTTCCAGAATTACAATTTTATTAAATTTTATTCTTCCAATAAAGGTCTTACAGAAGAGGTCAGATTAATGATCAGTCTAACCCTTGCAAGCAGTCCATTGTGTCTTCATCTCACAGCTGCTAATTCCAGCTCACCAAACTCTTTTATGCACTGACAACCAACCTGTTAGTATGATGATTTGTTGAGTCAGTAACTGTCTATGCTTCTTAATCAAAAATAATGTAAAAGTTACGGGAGCTTAACACCCCAGGTGAATTGGAGATAATTCAGAGCCAATTCCGTAAACTCAGTGAAAACTAATTGAGGTTTAATTTAAATTTTAGGGTTATGAAAGGTTTATATAATATATATTAAAGTGCTTGTCATTACTACAGTTGTCATTTGTATCAATGTCTAATGGGGCCAGTTGTGTTGAATTACAGGAAAGTTGAATGAACATTCATAGGATCCTCTTCAAGGACAGTTAAGGATCTGGAAATTTTTACCAAGAGTGATCGTCCTAAGATCATGGGGTAGAGGAGCCTGCAGTTAGAGAGTGAACACAGCTGACAGTCCAGAGAGTGACACTAATCAAACACAGTCAATGGATGTAAATGTTTTGTGTTGACTACAGTCATTTTTGTGTTTCCTGTCTTTAAAATTGTACAGTGGTCTATAAGCTAAGGACCCTCAGCTTTGTTCGTATTTCCACACAATGACCCTCAGCAGCCACCCACTGCTTCCTGTCTCAGCTAACAATAGACAGTTTGACTTTCCATAGTGCTTACGAAGCAAAATGCCCTGTCAGAGTCAATTAATATTAATGCCAATGTATTTAATTCTGCTGAGACATATGCGCTGGGACCACTGCACATGTGTTGTGCAGATAAATATAGAAATCTACAGAATGAAACAGCTGACATTGTTTCAATGGCCTATGTAAATGTAAACTAACCACCACTTAATATGCTTTCTATATCCATATGATTATGTGCAACATATTTCTATTTGGTCTAAAGGTCCAATTCCAATTAGCATAATATATCAAATATTTCCCAACTAATGCTATCAACATTAATAACAACAACAAAAAATAATAACTATTATTATTATTATTATTATTATTATTACTATTATTATTATCTAATCTTATTATACAGTTGACCAATTCAAGGTGTAGTTCTGTTTGATACCAATCCTATATGTGGAAACACTGGTATTTGTCTCATTTATAGGAAATGTATAAGCACTGTTTTTTATAAGCCACTTTTTACTTCTATTATTTATTAGATGCTTTTTTATTGAATTTGCATAGGCACTTTCTTATTATATTAGGTCATATAACGCCTTTTACACTGTATGCTTGATGATAAAGTTTGATGATGATGCTTATGATGATATTATTATTATTATTATTATTATAGCTGCATTCGTATGTTATAGCCTAAACAGGTGACATTGCATAATTTGATACCACCTGTTTCAGCTGTAACTCATCTCGAATTAAATTCAGCCCACTTTGAAGAGAAGAGGTTTATGAAAATCTCCTGTACAACGTAAGCTAAGTTCAATTTCTCCTCCCCCCAAAACGTCTTTAAGCACTTTTTAAATCATTTCGGCAGTTCTTGCGTGTCTCTATACGAAGTGCGGCTCCTCCATCACCACCAGTTTCTCCTGGATTTTCAGGGAGGAGGCAGCGAGCTTCCGTCACGTGACACGACGTCCACCAATGGCATCACGGCAGTCTAACTTCTGTGATAAGGGAAGCGCAGTAAAGAGCGAGCTGACTGAAGGAGTTTCACTCTGAAATCTTCAATGGTCATCACACGCGTAGGCTACTACTAGCCCTACTGGCTGTAAAAGCAGCATTATTATACACAGGGACCATTCGGATTTATATTGGTCTTTTTTAATTGTGTTCTACTGATCAGCTCATGCAAGGCTGCAGCAACACGTACATTCAGGGTTTAATAATCAGACAATCATCACTGACTGGCTTCTTTTCAAATGTTGGGAGACAAGGCTCACGGTAAGTCTGTCTACTATTCTACAGTCTGTGTTTGCTTGTACATAGGCTATCCAGGATAGATATGTTCCAATCAAGAAACCAGTTTTAATTCAATTAATTGAAGGAAATATTGAAACAAATAGCCAAGGCTTCTCACTAGCCTGACTCTTGTTTAATGATATAATATTATGAACTGTCGAAGAAGGAACTTACAGCATTGTTAGGCCTATTATAGAAAGGCAATTAACTGAACCAGCAGTCCAACTAAGAACAGATTGCCACTTTTTAAGTAGATAAAATAATAATAAAAATAATTTTAAATGCATACCATAAGTCGATTAAAAAACAATTTACATAAATTAAATATAAATTCATGCAATAGAATAAAAGTATACAGTATAATTATTAAATCCAAATCATGTTCCTAAAAGAAATAAGAAATTAGATTAACCCTTCAAGAATGTGAGAAAAATGCGGATGGTGATAATAACAATAATAATAATAATAATAATAATAATAATAATAGTATAATAATAATAATAATAATAATAATGATAATAATAATAATAATCTTCTGATGCGGCTGTGGTACTGATGGCGCGCGTGCTCCCCGGTCTACTTCACGCCGAGTTTGACTCTCCTATTTCGCGGCCTGCATATTTGCCGCTGATTACTCACGTACTCCTGTTATTCACTTCACAACTTTTTTCTTTCTTTCTTTCTTTCTTTCTTTCTTAATTGGGACAGCATGATTTTTTCATCGCTGTAGAGGCTAAACGTACTAAGTCACAGATTGATTTTATGTAATCTTACTTTGACTGATGAAGGCTTCAGCTGTAAACTGTAAACTAATATGCAGAGTGCGGCTGGAAGACTCTAGAAATCAAAACCTTCAAAGATACACGGCGTGTGCTAAAGCGGAGAAATAGCCTACAAATTGAAACGATCTAATTCACTTTTACCTTACTGTAAGCTTTATGCAACCGTAACTTGATATAAATCCACTCTACAGGAATGCATGCATTTTAGCGGTTTCAAACTGATCGAAATAAAAAAAGTTTGTGCAAAAATTATGTATTATTAAAAATCAAACAAAAAGAAACAGGTAGCCTATGATTCGTAAAGAAAAAAAAATCACTATCACTGTTATATTAGCTACTAGTTTGGGTGGATAAATGAGTGAAGACCATAGCCAATACCTTTTTTTTTTTTATCGATATGGCCTATTTGTTTATAGACAATGGCAACTTATATAGCCTATGGCTCTGTCAGCCCTATAGCACATTTATGCAGGAGACCACAGGCCTATTTTCCCCCAATCATTTGACTTTTTTTTTTTTAGATGAATCGATGTATGTGAGTTACAAGATTATTAGTAGGCCTTATTATGAAAAAGCAATATTTAATTATCTCTCTCTCTCATATATATATATATATATATATATATATGTAAAATGTAAAAGCCTTCAGTTGTACCGTAATCATCTTTACAGATATAACGTTACTATCAGTGTATATTTATATTATATGTATTACTAATATATATAGGCCTATATATATATATATATATATATATATAATTTCGATTAAATATAGCCTAAATCAAGGTTAGGGGGGTTTTGAATAAATAGAAATATCAGTGGAAATCTTTTCTTTTCTTTTCTTTTCTTTTCTTTTCTTTTCTTTTCTTATTGCCTTTATTCATTTTAATGACGGATTAAACTGTATTAAAGGGAAATAACAACTCGACAGCACGGAGACTATTTCACATAGTTTAAACTGCATTAAAATAATGCAAACTATTAACGAATGTAATTTAGCTTAAGTTTAAAGAAGGAAAAAAACGACAATGATAATATTTGCGTAACAAAAGAACATTGTGTCACCGCACGTCCTTCAAACTGATATCGGACATCTGGAACACGATGAGAATAAATGCCATCCGACTGAAAGTCAAATTTAAGTAAACCGTTCAGGCTTCGCTCTCTCATTTTTATAGGCTGTTTTCTTTATAGATGAGCGACAGAATTGTCTGCTGTATATTAACTGTACATTTAGTGATGCCTTGCATGCGTGTGTGTGTGTGTGTGTGTGTGTGTGTGTATCCAGGTGTCACTCTGAAGGTTATGGAATATACGTATGATGATGACCTGGAAGAGCTGTGTCCTGTGTGCGGAGACAAAGTGTCTGGATACCACTACGGTCTGCTCACGTGCGAGAGCTGCAAGGTAACACATCGCACCTATAACGGAAATAAAAGACTTCTCACAGTATCCGATTAGATAGCCTATTATTTATAGTCCAGAGCACCGTTTGCTGTTTAAACGGATCTTCTCATTGCTCTTGAATTTTATAGAGTAGCCTACCACACCAACCTGATCATATTCCCTATTCCTTATATTCCTTCCCTATTCATTAAAATATTGCGGCATTTCAAAATACTTTAAACCTAATTATCTCCTTCATTTAATAAAACTTCAAAATTGCACCATCAAAGTTAAAGCTTTTATTTTTTAAAAAGCATTTTCGATATTTATCATTTAATAGATCTTGTCATTGTTTATTCGCGATGTTTTATTTCGAGAGTTTGCATCCTGAAATATAAAAGCCTTCCCACCGTCTCCACCGCTATTTCTCACTTTGTTGTTTTTCAGGGTTTCTTCAAGAGGACAGTGCAGAACAACAAGAGGTACACATGTGCAGAAAACCAGGAGTGTAAAATAGACAAAACCCAGAGGAAGAGATGTCCTTTCTGTCGCTTCCAAAAGTGCCTCAACGTTGGGATGCGGCTAGAAGGTAAAGTAAAGCGGATACAATCGGCTATTAAAATAGATGAGTTCCTCTTTTTACCATAACAATAATTAGTTCATACTATTGCTAATAATAGGCCTATATATTAATACTAATAATCATTAATACTACTACTACTACTAATAATAATAATAATAATAATAATCAAAAGAATGATAATAGTAATAGTAATCATGTGTTATTAGGGAGAAAGGGAAAAAAAATAGGGTTTTATAGTTTTGCCATTGTTTCACAATTCCCATTGTGGATTTCATGGTATTTTAACAGTAATTCCAATATTGTGATGGTAGTGAATTATTATGTGTGTTTTAATTTTAAAATTTATTTTACAATTTAATCACAAGATAGTAAAAACTCTATAAATATATTGTGATTTGTGGGCTGGTGGCTCTCATGTTGTTTCCTATGCACATGGGATGGGATTAATTCCCAGACAGCAGTACAGGAAAGCACCTGCTTCCGTAGCAGAAAAAGGACACATTCTTGACTTACTGATAAAACTCCAGAGACTCCCCTGTTTTAAATCAAAAGCTCTATTTAGACTACAAGAAGGAGTAGAACTGCACAGGCTCTGGGGATTCTTCTCATCCCTAAAAAGGGAAGTATAAATGGCCAACATGTCCGATATTAACTCTGTGAGGATACTTGGGGATCCTGGTGTAATGTAACTTATGATTTTGCTCTCTGCTGTCTAAGTGTTACATTACAAGACAATCCAGTAGAGTTGGTGTTAATCTGTAAATCTCTTTTTCACCTCTTGTCTCTTGTGTGACAGCGGTGCGTGCAGACCGCATGCGTGGGGGGAGGAATAAATTTGGCCCCATGTACAAGAGGGACAGGGCCTTGAAGCAGCAGAAGAAGGCTTTGATACGGTCCAACGGGTTCAAGTTGGAGAGCGTAGCTCCTCCACCAGCCTCTCCTCTGCAGACTGACTACGGCTTCACTGGCACCCTGCACAGCCTGCCCACTATCTCCAAAAGTCTGCTCCCCTCCACCCCGAGCTCCATCACCCCTACAGACTACGAGGGCAACCTCTATGGACCCCCATCCCTGGGCATGGCCATGCAATCACACATGCCCCTCACCACTCAGTACCAGTACACAGCCTTCCCTGGCAGAGCAATTAAAGCCGAATGTCCCGACTACACCAGCTCCCCCGAATCTCTGACAGGATACCCCTACCCAGACATGTACCCCTCGGCCTCACCACAGCTGCCCAGCCTGCCACCGCTGGTGTTAGAGCTGCTCCGCTGTGATCCAGATGAGCTGGCGGTGCAGAATAAGATTGTTGCTCATCTGCAGCAGGAACAGAATGGCCGGGGCCGACTGGACAAGCCTAGCACCTTCAGCCTCATGTGTCGCATGGCAGACCAGACTCTCTTCTCCATAGTGGAGTGGGCTCGGAGCTGCATCTTCTTCAAGGAGCTCAGGGTAAGTCCCAAGACCTTTATCCTGTCCTGATGCTCACACAGACATGCATCCACACACTCCAAATGGTAGAGGATAATGTCACATTTTAAAGCTGCACTCCATTTCTTTCATGCAAACTGCAGTCTTTATAGCTGTCTATATGATAACATTACAACATAGCTTTGGTTTGTCTCGCCTCCATTTCCCTGTTTCATACATATTCCATTATCCATAAATGTGTGTTTCATGTCAAGTCCTTTTTTGTGACATTTTTATGGCATTGTAACAAATTATATTTTTTTCAAAGAAGAATAAAATTGTCAGAACAGACCTAGGGCAAGTTTGTCTGATTACTTGTGATGTCTGTATCACAACTTTAATATGGCCTGACAATTGTAATGTGTGTTCATCTCTTTAGGAATTTTTAAATCAAAACTGAAATTTGAAATTCAAAAAAGCTGGACTAGCACTGGTTGTACCTTTTGAATTCCTTCTCCCATCAAATGTGGAAAATTCAGAACAAGCTACTGAATAAAGAAAAAAAAAGTCAGTCTTTAATCTAGTGTATACCTGTTTTACAGGGTTTTATGAAAAACTTGGATAAATCCACTAACACTGACAGGATAGTACAAGTAATAACTAATGTAATTAACACTTATTTCTGAACATCATCAATAGTTGTTGGGCAGCGACAGCATTGTGTTCGTCCCACCACATTAATTATCAAAAGCTTAAGTGAAGATTCATCCTATAATTTGTTTATTCCTGTTTTCTATTTGTTACTTTTCCTCTTACAATATACCATGTAGCACTAAAATAACAAAATCATGGTTTTATAACATCTGCTTTGAAGGAATAAGAAAGGTTGTTTTTAAGATGAGGTGACTTGTTTTAGTTCTGTATTAATGTTCCCAGGCCTACATACATGAATCCATTTAAAGTTGACTCAGACATCCACAATTCACTTAAAATTCAATCAGCATGAACTTGGCAAAGGCTTATTTTTGTTTTATGAAATCAACCTGTAGAGACTAGGGATCTGTTTGAGGCAACTTCACTTAAATGCAGTTTCAGATTTGACATTTGTCAAAATTAATGTTAACTTTTTTCTTTTGATGGTAGCTATTTCCAATAACACAGCATAATATTTAATGTAATTATGTCATAGCTATAAAAATACAAAGTCATAGTAATGAGCGATAAGAAATGAACACTGCGTTGGAATACTTTCAGCTTTGTGAGAGAAGTAATTCCTGGCTGGTGTTTCCTCAATGCTGAACAGAAGCTTTCCACACACAAACACATCTTAGGATAATTATTGGACATACATCAGTATCCCACTCTACCACATGCAGTGCTGTGATTGTCTTTGTGAGCTGTGCTACAGACATTGTGTCGTATTTGATAACTGAGATGATTTAGTAACACATTCAAATTAAAGTCTCGTGATGGAGAAATCCTTAACTGTTGCTGTGGTTATGCTGCTGCAGCAGATTGTGTGGCTGAATACGCCCTCTGCTCCAAGTGAAAATTAAGGATTGTGATTATTTTCTGACAAACGTGGCCACTTACACAACAAGGAAGAAAATATTACCTGCCTCTGTGAGTTATGATATGATATGCTGACAAACAAACATGTAGACAAGCCATGGTCAAACTGATTCAACCAATTAAACACTTTAACTGACAACAAAAGGTTGATTCTGGCCTTGGTGATATTTAGTGAAATTCCTTCCTGTCTTTTGATCAAATACAGTTTATTTGCTCAGGTACAGTCAGAGCGGGTCTACTCCTTTCCTGCTTCAGACTCATTCACTGGTGTCATTCCTGGTTACTAGGTTATACACACACACACACACACACACACACACACACACACACACACACACACACACACACACACACACACACACACAGAGTTAGGAAGGAAAAGCTTGTCAGCTTGTAGCTTTGTCTGGTTTATGGGTTAAACTGTTTACTTTCACCAGAACAGGAATAGAGTGCAGGAGATGTTTCTTTGTGCAAACTGCAGCATGGGTTTTTTAAATGATGTGATGGATAGTTTCACAGTACATCCCAAACCTTCTTTGGTCCCCACACTTACATACAGGTGCACCTCAATAAATCAGAATATCATAGAAACGTTTATTTATGTCAGTAATTCAATTCAAAAAGTGCAAAAAACATATCATATAGATCCATTATACACAGAATGAAACATTTCATGTCTTGATTTAATACATTTCTTCTAATTATAATGATTATGGCTTACATTTTATGAAGACCTAAAATTCAGTGTCTCAAAAAAAAATGTATATTACAAAAGACCAATTTTAAAAGGTATGTTTAATATGGGAATGTTGGCCTCTGAAAAGTATGTCCATCTATATGACTCAATACTTGGTTGGGACTATTTGACTTGAACTATTGGAAATGGACTTTTCCATCATATTCTAATTTATTGAGATGCACCTGTACTTGTTTGCATACATGCTACAATCAGTCAATCAAAGGTTTGGTTCAGCCACAATTTCCAAAAACAAACAGACAAACAAACAATTATTGTGTACTCCTAATGTTTTCTAACAATTTTAGAGATAACTTTCTCTGAGATGCATGTGAATGGAATTTGGTTGGTATCATATGAAAATGTCAGCAGTAGCATCTCTTTTTAGAAACAGTTTCTCAATTTCTCCACAGAGCACACTGTCAAAGCATTCCTTCTTCAGTAGGGAATAATTCCTATGAAACAGATGACACTGTGTTAGGATATCTCAGATTCTGGGCAACAACAACCAACTCATTTGATAATTTGCTTGGCCTGTCTGTGTTCACATTATTTCTAAATGATACAATCATTCACACAACGCTACTAATACAAAAAAGTATTCGGATACAGCAAATTAGTGCATCCTAGAATTTTGTCTTCTGTACTGATAATGATCTCTAAAAAAATGGAAACTAGTACTGATTTAATTTGCTGTTATTGTCCAAACCCAAAGTATGAAAATGACTAAAGATGATGATTAAATTCATAGTTTCTGAGAACATCCAGAAGGATAAGCCTTTTTGTTGTTACTTTCCTTGTCTCAGTAACAAAGACCACATTGTGATGCTGAGGAGATTCGTTGTAACTTCTCAGACTAACAACAAGGTATCTTTATAAGGCCCGTGTACGGCTGAAATGTTTCCCTACATTGCTGATAGAGGAGAAAAGCACAAAGGTTGCTCATCTTTTATTAACATTGAACTGTTACAAAAAAAAAATACATATCTTAACAACACATTACTATGACAGATTCTTTCAAAGTCCCTACATTTTGAGATGTGTAGGGAGTTATACATGTCATGCATATTTCAGCCTTATCATCGTGCTGTTTAACATGTTTGTACTTTCTGTTATTTCCATATTTTATGTGTTGTATATTTACAGTGGTTAACGCTGATAACTGTAAGAATAGCACAAAAATGTGAATCTCACTAACATGTAGTCTCTATGGGCCTCTTTACCCTCCTGCTCTAATACATACATACATTCTCACACGTGTATAAATAACAACTGAACACATGCATCTGCTGTGTTGATTAGGGTAAACAGTAATACATGTAGATGTGCTGTTTTCTCAACCTACTGTTCAATTATTGAGAATATTAAAGGCCTTCATGGCTGCTGAAGTTTTCATTATGCCATGGACACTAGACGATGCTTTAATAACACTGCTACTACTTGATATTTGATGTATTCGACAACACTGACTGCTAGAAATTATGCTCATTACTAATTTGTTTTGCCAGTGACACTTAGAGGGAAACATAACTGCAGCCAAGCCGGGTCTCCCTCACAACTAGTCAGTTACCAGCGTTTTGTCACGGCCCAAGGCATCTAATACGACACACAAGGCACCACTTAGCGTCTAAACCCATCTGTGGCAATATTAGACGCTGAGAGTAATAGAATATTGTAAAGAATGTGAAGGTCTATTTAGGGTGGGAGAGAAGGGTGACAGGCGGATTAAACAAACCCCGGACTTTGACCCACTTGACAACTCTTGTGTCTCAAAAACCAAGAGTCTACTGAAACTATTGTTGTTCCCTAACCTTAACCAACAGCTGTTGAGTGCCTCAACATAATAAAAAAAAAAAAATGTAATTAATGCTGTAGTTGCTAAGAGCAGACATCGTATATTGTTCAAGTTCAGCAAGAACATTTTGAGACTTGGGATACATGTTAATGAAAATTGTTTCTTCATGATGCTTTTGCAAATTAAAATGAATGAATGTTATTTTTAGTAGACATGCAAAAGCAAATTATTGCTCCAGCCAATGATAATAATTTACTTACGACTGATATAATAATAATTAATAATAATGTTCAGTACATATTTGAAATAGCTGTTTAAGTTGTGATATACTTACTGAATTATTTGCATTGGGAGTTATTTGCTTACACTTGCAAATAAGCAAATCACAATTTTGTGTGTTAAGGAAATTTAAAATATTTTTATGTAAATTTGGGAAATGTAGTTACCATTTTCAGATGCCAGAAAATCTAAATCTAGATTCAGATTAATATTCTGTCGGAGATAGGAAAAAACATTTCAGTATTTTCCTTTCTTGTTTCAAAATAACATGACATATTCATTTGCATGAAAAAAATATTTCGCTTTCACAGGCAGGCTAAGGCAGCATATTTTGCAAAAAGGTCATATCCACAGTTTTCCAGTTTTTCACTTAATTTTGTTTTTCTCACCATGACAACAGTGCAGCAATATCTTGCTTCATCAGAGCCCAGAAATGTGTTCTACATATGTGGTGTATTTCTGTTGATAGTTAACTATTCCAATGTCCAGTGTACAGGCAAATGGACAGTGAGAACAAAGGTGTGCATAATTTGTCAAGAAGGCCGTGCACAGAAAGAGTTGTTTCCCTGGGAAAGATAATTACATTCCATGCAGGCGATAACAGGGAAATGTCTGCCCTCCACTGCTCTGCACTCGCTGCACTCTTCTACATTGTTGCTGAATTGTGAGCAGAATGGAAGCTATTGATTTCAGCAGTCCCCCTGGTTGTCTTTGTCATGTCTTGTGTTTGACCTTCCATTCACCTGTTGAACCTGGAAGATGCTCAGGAAGTTCACACAATGAATTAAATAAATGTTCAGATACTAAAGGCAGTATACAAGAGACATTAAATTTAACAATTACATGTCTGGGGATGTTTGAGAATGGATGTAATAAATATCTACTCTTTGGTGCAAATAGACATACTAGAATTATATATGAAAATAAAGAAATAGTCAAGAGGCTGGAATGTTTTATGTACTCAAGGTAAACTTTAAAAATATTGATAGTTTTCATTTATTCTGCGTACCTCGCTGTTTTACATTCAATCCTTCACAGTGTATTAATAAGCAGTACGTGAATTAAGCTCTGGGTTGACTGAATGGAAACTACCATATAGGTTCAAGGAGGTGCTGGCGAGCTTTCAGTTCATCACCGCTGCATGTTCTCCTTTACTGTATTTTTGCAACTCCACCCCACAGGCGGTTGATGAAGTATAGCACAGGCTTAGTTTGTTTTAATTCTATGTGCTGGCTAGTTTGCCTACAGCTTGTCCTTCATACCAGAGTATGCTGTATGTATTAGACTTTTAAATGTTCACTGTAGTTATGCACACACACATTTTTTTTCAATCTCCAAACATTTTTTCTATAACTGCTGCTTGACAAAACACTAAACACGGCCACTTGTCCCTCCAGGCCGAGGACAGCTTTGCAGCACTCAGAGCCTCTCTACAGCATTGAACACTACTCCCACTGACAACACAGCTACACAATGATGTGCATGATTAAAACTATATTCTATGATATACAAATCCCAACCAATGCACATATTTAGCCTCAGTCGATAATTACACAAAATGTAAGTAACTGATTTCATTAGAAAGCATGATAAAGATATCTTGTCTTATATTATACTCCCACTCATTGCAAGTTTAACCCAGATTAGTGGATGTTTTTTTTTAACATTAGCCTCTGTTGCTAAAAAAAAATTAATTTTGTCTGCCATTTAAGCTGCTACAAATCCCAAATGGCAGGAAAAATATTTTTGATCGAGGATACAAATATGGACTAAATGTTTCATTGTCAGTGTGATGACAGTGGTTTATATTGAGGTCTCTAATGACCTTGATTGGTCAATTATGTCTATGTGATGAATTGCAAAACGCTGCCAATATAGACTTCAGTTATTGGGAATAATAACATATTATAAAAACGATTAAATGTTTTTTTTTAGGCTTTAACACATACCTCTTAACTAGCAAATGGAAAGAAGGGTGATGGGATATTAAATAGAGAAAAGTGCTTTCTGCTCCCAATACTCAGCTGACAGCTGACAGCGCTGTGAGCAGCCATACAGTTTGGTAACAGGATGCACACTTTCCTGTGACAATCCCAGTGATCTTGACATTATGGCTATGAGATAAATTGTGGCTCTTACAGGTATAATATGTCACTTGAGAGGTAAATACTCATAGACATTTATTAGTCCAACCCAGTTCAACACACATAACATGGAGTGAAACATTGAGACTCCATGTTGGAGATATGGAGATAGAACAAAGCCCTTCGCCCCACTTTCAGCATGTTTGATGATTTTTTTAGAGGGATTTTTCGGCTACAGCTGAGTGTCCAACTCTTCTTGGAGAGGAAGCGCAGGAGGTCACAGAGACCTTTTGCTTCCTAAACCCTTCTTTCATCATTGTACAGCCAGACCCCCACCACTGCACCAGTCCAGATGTGGCCAACAAGATTGGACCTTCTCCTCTGCAAATGATATATAGTTTAATTCAGATGGACAGTAATTCTGTCAGCTCAGTGTCAGATGAATGTGTGTCTGGCCCTATTAGCAGCTGCGACTGCAGAATTACTGACTGCCGTGTCCTTCAGTTTACAGACAGTATTGCAGCAAGGTGGGGCTCAATCTAAAAACACACCCTTCCCCCAGAGCAAAGCAGATGTGACTAGGAACAGGGGGGGTTAGGGAGAGGTGAGCAGGTTGAGGAGGTCTCAGACAATGCTGGTAAATACACAGGACGTGGCAATAACACAAATACAGAATGCATCAGCACACACACAGCACACAAATCAGCCTACAAGCGTCACTTCATTCCCTCTTTGCCTTTATGATCTCCCCATTTTTCTCTTGATCTGCTTTTGTCACATACATCTGAGAGATTTGACTCTGGATAAATAGCACAGCAGACAGTAGGGTACATTGCATAGTTTTATTAATTTAAATCAGAATAAAATGTAATGGTCAAGTCGTTTACACATCAACCATATGTATGTTTTAAATTTTTTTCCAAATAAGACAAGTTAAGTACATTTGATTGATATAGCCCATGAGACGTAAACAGCAGAAACAATATTAACACTAAAAACTATGTCTGTGCTTATTAATAATAATAATAATAATAATAATAATAATAATAATAATAATAATAGATAAAATAATGGATTATAGATGTATAAGAGCAGTAGTGTCAGTAATACTTGCAACAATAATAACAAACAATATGACTAATGATAATAGTCGCAGTAGAATTAATAAATATCATATAATTGTTAAAATATAATAGTAACAACACATATAATTATATAATAATTTTAATATTATTGAATTAATTATTATAATTATTATTATTAATACTACTACTACTGCTACTACTACTACTACTACTACTACTAATAATAATAATAATAATGATAATAGCAGTAACAGAAATGTGACTTATAAAGTAATAATAGAAGTAGTAATAAATGAAAATATTACTTTTATTATTATTATTATTATTATTATTATTAATAATAATAATAATAATGATAATAATAATAATAATAATAACAACAACAACAACAACAACAATAATGATAATAATAATAATAATAATAGCAGTAATATAAATATGACTAATAAAGTAATAATAGTAGGAGTGTATCAGCATCAAGCAGGGCCACAGACCCAAGATCCATGGAAACCTATAAGATGAGAAAGCACAAGACTCTGTGTACAGATGGAATGGGAGAGGAGGAGAAAGGAGCGAGGTACATCATGGGAATTCCTCCTGCAGTCGAGGCTTATCGCAACATAACTAGGGGCTGGTCCACAGCCAGTGTGAGCTGGGCTAACTACACGGTTGCCCATAAAGTTGGAATTATTTTGTTTTCAGACACAATCCTCTGTTAATTGTGGTTTCATTTTCATTGTGATATGTTTGGAATAGATTGATTAATAAAGTTTTGAGAAAATATACATTTAATCACATTGTCACAATCATTTCATGGAAAGAGGTAAAAAAATAATTTAACATATATATTCCAACTTTTATATTTTCCAACTTTATGGGCAACCATGTATAAGCTTCAGCAAAGATGAAGGTTTTTAGCCTACTTTTAAAGGTGGATAGTGTGCCACCAAGGGCTCATGGCTTTGTTAGTGAGGAGAAGCATTTTTATTTACTATTTATTATTTTTCTTCATTATTTTTGGTATTTTACAGGGAGCTAGTGCAGGAAGGCTAATATGGTAGAGATATGATATTTCCTTAGTTTCTGCAAGTACATGTCCAGCAGCATTCTGGATCAACTGGAGAGGGAATTTTTGGAGCAGCCTGATAATATTCCAGGATAGAATTAGCAAGTGCATAGACTTGTTTTTCTGCATTCCTTTGATATGGGATGCTGATTTTTGTCATGTTTTGGTGGTGAAAAAATACAATTGAAAAATACTTTGATATCCACCTTCATATATCATTAACATAGAGGTTGTGGGAGACAATAACAGCAGAGGAATCATCAGGACTATTTAAAGACGGGGTTGTGGGCAGTGGATGTTTAGGGGTAGATAGCTGATTAAGTTGTTCTACTCATAAATCTCTAAAAAATATTTATTTATTCATTTCAATAAACCTATTGACATGTATTAGGGTTTAGAATTTTGGTATGGCTTTCTGAAGTCCATTTCCATGCTCAACTATGTCCCATAAATGTATGCAGCAATTGTTCAACACATATGTTGCTGAAGCATGTAAATTCTTTAATATCAAGAATGTTGAAAATGGTCTAAAACCAATCAAGATTATTACATCAATACCCAAAGACCTTTGTAACATTAAATAAAAAATCCATGCTTTGATTTGGTTTTAAAACGTTTTGATATTTTGGAGATTTCTGTATTTCCAGCGATGGATGAAGAAATATGCACATGCTCTGAACACGCTATGTCTCTTGTTTGTGATTGTAAAGTGTCATGAGGCTGTGATTATCCTAGATGTCACAATATGTCATTTAATACAGCAAGATCAAGTTTCAACAAATGCTGTCACTACAACGAAATGGCTACTATGGGGACTAACATCATCACACATTAATAGGATCGAATTAATAGGATTAAAAGGATTGGGTTCACTGAATCCACAGTCTCAGAATTACAGTCATATCCAATTCTACAATGGGGGGGACATTTAAAGCATGACAAAAACTGTTGTTGAAATGTGTTTTTTTCTCAAACCCCATGTTTTTCATATATCAGTATCTTACAGACTTATAATTGAGCCTGTGCAGCATGAAAAGAAAAATGCCCCAAAAATTGTTCTGCCCTCCCATCACCACACTTTGTTAAATAACAAAGAGATGACAAAACCAAAGTATATACGTCTCTCTCTCTCTCTCTCTCTCTCTCTCTCTCTCTCTCTCTCTCTCTCTCTCTCCTCTCTCTCTCTTTATCTCTAACACTATGTCTGTCTGTTTGTCTGTCCATGTTTCCTGGAGGTGGGAGATCAAATGAAGCTGCTCCATAACTGCTGGTCTGAACTTCTGGTGCTGGATCACATTTTCAGACAAGTGCAACATGGACAGGAAGACAGTATCCTGCTGGTGACCGGCCAAGAGGTAACAACTCCCTCATACAACTTCCCTTCAGCACAATGCCGTATGCTTTCAGTCAATATGTGTGAAGTTCCAGAGTGGAGACCAACGTGTTTGCTTGATTTATCAAATGGACCAGTTGTAAAACCAAATGAATAAAGGGCAAGCCCAAGCCCAAGCTGAGGCAACTCAGTCTGGTCTGATACAGGGAGGTCAGGAGCTGGATTTAATTTTATTCTATTATTTGTATTAGCTTTGGTAATTAGCTCTTTAAGGCATGGTGACCCACCACACCTAGTCAGTGGAAGGAACTCTGAAATAGTTTTTAATTTGTTTTCATGTGCATAAAATATAAATTGTGGAGTTTGCAATGTGTTTAAGGTTTTTAAATATTGACCAATTAACATTATATAAAAAATATGGTTTGTAAAATTATTATTTACTTATATATAAAAAAATCTATTGAGAGACCATGTACCTACCTTAACACACTACCTCATCCGAACTGATAATAGGTGGTGAAACACTGGATTTTCAACTAAGTGACTGCAAATACAGAAGGAGAGAATAACATTGCACCAATCTTCAAGTGAATTGTAAAGCACTTCATGACCAAAATCTCATAAATATAAGGGACTTAGAAAATAACCAGTAGCCTGTGTTTTCAGGTTGAGCTGTCATTCATCCTATCCCAAGCTGAGGCAACTCTGTCTGGTCTGATCCAGAGAGGTCAGGAGCTGGCGACAAGGCTGCGGGTGCTGCAATTGGACCGCAGAGAGATCGCCTGTATGAAATTCCTCCTCCTGTTCAACCCCAGTAAGTCTCATGTCTGAGTGTGTCATCATTGTGATATAAGTGCTGATGGTGGGGCCCCAATAATGACTCCTAGTCAGAAATTATATTTTGAGGAAAGAGATGCAGTCATCATAGCTTTTTAAGGACCTATTGCAATGTTTACCATAAGGCGATATCAGGTTTGTCAGGCTAAAACCATTCAAACCAGTATTGTAATTTCACATTCAGTAGAGAGTCTATTCCTTTAAGCCAAGGAAATAGTTACAGCAAAAGTAATTGATCCTTGATCTATCTGCAAATAAATGTTTCCTTGAGCTTAGGCTTGAGCTTGCCTGTGTAGTCTGTATATTGTGATGTATTCAGAAGAATGCTGGGTTTTGATGTGAAAAATCAATCAACTTGGTGGGGCTGCAGGGCCATACTGATGCTGTCCTTTGGCGGAATTTGAATAGCAACACTAACATTTTAATGAAAAATGTCACAATTGCATATTATCTGCAATACCTATTTATCTGTAATGTTACAAGCGTTTTCCAACCTGGCCTTTTTCCCTCCAATAAATTCACTTAATTAAATTTCTAGGGTTGACAAAAGCCAATGTTAACAAAGACATCCTCCTCCATTGTCCACTAATGGCATTCAAAAGAAGCGTAATGGATTGGGTCTATCATTCGATGGGCCCGACATTCATTTAGTGGCTTGTGCAGATGGAGAGAGCATAGATGTGCCTTCCCCAGATTCTCAGAAGTGTTTGCTGTTTAGCGCTGGCAAGCAGGGAACAAAGAGCTTTTGAATGGGGAGAGCACTTGTAATAGACAGAAAATATTTGCTGTCTTTGCCTGCAGCTTCTTTGCTAGCACTCTCGCTCTCCCTCATCTTCAGAGTCAGGTTTGTCAGGGGTAATTTAATTGCCCTTAAGCAGTTTGAAAAGATGATTCAGAACATTGATTCAAAACATTTAATTACTGTGTGAATGGATTCTCCAAGATGGGCTCAGCTGATGTTGAATGCCCGTCCACCGGAGGGCTTTGCTATTGTCTCTCTCTCTCTCTCTCTCTCTCTC